>NW_027077850.1:0-319000 GCF_963930625.1 Muntiacus reevesi
CTAAGCAGTCTAATTGGCTGGATTATAGCCAAAAGAAAGTGAAAGTGAAGTGGCTCAGTCGTGTCTGACTCTTTGCAACCCCATGGACTGTAAGCTATGAGGCGCCTCCATTCATGAAATTTTCCAGGCAAGAGTACTGGAGTGGGTTGCCATTTCCTTCTCCAGGGGATCTTCCCCACCCAGGGATTGAACCCAGGTATCCTGCATTGCAAGCATATGCTTTTACAGGCTGAGCCACCAGGGAAGCTCCCAAAAGTTTAAAATAATTTTCAGGTGTCCAAACTGGTAAAAAGTAAAAATTAGGTTTTATGAGTAATGTTGAATAAAAATCTCACACAGAAAGATTCTAAATAATTGATACAGACTCAGCTGTCCATCAAGTATATGAAGCTAACTCTCCTCTCCTCAAATGTGGGTCCTGCATTATGACTTCCTCCTTAATAAGGCACTCAGGATGGACGTGAGGAAAATCAACAATAAAGACAAATAACAAATGTTGGCGAAAATGTACGAAATTGAAACTCAAAACTTTACTTGTGGAGAGGTAAAATGGTGCAATCAATGTGTCCAAAACAAGCATTTTCTCAAAAACATAAAAATGTAATTATATCACTCAGTAGTGGCCACAGGACTGGAAAAGGTCAGTTTTCATTCCAATCCCAAAGAAAGGCAAAGCCAAACAATGTTCCAACTGCCACACAGTTGCACTCATCTCACATGTTAACAAAGTAATGATCAAATTTCTCCAAGCCAGGCTTCAACAGTAAGTGAACCATGAATTTCTAGATGTTCAAGCTGGATTTAGAAAAGACAGAGGGACCAGAGATCAAATTGCCAACACCCGTTGCATCACTGAAAGAGCAAGAGAGAAAAACATCCAGAAAAATATTTACTTCTGCTTTGTTAACAATGCCAAAGCCTTTGACTCTGCAGATCACCACAAAATGTGGAAAATTCTGAAAGGTATGGGAATACCAGACTGCCTTACCTGCCTCCTGAGAAATCTGTATGCAGGTGAAGAAGCAACAATTAGAACTAGACATGGAACAATGGACTGGTTCCAAATCAGGAAAGGAGTACAGCACCCTGCTTATTTAACTTATATGCAGAGTATATCATGTGAAATCCCGGGTCTGGATGAGGCACAAGCTGGAATCAAAATTGCCAGATACACAGAGGACACCACTCTTATGGCAGAAAGCAAAGAAGAACTAAAGAGTCTCTTGATGAAAGTGAAAGAGGAGAGTGAAAAAGTTGGCTTAAAAATCAGTATTCAGAAAACTAAGATCATGGCATCTGGCCCCATCACTTCATGGCAAATAGATAGGAAAACAATGGAAATGGTGACAGAATTTATTGGGGGGGGGGGGGGCTCAAAAATCACTGAAGATGGTGACTGCAGCCATGAAATTAAAAGACACCTGCTCCTTGGAATAAAAGTTATGACCAACCTAGACAGCATATTAAAAAGCAGAGACATTACCAACAAAGGTCCATGTACTCAAAGCTATGGTTGTTCCAATAGTCATGTATAGACGTTACAGCTGGACTACAAAGAAAACTGAGCACCGAAGAAGTGATGCTTTGGAACTGTGGTGTTGGAGAAGACTCTTGAGCATCACTTGGACTGCAAGGAGATCCAACAAGTCAATCCTAAGGGAAATCAACCCTGAATATTCATTGGAAGGACTGATGCTGAAGCTGAAACTGCAATACTTTGGCCACCTAATGTGAAGAACTGACTCATTGGAAAAGACCCTGATGCTGGGAAAGATTGAAGGCAGGAGCAGAAGGGGATAACAGAGGATGAGATGGTTGATGGCATCACCAACTCGATAGACATGAGTTTGAGCAAGCTCTGGGAGTTGGTGATGGATAGGGGAGCCTGGTGGGCTGCAGTCCACGGGGTCACAAAGAGCCGGACATGAGTGAGTGACTGAACTGAAATATCATATGTTTTGGTAACTCCACTCCTAGATATACATCCAAAGAATTTAAAAGAGGTGCTCAAATATATACTTGTACACCAATATTTACAGCAGCAGTGTTCTTGATAATCCAAGTTAAAAACAATGAAAATGTCCACCAACAAGTGAATGGAAGAGCAAATAGGGCAGTTCCATCCATGAGATGCATTACTCTGCCATATAAAGGAATATAGTAAAATAATGCCACAGCTTCAGAAAATAGTAGGGGGCTTTACAAAAACTTAAACACAGAGTTAACATAGAATCCATCAATTCCGGTCCAGGTTATACACTCAAGATATTTAAAACCAAATACTGAAACAGATATTCAAACCCCATATTCATAGCAGCATTATTCATAGTAACCAAAAGGTGGCAGCAGCACAAGTGTTCAACAGATGACTGGATAAGCACGATGTAGTATATACACAGTGGGATCTGATTCAACCTTTAAAAACAAGATAACTCATACATGCTATAATGTAGATGAAACTTCAAGTCATTAGGTGAAGTGAAACAAGCCTGACACAAAAGGAAAAATGTTCTATGATTCCACTAGTATGAGATATCCATATAAGACAAATTCCAAGTAGAGTAAGATGGCCAGGGATTGGGGGTTATGAGTATTTAATGGTTACAGTGTCACTTCAGGAAAAGGGAACGATTCTGGAGATGAATGGTGGGGAAATTTTTACAATGAGAGTGCAGTTAATGCTATAGAAGTTCATACTTAAAATGACTCAAATAATAAATGTTGTTATATGTTTGTAAGCACAGTGAAAACAATGACACATGGCACAACATGGAAAAGCACTAAAAACATTCTCAGTGAAAGAAACCACACTGAAAAGCCACCCAGATCATAGTCATCTTGTCACTTTAAATCCATGAAGGTTTTTAACATGAGGGAAAGCCCCAGTGATGGCTCCAGAAAAAGAGAACTGCATTAGAATGAAGAAAGACAGTTGCACAAAGCTTGGGCAGCTGATGAAAGTTGAACTGGTCCTATGGATAGGATTGTAATGTGGAAACCATAATTATCCCCCATTTTGGGGTTGTGGGCTGGTTCCCTGGGAAAGTGACCATGTTTTGGGTAAAACACATTGCGGTATTTGGTGTGAATGTAGAAAACTTTGTACCACTATTTAAAGTAGACACGTTTGAAATTTTACTAGAAAGTAAGTTACTTTTCAATACAGCCATGTAAGTCACATGCCAGAAAATCAGAGATGACATCGAACATTGCAATAGAGGCCAAGAGTTAACCTAACTAAATTCAGCTAAAGTAGTTTGATGCTAATTGCCTTGTACTAGTCCACATGGTATTAAAAGGCACCATAGGAAGAGTATATTAGTAGACACCATGCCCTGGGTGCTGTGGATGACCAGATGGAACTGAAACTATTAGATGTCTTAATTCTAGTTTTCCACATAACACTACACCAAAGCAACTGTCAGAACTAAAAAGCGAATTCACAGACTTGCCTGGCAGTCCAGTAGTTAAGACTGCACTTCCACTGCAGGGGGTACAGGTTTGATCCTCGGTCAGAGAACTAAGATCCAACATGTCGAGCTGTGGGGCCAAAAAAAAAGAAAAAAGAAAGTCAGCAGAACTGCAAGATCATTTGTGATTCTCTACACTAATAATGAACTATCAGAAAGAGAAATTAAGAAAATAATTCCTTTTACAATTGCATCCCCTCCCCCACATAACTAGAAATCTAACCAAGGACTTGAAAGACCTGAAAGCTAAAAACTACAAGACAATGATCAAAGAAACTAAATGGATACAAGTAAAAAGATATCCCATGCTTATGGGTGAAAATACAATTAAAATATCCATTCTAAACAAAGCAACGTACACATTCATGCAATTACTGCCAACATTTCAATGACATTTTTCACAGAAACAAAAGCAATCTTTACATCTGTGTGGAGCCACAAAGGAACCAGAAGAGCCAAAGGGATCCTGAGAAAGCAGAACAGGCTGGTGGCATGTCTATCCCTGACTTCAATCTAGAGTATGTACCTAAAGTCACCAGAAGACGTGTGGAATTGGCACAGAAATAGTCAAGAGAGCTCAGAAGTAAACCTACAGGTGCATGGTAATTAATTTACAAGAAAGGAACTAAAAATATATACGCGGGAAAGGACAGTCCCCCCCACCCCCCTCAATAAACCGTGCTGGGAAAAATGGAAACCACACACCAAGGAACAATATAGGACACCATCTTATACTACAGACAAAAACTGACTAAAATCCCACAACTTTCCACATCAAGCCCTAAGAGTCTTGGGTCCTCTTAAGACAGACTTTCAGCAACAGCCACACACAGAAGCTTCTTCCCAATTTTCCTCACTTTTTCTTTCAGCAGCACATCGTTGCAGGAATCTTGAGGAAACCAGACTCCCGTCAGACTCAACTGAACCCCACAATGTCCCAAAGCTGAAGCACCAATGGGTTCTGAGGAGATCATGGGTCCTGAGGAAACTAGATTCCATCAGCCAAAACTAAACCCCATAATGCCCCAAAGCCAAAATACAATGGATCCTGTGGTGACCCATCTCCTGTCAGCCTGAACTGAACCCCACAATGTCACAAAGCTGAACCCCCATAAGGTCCTGAGGAGATCAAATTCTATCAGCCTGAATTGAACCCCACAATGCCCCAAAGCTGAAACCACATGGGTCTTGTGGTGACCCATCTCCTGTCAGCCTGAACTGAACCCCACAATGTCCCAAAGCTGAACACCCAGCAGGTCCTGAGGAGACCAGATTCCATCAACCTGAACTAAACCCCACAATGCCCCCAAACTGAAGCCCCAGTGGGTTCTGAGAAGACCAGATTCCATCTGCCTGACCTGAACCTCAGAGTATCCTGAAGCTGGGTCCTGAGGAGACCAGAGTGCTGTCAGTGGCCACCAACAGCCAGGTGCTCCAGCAGAGTGGGGAGTTCCCCCTGGGGTGAGGAGAGTGTCAGGGGGGCGGGCTCTTCATTATCATGAATAGGCATGATCAAGAAGGTTTGCAGGGGCCAGGGCAAGGACAAGGGAGATAAGCTCCAGCTCCGAGTATTCTAAGTCCCCACTTTCTGAGATTGCGTGACCTACATGATCCAGACTTTGCAAGGAGCAAGCTGAGTTACAGAGGCAGAAGGAGCAGGAGGTGATGTAAAATTTTAACGTTTCCTCTTCAGGTTCAGAAAGATGAAGCCCTCCCAGGTTCCCAGGTCCTTGTGCCCCAGTGACTGTGAGCTCTTCCTTCTGGGTGTATGACCAACCCCCACACTAAGTCCCCTCTATACCCATGGCCCTGCCCAAGCCTAACCTCCCCCTCAGGCCCTGATGAAGCTCCCCGCCCCCATTGTGCATCTCACATCCCACCCCAACGTGGTCTTTTTGAAGCCTAAACAAGACCATCCTCCTCTCCTCCCTGTGATTCCCCTCACCTGATGAAGCCAGGTCTTCATCCGTTCCAGGTGACTCCAAGGGCCTCATTCTCTCCATGTGTGTGGCCGCTCTCTGTGCCCGTCTTTATGGGCATGTGGTGATCTCCTAAAATGAGGGTTATTTGACAGAGAGAGAATGGGGTAAATGGTGGCCACCAAAGATGTGTCCCCCCAGAACAGGGCCGTATCTGGGAAAAGAGTCTTTGTAGATGTAGTTAAGGATAGCAAGGTAAGGTCATCTAGGGTTAGGGTGACCTTCAATCCAACTGACAGACTCCTTCAAAGAGACGAAAGAGGACACAAAGGGGAAGCCTCTTAAAGGCAGAGGCAGAGATGGGAGGGAGGGGGCCACAAGCCCAGGGACCCCTGGAGCCCCTGAAGTTGGAAAAGGCAGGAATGATCCTGTCCTGGAGCCTCTGGAGGGACCTCAGCCCTGTGCCACCTTGATTTCCGGTGTCTGGTCTCCAGGACTGAGAGAGGATGAACTCCTGTTGTTTTAAACCACCCAGCATGTGATCATGTTAGAGAAGCCACAGAGCAGCCACACAGACCCTGCTCTGTAGGATCCTAGAAATGTGGGTCTCATTAAAGCAGATGAAGGGTGGATTACAGAACCCTTAAAATCAGCTCTGGACCCTCAGAAATGCTAAAGCAGTGGCTGGGCTCCAGAATGTTGAGGGGTCAAGTCTGAAGCCTGTGCCTAGGGGTACTGGGTGCACACGCCTCCCCGGGTTCTTACACCAGTACATGTGGTGTAACATCTCAGTCTTGATGGAGGACATTTAACATCAATGGCCACATTGCTAATTAAGAAGCCACCAGTTGCACAGGTGAAAGCCCAATTAGGGCACTTGCTTCAGGGATGAGCAATTCTGAAGATGGTCAGGGATGGGGACTTACTCATGTGTAGCCAGCCAGCAGCCCTTGCACATACCCCACCCCCTCCCCTCCCAAGGAGGGACC
Organism: Muntiacus reevesi; assembly: GCF_963930625.1. NCBI lineage: Eukaryota > Metazoa > Chordata > Mammalia > Artiodactyla > Cervidae > Muntiacus > Muntiacus reevesi. Next base: position 6,379 of record NW_027077850.1, read on the forward strand.
TCAGTGGGAAGCTGGGAGACTACACGGAGTCATCTCTAAGTAAATGCTGGCTGACCCCCAGGCTAGCCATTCCTGAACCTCATCCACCCTTCATAGATAAAACACTTGAATATGTGCAAAGACCTCACAGGCTGGAGAAAAGTGGAGCCACTCCAGCGACAGCATGCTTACTGACGTGGCTCCTGTAGGTCAGGCAGAATGGTCCTGGCCTGGGTGATCTGGAAGCTTTGCACTTTCCTACCTGAGTTACTCCTCCTGTGCTGCTCCCATTGCCTGTTTTCTTGCTTCCTCATTTCTGCCTGAGAAGATTTCCAACAGCAGGAACAGGTGACACAGCCCATCCTTAGGAAGTGACAGCTTAGCACCTCCTGCAGAAGGTCCAGCAGAGCCCAACACAGACCCAATCCCCCGAAACACTATGGGCCCTCACTCTCTCTTATCAAGCCAACCCTGCAAGATCTAAGCAGAAAGACAGCATCAGGTACAGCTGCAGGCACTTGAGGGGGTTTATATAGACCTCAACCCAGGCACACATCCAAAGGGCAGGCCAGTCAGGTCAGCCAATCTGCCCACCTGGGCTTGTGGTTTCAGAAAATGGGCCTCGTTGTCCTGGCCAGGGTTCCAGGAACAGGTGTGGGTCCTTTGGGTCAGGATGGATATGGGGCTGCTGCTCTGACTTGTTTTCTCATCTTCTTATCTGACCTATAAGTGGGAGAGGATTTCAGGAAGGCCTTCTTCTAATGAGAGGGACCCAGGGGTCAGGGAGAGGATGGGTGGTGGGTGGAGACAGACTCAGTGCCCAGGTGCTATGGGACCCTCTGGAAAACCTGCTGGAAGGAGGCTGCAACCAGTGAAGCCCAAGGTCACAAAACTATCCTGAAGCTGCTGTATGTTACCTCAGGTCCTCCTCTGAGGGTCTCAAGGTCAGATCTGTCCAACAGAGGAGCTGGGGGCTCTTTGCAGTGAGGGCTCTGTGAACAGCTCCTGGGTGCTGAGCCCTGCAGGATACCTGCCCAGGTGAGCCCCATATCCTGGGAGGCACCTGCCCATAAGAACCATGTATCCTGGGAGGGGCGAGTGAACAAGTATTCTCTCTGTGCAGTTATCACAGATTAGCTTAGTGACTCTCACGTGGGCAGTGCTGGAATTAGATGAGAACAAGGACATGTTGGGGGACGTTCCCTGAAACACCCCCAGGCCCATCCAGAGTGAAGAGTTCAGTAGGTGGGTACTGGTTGCTGTGCTGGGGTGGGAGGTTTCATGGGTGCCTCTTGTTTCTTCACCTGACACCACAGAGGCCTCTGCAGGACACAGAAGACAGCCTGCCCAGGGACGGTGTGAGCCCCTGGCGACCAGGCACGGGAAGTGAGAGGGAAGGACCAGGCTGAGGGGGCCTTTCTGCTCTGAGTTGGGAGTGGACAAGCAAGTGGTGAGTGTGATCTAGGAAAGTGGCTCTGGTGATGGGAGGCTTGTTGAGGCCGTCTGAGTACGAGTTGGAAAAGAATGTTCAGACATAGAGCATTTCAGAAGGGAGTGAGTTTGTATTGAGAACAAAGAGCAGAGATAAAGTGGGCACTGTGGGCTCAGGGGGCCAACCACCTGACAGACTAGGGAAAGTTGACTGATTTCCTGGGTTAAGAGCCAATTTTTACAGTTTCAAGGCAAAGAAAATTCCTACTGGAAGGTTGATATTAGGTGATTGGGTGGGGTACCATAGGGTGTTTACTGGAGTGGGCATCCTTGCCTGGTAGGGAGTCAGGAAGCTCATTAGCGATGATCAGGTGCTTTTGGCAACAGTTGCAAAGGGGGCCCAGTCCGATTCACAGGTGACCTTGGTTCTGGGGCCCACTTCTATGGCCTTGGTGTGAGGACTCCCAGGTGTGGCCTTGGGGAAGGAGTCACCTCAACAAGACTGACCCTGCTTCAGAGTAAAAGTTCCATCAAGTTTTCTCTGCAGGAGAGATCTAGTGATCCTAGATCTGTTTGGAAAAGTCTTGGACACTGCAGGGACACATACTGAGTGTGAAACTGGATATTGAACCTTGTTGGCAAAACTCACCTTTTCTCTCTGTTGGCATTAAAAGGGTGTGGGCTGACAGCTACCTGAGAATCCATCCAATTGACAATTTCCTATTTACAACATAAATGAGTTTGGTCAAATTATTTCTATTTCTATGCAAACAGGCAGCTTGCAACACCTTGTGGCAGGATCATTTCCAATAGATTGTCAACTAATCAAGGTAACAACATTATGACACTCAACACATTTAGATATAATTTCCTAAGCCTTTTTCTTGAGGGACAGACCCAATATGAGCTAGGAATGTGTTCAAAAGGCTCAGAAAGTGCAGGAAAATACACTGGCTATGACTGGAAATTAGGGTCTCTGTGCAAACCTGGAGTTCTGACATCTTACAATCTAGACAGTTCCTGATAGACAGATGCATGAAAAACACTCTACTTTTATGTTTTTCTTTCATCAAAGGAACATGGATTTCCTAGCATTCTGTGTGCTGAGAGTAACTCACTGCTCTAAAATGCTTGCTTGGACTTCATTTTTCAGTAAGAACTTCCCCTGACTGTGTTACAGTCAGGACGGTCCCACACTCACAGGGAAAAAGCAAACTAACATCCAAACGTTTGTTCCATCAGGTTTTCTCTGTAGGAGAGATCCAGTAATCCTAGGTCGGTCTGGAAAATGCTTGGGTAGTGCATGGACACATACTGAGTGTGAAGCTGGATCCTGGACCTTGTTGGCTAAATCAGCATTTTCTTTCAGGTGGTCCTAAAATGGTGCAGAGTAGCAACTGCCTGAAGATCCATCCAATTGCTGTTTTCTTACTTGTGACAGCAATATCTTTGGTCAGACCTCTTGGATTTCTGCAGCAAACATGGGACTTTCAATTCCTTGCCACTGGATCATTTCCAATGGCAGGTAAACTCATTAGGTAACCAGACTCGATGGCATTCAGCACTCTCAGACACACTCCTACAGCCTGTTTCTTCATAGACAGTCCCAGGATGACCTAGGAATGGGTTCGCTAGTATCAGAAATGTGAGCAAACATACTGGCTGTGACTCTGAAAATTAGGTGCTCTGTGCAAATCTGGAGTTTTAACATTTTAGAATCTAGACAGTTTCTGATAGATGTCTGAAATACACTCCTTTTTATTTTTTGCCTTTCATTCCTCAAAGAAACACAGATGTCACAGCATTATGTTTGCTGAGAGTGACAGACTGCTTGGAAATTCTTGCCTGGAAGTCATTTTGAAGTAACAATTTCCCCTCCCCTGTGTTACCATGGGAAATGCCCCCACACTAACAGAGAAAAGTAAACAAATGTCAAAACATCTGTTCCGTGAAGTCCCCTGTAGGAGGGATCCAGTGATCCTAAGTCTGTCTGGAAAATTCTTGGATAGTGCTTGGACACATGCTCAGTGTGAACCTGGATTCTGGACCTTGTTGGAAAATTAGAATTTTCTCTGTGTTGGCCACAGTAGGCTGGGGTTTAGCAACTCCTTGAAAATCAGTACACTTGCTCTTTTCCCACTAACGACAGCAACAGCTTTGGTCAAAACACTGGAATTGCTGAAGCAAGCAGGCAGCGTGCAACTCCTTGTGGCAAGATCATTTCCATTGGAATGCCAATTAAACTACTTAGAAACAGTATGGCACTCAGCTGTGTCAGACACACTCCTCCAGACTCTCTCCTCATGGTGTGTCCCAGTAAGATAGAGTACTGTGCTCATGAACCATGGAAAGTTCAGGGAAACTTACTGGCTGTGTCTCTGGAATTGAGGGCATCTGTGGAAGCGTGGTCTTCTCACATCTTAGAATCCAGACAGCAGTCATGGATAGAGAGATGCCTGAAAAGCACCCTATTCATTGCCGCTCATTCCACGAGTGAACACAGGTGTCCCAGCATTCTGTTTGCTGAGAGTAACCCGCTAAGTGGAAACCCTTGCCTGGAAGTCATTTTTAAGTAAAAATTTCCCCTCACATGTGTTACACTAGGGAAGGCTCCCACACTCACAGGGAAAAGCAAGCAAACATCAAAATGTCTCTTCCATCAATTTTTCTCTGTCAGAAGGATCCAATGGCCCCAGGTCTCTCTGGAAATTTCTTGGATACTGCAAGGGAAACATACTGACTGTGAACCTGAATATTTGACCTTCTTGGCAAAATTAGCATTGTCTCTCTTTTGGCACTAACAGGATGTGCGCTGGCAGCTGCCTGAAAACCCATCCAATTGATATTTTCCTACTTCTGACATCAATAGGTTTGGTCAAATCTTTCAGGTTTCTGACACAAGCAGGTGGCTTGCAACCCCATCGAGCTGGATCATTTCCATTAAAATGTCAAATAATCTAGGTAACAACAGTATGGCTCTCAGCAATCTTAGATAATTTCACAGCCAGTTTCCTCTGAATCAGACCCAATAGGAGCCAGGAATGTGTTCATAAGGCTCTGAAAGTGCAATGAAATATACTGGCTATGACTTTGGAAATTAGGCCCTGTGTGCAAACCTGGAGTTCTCACATCTTAGACTTTAGATAGTTCCTGACAGATAGATGCCTGAAAAACACCCACTTTTATGTCTTTCATGCATTTAAGTAACATAGTTATCCCAGATTTCTGTGTGATGAGAGTAACACACTGGTTGAAAATCCTTGCTTGAAGGTGATTTTTCAGTAACAATTTCCCATGACTGTGTTACTGTAGGGAAGACCCCCAAACTCACAGGAAAAAGAAAACAACCAACCAAATGTCTATTCTATAAAGTTTTCTCTTTAGGAGAGATCCAATGATCCTCTGCCTGTCTGGAAAATTCTTGGATACTACAGGGACACATACTGAGTGTGAATCTGCATCCTTGAATCTGTTGGCAAAATTAGCAAATTTTGTCGGTTGGATCTAAAAGAGTGCGGCCTTAGCAACTGCCTGAAGATTCATCCAATTGGTCTCTTCCTAATAATGACAGTGATAACATTGGTCAAACCTTTGAGGTTTCTAAAGCAAGCAGGCGGCTCACTACTCCTATCTGCTGGCCCATTTCCAGTGTAATGTCACTTCATCTAGTTAAGCACTGTATGGCACCCAGCCCTCTCAGACATACTCCTGCATCCTGTTTCCTCATGGGCAGGCCCAGTTTGAATAAGGAATGTGTTTAAAGCCTTGGAAGGTGCAGGGAAACACAGTACCCTAACTCTGGAAGTTAGGACCCTGGGAAAGCCTTGAAGTCTCATGCCTTGAGTTCTAGACAGTTCCTGATAGATAGAGGCCTAAAAATACACTCCGTATGGATGCCTTTCCGTCCTCGAAGGAACATAGCTTTCCCAACATTCTGTGTGCTGAGAGTCACACGGTGCTTGAAAACACTTGCTTGTAGGCCATTGGTCAGTAGAAAATTCCCCTGAAGGTGCAATGGTAGGGAAGGCTCCCACACTCACTGGGAAAGGCAAACCAACATCCAAACGTGTACTCCATAACATTTTGTCTTTAGGTGCGATCAAGTGAGCCTAGGTCTGTCTGGAGAATTCGTGGGTATTGTGGGGACACATCATGAGTGTGAACTTGTATATATGAACTTGGTGGCAAAATTCTCATTTTCATCTCCCACACTCATTTTGGGACCACATTGGTTCTAAAATGGTGCAGTGTAGCAAATCCTTGAAAATCCATCCAATTGCTGTTTTCTTACTTTCGACAGTGATAGATTTGTCCACCCTTTGGAATTTCTGAAGCAAGCAGGTTGCTCACCACTCCAGCCACTAACTGATTTCCATTGTACTGGCACCTCATGCAGGTAAGCACAGTATGCTGCCCAACACACTCGGATACACTCGTGCAGCCTGTTTCTTCAGGAGCAGCCCCAGTATATACTTGGAAAGTGTTTACAAGGCTTGAAAAGTTCATGGAAACACACTGCCCTGACTCTGGGTGTTAGGATCCCTAGGAAAGACTGAAGGTCTCACGACTTAGAATGTAGACAGCTCCTGATAGATAGAGGGCTGAAAGCACTCTCTGTTGATGCATTTCTTTTCTTGAAGGAACATAACTTTCCAAACATTTTGTGTGCAGAGAGACACACACGGCTTGAATATGCTGGCATGGAGGTCATTTTTCAGTAGCACTTTCCCCTGATGGTGTGACCATGGGGATGCCGCACTCTCCATTTTTAGAGAAAGACAAATTAGCATTCAAACGTCTGTTCCATCACATTTTCTCAGTAGGATCGATCCACTGAGACTAGTTCTGTCTGGAAACTTTGTGGATACTGCATGGAGATATCCTGAGTCTGGACATGGATACCGGATTTTTGGGGCAAAAATAATATTTTTTCTCTTGATTTGGGAAAATGCTACGGCCTTGCAACTGCTTGGAAATCCATCCAATTGCTGTTTTCTTCCTTCTGACAATGATAGCTTTGGTCCATCCTTTGGGATTTCTGAATCAAGCAGGCGACTCACCACTCCTACCCTCTGGCCCATTCCCAGAGGAATGTCATCTCATCTAGGTAAGCACAGTATTGGTACCATACAATCTCAGACACTCTCCTACAGTCTGTTTCCTCATGGGCCATCCCTATATGAGCTAGGATGTCTTTGGGAGGCTTGGAAGGTGTAGGAAAAATAGTGCCTTGACTCTGGTAGTTAGGTCCCCTGGACAAGCCTGGAGGTCAATGTTAGATTCTAGACAGTTCCTAATAGATATAGGCCTAATAACACACTCTCTGTTGATGCCTTTTCTTCCTTGAAGAAACATACTTTTCCCTGCATTCTCTGTGCTGGGGATCACACACTGCTTGAGAATGCTCTTTGGAGGTCATTTTTCAGTAGAAACTTCCTCTGACAGTGTAACCTTAGGGAAGGCCCCCACACTCACTGGAAAAGGCAAACCAACATCCAAACTTCTGTTGCATCACATTTTGTCTCTAGGAGTGATCCAGAGAGCCTAGGTCTGTCTGGAAAATCGTGTATACTGCAGGACCACATCCTAAGTGTGAACCTGGATACTGGAACTGGTGGCACAATTCACATTTCTCTTTCGGTTTGTCCTAAAACTGTGTGGCCTGGCACCTGCTTGAAAATCCATCTAATTGCTGTTTTCTTACTTTGAAGAGCAATAACTTTGGTTCACCCTTTGGGATTTCTGAAGCAAGCAAGGAGATCACCACTCCTAGTCATGGGCCTATTTCCAGTGGAATGTCACCTTATTTAAGTAAGCACATAATGGCCCCTCTGTATACTCAGACACACGCCCACAGCCTGTGTCCTCATGGACAGTCCCAGTGTGACCTAGGAATATGTTTACAAAGCATTAAAAGGGCAAGGAAGACACTGCCCTGACTCTGGAAGTTCCGTTCTCTGGGAAGGCTGGAGGGCTCTTGTTAGAATCAAGACAGTTCTTCATAGATAGAGCCCTGAAAACACACTCTCTGTTGATACCCTTCCTTCCTCGAAGAAACAGTACTTTCCCAGTATTCTGTGAACTGAGAGTCACACATTGCTTGAAACCGTTTGCTTGCAGGTCATTTTTCAGTAGCAATTTCTTGTGATGTTGTGACAATAAGGATGTCCTCTACACTCACAGGGTAAGGCAATCCAAGATCCAAACATCTGTTCCATCACATTTTCTCTATCAGAGCAGCCAGTGAGCCTAGGTCTTTGTGAAATATGGGTAGATACAGCAGAGACACCTCCTGAGTCTGACAGTGGATACTGGAACTTGATGGTCAAATTTGCAACTGCTAGAAAATCCATACAATTGCTTTTTTTTTTTTTTTTTAAATTTCTAACAGTGGTCACTTTTGACCCACCTTTGGGATTTCAGAAGCAAGAAGGCAGCTCGCAAGTGCTGCTGATGGCCTATTTGCAATGGAATGTCACCGCACCTGGGTAACAACAGCATGGCACCCTGCAGTCTGAACACATTCCTGCAGCCTGTTTCCTCATGGGCAGTTCTGGGATGATGTAGGAAGGTGGTTAAAAGCCTGGGTTAGTGCAGGGAAACACACTGCCCTGACTCTGCAAGTTAGGTCCTCAGGGTAAGACTGGAGGTCTCACATCTTAGAAATCTAGACAATTCTTGATAGAGAAAGGACTGAAAATTCATTCTCTGCTGATGCCTGTCTTTCCTTGAAGGAACATTGTTTTCCCAACATTCTGCTTCCTGAGTGTCACACACTTGCTTGGAGGTCATTTATCACTAAGAATTTCCCCTGAAGATGTGACTGGAGGGAAAGTCCCACAAACACAGTAAAAGGAAACCACATTCAAATGTCTGTTTCATCACGTTTGCTCTGTAGGTGAGATATAGTGAGCCTAGTCCTATCTGGAAAATTCTTGGATACTGCAGGGACACATCATGAATGTGAATCTTGATAGCAGATCTTGGTGGCAAAATTTGCATTATCCTCTCCATTGGGCTTAAAACGTTGTGGCCTAACAACTGCTTGAAAGTTCATTTAATATCTGTTTTCTTACTTCTGACAATGATAGCTTTGTTCCAGCTTTCTGGATTTCTGAAGCAACAGGCGGTTCATAACTCCTAGTCCCTGGCCCATTTCCAGTGGAATGTCAGTTCATTTGGTAAGGGCAGAATGACACACAGCACACACGGAAACTCTTCCATCGCCTGTTTCATCATGGACATTCCTGAGTGATCTTGGAATGTGCTTACAAGGCTCAAAATTTGCAGGGAAACACTGCCCAGACTCTGGAAGATGGGTCCTCTGGACAAGCCTGGAGATCTCACATCTTAGAATATAGACAGATCCTGATAGATAGAGGCCTGAAAACACACTCTCTATTGATGCCTTTCCTTCCTCAAATGAACGTAGCTTTCCCAGCATTCTGTGTGCTGAGAGTCACATACTGCTTGAAAATGCTTGCCTGGAAGTTGTTTTTCAGTAGCAATTTCCCTTGATGGTTTGACCATAGGGAAGTCCACCACACTCACAGGAAAAGGCAAAACATCATCCAAACGTCTGTTCCATCATGTTTCTCTGTAGGAGAGATCCTAGGGTTAGGGTTAGGGTTAGGGTTAGCCTAGGTCTGTCTTGAAAATTCTTCAGTGCTGTGGGGACACATCCTGCGTGTGAACCTGGGTAATGGACCTTGGTGGCAAATTTCGCATTTTCCTCTAGGTTGGCCCTAAAATGTTGGGAAAGCAATGGCCCTTTGAGTAAGGAAAGGCGTCACCAGAGAGTGTGTTTCCAGGCCTCTATCTATTAGGAACTGTCTAGATTGTAAGACGTGAGACCTCCAGTCTTGCCCAGATGACCTAACATCCCGAGTCAGGGGATATGTTTCCATACAATCTCTGAGCCTTGTAAATACATTCCTAGGTCATACCAGGACTGCCAAGGAGGAAACAGGCTGTCAGAGTGTGTCTGAGAGAGCTGGGTGCCATGTGGTGCTACCTATATTATGTGACATTTCACAGGAAAGGGACCACCAGATAGAAGTGGCAAGCAGACTGCTTGCTTCAGAAATTACATGGGTGAACCATATCTGTCACTGTCAGAAATAAGAAAACAAGTACTGGATGGATATTTAAGCAGTGGCTATGCCAAACCATTTTAGTGCCAACTGAGAGAAAAAGGTGAATTTTGTCCTGTATTCAGGTTCACACTCAGGATGTGACCCCACAGGATCCAAACTTTTCCAGATAGACCTGGGTTCACTGGACCTCTCTAACAGAGAAAACGTGATGGAACAGCTATTTGGATGCTTGCTTGTCTTGTGATTGTGGGCGCTTCCCTACTGTCACAGTCTCAGGGGAAATTGCCACTGAAAAATGAACTCCAAGCAAATGTTTTCAAGCAGTGTGTGACTCTCAGCACACAGTACATTGGGAAAGTTATGTTCCTTCAATGAAGGAAAGGCATCAACAGAGAGTGTGTTTTTTATAGCAGGAACTGTTCAGCTTCTAAGATGTGAGAGCTCAGGCCTGATTAAAGGACCTAAGTTCCAGAGTCAGGACAGTGTGTCTTGCTGCACTTTCTGAGACTTCTAAATGCATTCCTAGGGCATACCAGGTCTGCTCCTAAGGAAGGATGCTGAGGGAGTGTATCAGACTGTGCTGGGTGAAATACTGTGGTCACATAGATGAGGTGTCATTCCACTGGAAATGGGCCTGAAGCTAGGAGTTGCAGGTCATTTACATGCTTCAAAAATCCCAAAGGGTGAACCAAAGCTAACATTGTCAGAAGGAAGAAAACAACATTCAGATGGAATTTCAAGCAGTTGCTCGGCGGCACTCTTTTAGGGCCAAGTGAGAGAAAAATGCATATTTTAACACCAACGTCTGGTATCCAGATTCAAACATAGGTGTTTCCCCGCAGTGTCCACGGATTTTCTAAATAGACTTACATTGATGAATGGCCCCACCAAGAAAACGTGATTGAACAGATGTTTGGAAGTGCTTTTGAACTTATCTGTGAGTGTGGCGCCTTCCCTACAGTCACACCTCCAGGGGAAATTGCTAATGAAAAATGACCTCCAACAAGCGTTTTCAAGGAGTGTGTGACACTCAGCACACAGAATGTTGAGAAAGCTATATTCCTTTGAGGAAGGAAAGGCATCTCGAGAGAATATGTTATCAGGCCTCTACCTGTCATGAACTGTCTAGATTCAAACATGTGAGTCCTCCAAGTTTCCCAGAGGACCTAAATACCAGAGTCAGGGCAGTGTGTTTCCCACCACTTTCTGAGATTTGTAAACACATTCCTAGGTCAAACCAGATCTGACCATAAAATTCATGCTGCAAGAGTGTGTCTCAGAGTGCTGGGTGACATATTGTGCTAACCTAGATGAGATGACATCTCCCTGGAAAGGGGCCAGTGGCTTGGAGTGGAGAGCCTCCTGCTTGATTCATAAATCCCAAAGGGTGCACCAACACTATCACTGTCAGAAGTAAGAAAACAGCAATTAGATGCATTTTCAGGCAGTAACTAGGTTTAACCGTTTTAGGGCCAACTGAGAAAACAATGGAAATTTTGCTGCCAAGGTCCAGTATCCAGGTTCAAACATAGGGTATGTAGGAACAGTATCCATGAGCATTCTAGACAGTTAGGTTGAATGGATTGCTCCTATCAAGAAAACGTGATTGAGCAGACGTCTGGATGATCCTTTGCCTTTTCCTGTGGGTGTGGCCGTCTTCCCTAAGGTCACAACATCAGGGGAAGTTGCTACTGAAAAATTACTTCTAACAAGCCTTTTCAAGCAGTTTGTGACTCTGAGCACACAAAAAGCTGGGAAAATTATGTTCCATCCAGGAAGGTAAGGCATCAACAGAGAGTGTTTTATCGGGCCTCTGTGTATCACAAACTGTATAGACTCAAAGATGCGAGACTTCCAGGTTTGCCCTGAGGACCCAAATTCCAGAGTCAGAGCATTGTATTTCCCTACACTTTCTGAGATTGCATCCAAGTACCATATTTTGGACTCGATTGTTGACCATGATGGCTACTCCATTTCTTTTAAGCGGTTCCTGCCCACAGTAGTAGATATAATGGTCATCTGAGTTAAATTCACCCATTCCTGTCCATTATAATTTGCTGATTCCTAGAATGTCAACATTCACTCTTGCCACATCCTGTTTGACCACTTCCAATTTGCCTTGATTCAAGGACCTAACATTCCAGGTTCCTATGAGATATTGCTCTTTACAGCATTGGACCTTGCTTCTATCACCAGTCACATCCACAACTGGGTATTGTTTTTGCTTTGGCTCCATCCCTTCATTCTTTCTGGAGTTATTTCTCCACTGAACTCCAGTAGGATATTGGACACCTACCGACCTGGGGAGTTCCTCTTTCAGTATCCTATCATTTTGCCTTTTCATACTGTTCATGGGGTCCTCAAGGCAAGAATACTGAAGTGGTTTGCCATTCCCTTCTCCAGTGGACTACATTCTGTCAGACCTGTCCACCATGACCCGTCCGTCTTGGGTGGCTCCACACGTCATGGCTTAGTTTCATTGAGTTAGACAAGGTTATGGTCCATGTGATCAGATTGGCTAGTTTTCTGTGATTATGATTTCAGTGTCTGCCCTTTGATGCCCTCTCACAACACCTACCATCTTATTTGAGTTTCTCTTACCTTGGACGTGGGGTATCTCTTTACAGCTGCTCCAGCAAAGCACAGCCACTCCTCCTTACCTTGGACAATGGGTATCTCCTCAGGCCGCCCCTCCTGACCTTGAATGTGGAGTAGCTCCTCTCGGTCCTCCTGCACCCGTGCAGCTGCTGCTCTGTGGACGTGGGATTGCTTCTCTTGGCCACAGCCCCTGACCTTGGGCATGGGGTAGCTCATCTCAGCCACCTCCCCTGACCTCAGGCATGAGGTAGCTCCTCTCGGCCGCTGCCCCTGGTCTCGGACATGGGGTGGCTCCCCTCAGCCACTACCTCTGACCTTGGGCGAGAGATAGCTCCTCATGGCCATGCTTCTGCATGGTCCGTCACAGCCTGCACCATTTGAATGCCGAGTTCCAAAGAATAGCAAGGAGAGATAAGAAAGCCTTACTCTGATCAATGCAAAGAAATGGAGAATAACAACAGAATGGGAAAGACTAGAGATCTCTTCAAGAAAATTAGAGATACCAAAGGAACATTCCATGCGAAGATTGGGTTCAATAAAGGACAGAAATGCTATGCATCTAACAGAAGCAGAAGCTGTTAAGAAGAGGTGGCAAGAATACACAGAACAACTGTACAAAAAAAGATCTTCATGACCCAGATAATTATGATGGCGTGATCAGTCACCTAGAGCCAGACATCCTGGAATGTGAGGTCAAGTGGGCCTTAGAAAGCATCACTACAAACAAAACTAGTGGAGGTGATGGAATTCCAGTTAAGCTATTTCAAATCCTAAAAGATGATGCTGTGAAAGTGCTGTACTCAATAGGTCAGCAAATTTGGAAAACTCAGCAGTGGCCACATGACTGGAAAAGATCAGTTTTCATTCCAATTCCAAAGAAAGGCAATAACAAAGAATGCTCAAACTGCTGCACAATTGCACTCATCTCACACGCTAGTAAAGTAATGCTCAAAATTCTCCAAGCCAGGCTTCAGCAATACATGAGACGTGAACTTCCAGATGTTCAAGCTGGTTTTAGAAAAGGCAGAGGAACCAGAGATCAAACTGCCAACATCTGCTGGATCATTGAAAAAGCAAGAGAGTCCCAGAAAACATATATTTCTGCTATATTGACTACGCCAAAGCCTTTGATTGTGTGTATCACAATAAACTGTGGAAAATTCTGAAAGAGATGGGACTACCAGACCACCTGACCTGTCTCTTGAGAAACCTATGTGCAAGTCAGGAAGCAACAGTTAGAACTGGACATGGAACAACAGATTGGTTCCAAATAGGAAAAGGAGTATGTCAAGGCTGTATATTGTCTCCCTGCTTATTTAACTTATATCCCGAATACATCATGAGAAACACTGGGTTGGAAGAAGCACAAGCTGGAATCAAGACTGCCAGGAAAAACATCAGTAACCTCAGATATGCATATGATACCACCCTTATGGCAGAAAGTGAAGAGGAACTAAAAAACCTCTTGATGAAAGTGAAAGAGGAGAGTGAAAAAGTTGGCTTACAGCTCAATATTCAGAAAACTAAGATCATGGCATCTGGTCCCATTACTTCATGAGAGAGAGATTGGGAAACAGTAGAAACAGTGTCATACTTTATTTTGGGGGCTCCAAAATCACTGCAGATGGTGATTGCAGCCATGAAATTAGAAGATGCTTACTTCTTGGAAGGGTTAAGACCAACCTAGATAGCATATTAAAAAGTGGAGACATTTCTTTGCCAACAAAGCTCCATCTGGTCAAGGCTATGGTTTATCCAGTAGTCATGTATGGATGTACGAGTTGGACTGTGAAGAAAGCTGAGCACTGAAGAATTGATGCTTTTGAACTGTGGTGTTGGAGAAGACTCTTGAGAGTCCCTTGGACTGCAAGGACATCCAACCAGTCCATCCTAAAGGAGATCAGTCCTGGGTGTTCATTGGAAAGACTGATGCTGAAACTGAAACTCCAGTACTTTGGCCACCTGATGTGAAGAGTTGACTCATTGGAAAAGACCCTGATGCTGGGAGGGCTTGGGGGCAGGAGGAGAAGAGGATGACAGAGGATGAGATGGCTGGATGTCATCACCAACTCGATGGTCATGAGTTTGTGTAAGCTCCGGGAGTTGGTGATGGACAGGGAGGCCTGGTGTGCTTCGATTCATGGGGTCCCAAAGAGTCGAATACAGCTGAGCGTCTGAACGGAACTGAACTCTTTCTGAGCATTGTAAACACATTCCTAGGTCATACCAGAAGTGCCCTTAAGAAAAAACAGGCTGCAGGAAGATTTCTGAGATTGCTGGGTGCCATGCTGCACTTACCAAGATGATGTAGCATTCCACTGTAATTGGGCGAGCGGCTACGAGTTGCTAGCTGCTTACTTGCTTCAGAAATCCCAAAGGGTGTACCAAGTGATCACTGCCAGAAGTAAGAAACCAGCAGCTAAATGCATTTCCAGGTAGTTGTTATGCTCTACTGTTTTTGGCCAACTGAGAGAGAAAGGTGAATTTTGCCACCAAGGTCCACTGTCCATGTTCACACCTAGGATGTGTCCACTCAGGATCCAAGAATTTCCCAGACAGACCTAGGCACACTGAATCTCCACTACAGAGAAAACATGATGGAACTGACCTTTGGTTGTTGCTTTTCCTTTTCCTGTGAGTTTGGTGGCCTTCCCTATGGTCACACTATCAGGAGCAATTGCTAATGAAAAAGGACTTCCAACAAGTGTTTTCAAGCAGAATGTGACTCTATGGACATGGAATACTGGAAACCTACGTTCCATTGAGGAAGGAAATGTATTTATAGACAGTGTGTTTTCAAGAATCTGTCTATTAGGAACTGTCTAGCTTCAAAGATGTGAATTCTCCATATTTGCCCAGAGGACCTCAATTCCAAAGTCAGGGCAATGTGTTTTCCTGCACTTTTTGAGCTTTGTAAATACATTTCTTGGTCATACCAGGACTGCCCATGAGGAAACAGGCTCTCTATATGAGGAACTGTCTAGATACTAAGATATGAGACCTCTAGGTTGGTACAGAGGACCTAAATTTCAGAGCAAGGGCAGTGTGTTTTTGAGCATTTTCTGAGCTTTGTAAACACATTTCTGAGTAACGCCAGGTCTGCTCATGAGAAAACAGGCTTCAGGTGTGTGTCTGAGGGTGCTGAGTACCATACTGTGCTTACCTAGATGAGGTAACTTTCCATGGCAAATCGGTACGTGACCAGGTGTTGTGAGCCATCAACTTGCTTCAGAAATCTTGAATGGTGGACTAAAGTTTGCACTGTCAGAAGTAAGAAAAAAGTAATTGGGTGGATTTTCAAGCAATTGCTAGCCACACCTCTTTATGGCTCCAGAGAGATAAATACAAATTGTGCACCCTAGGCCCTTTATTCAGGTTCACACACGGGATGTGTTCCCTCGTGATTCAAGAAATTTCCAGACAGACCTTTGCTCCCCAGAGTTCTTCTACAGAGAAAACTGGTTGGAACAGCCATTTGGATGTTGTTTTGCCTTTCCCTGTGAGTGTGGGGCCGCTACTTATGGTCACAGCCTCAAGGAGATATTGCCACTGAAAATAGACTCACAAGCAAGCAATTTTCAAGCAGAGTGTGACTCTCAGGTCGCAGAATGTGAAGAAAGCTATCTTCCTTTGAGGAAGGAAAGACGTCCACAGAGAGTGTGTTTTCAAACCTCTATCTTGCAGGAAATTTTGAGCTTCTAAAACATGAGTCCAGCAGGTCTGCTGAGAGGACCTATATTCCTGAGTCAGGGCCGTGTGTCTCCCTGTAATTTCCGAGTCTGACAAACACATTCCTAGATCATAACGGTACTGACCATGAGAAAGCTGGCAGCAGGAGTGTGTCTGAAAGGGCTGAGTGCCTTACTGTGGTCAACTGTGTGAGGTGACATTCCAGTGACAGGCTCAAAGCTCCAAGGTGTGAGCCACCCGCTTGCTTCAGAAACCCCAAAAGGTAGAGCAAAGCTAGCTCTGTCAGAGGTAAGAAAAGAGCAATTGGACGGATTTTCAAGCTGTTGCTAGGCCGAACCACTTTAGGGCCCCCTGAGAGAAAAATGTGAATTGTGCCCTGTAGGTCAGGTATCCAGGTTCAAACACAGGGTGTGTCCCAGCAGGATCCAAGAATTTTCCACAGAACTAGGCTCACTAGACCTCTCCTGCTGGGAAAATGGGATGGAACAGACATTGGAAGTTGGTTTGCCCCTCCCTATTGTCACAGACTCAAGGAGAAAGTGCCCCTGAAAGATGACCTCCAAGCAAGCACTTTTCAAGCAGTGTGTGACTCTCAGTTCACAGAATGCAGGGAAAGATATCTTCCCTCAAGGAAAGAAAGGCATCAAAAGAGAGTGTATTCTCAACCCTCTATCTTGCAGGAACTGTTTAGCTTCCCAGATGGGAGGCCTCCAGTAGTGCTCAGAGGAACTAAATTCCAGAGTCAAGGCCATGTTTCTCCCTGCACTTTCCAAGCCTTGCAAAGCCATTCCTAGGTTATACCAGTACTGCACATGAGGAAGCAGTCTGCGAGAGTGTGTCCAAGAGGACTAGGTTCCTCACTATACTCACTTCAGCGAGGTGGCATTCCACTGTAAAAAGGCCCACAGCTGGGAGTTGAAATTCACCCACTTGCTTCAGAAATCAAAAAGGAAGGAGCAAATCTAGCTCTCTCAGAATCAAGAAAAGAGCAAGTGGATGGATTTTCAAGCTGTTGCTAGGCTACATTGCTTTAAGGTCCACAGAGAGAAACACAAATTGTGCCCCCTCATTCTGGTATCCTGGTTCACAAACAGGGTGTGTCCCCAAAGGATCCAAGAATTTTCCAGACAGACTTACGTTCACTAGAGTTCTCCTACAGAGAAAACGGGATGGAACAGACATTTAGATATTGCCTTGTCTTTCCCAGTGAGTGTGGAACCCCTCTGTTTGACTACAGCCCCAAGTGGAAATTACCATTGAAAACTCATGTCTAAGCGAGCACTTTTCAAGCACTGTGTGACTCTCAGTTCACAGGATACTGGCAAACCTATATTTCTTCAAGGAAGGAAAGGCACCCACAGAGAGTGTGTTTTCAAACCTGTCCCTTGCAGGAACTCTTTAGCTCCTAAGACATGAACCCTCTAGTTCTGCTCAGAGGACCTAAATTCGAGAGCCTGTGCCCTGTGTCTTGGTGCATTTTCCCACCTTTCAAACACATATCTAGGTGATACTGGTACTGCCCTTGAGGAAGCAGACTGTGGGAATATGTCTCAGAGTGCTGGGTCCCTTACTGTGGTCACCTCTGTAAGGTGACACTCCAGTGTAAATAGGCCCAAAGATAGGAGTTGCGAGCCGCCCATGTGCTTCAGAAACCCCAGGGGTGGAACAAAGTTAGCTCTGTCAAAAGTAAGAAAATGGCAATTGGACGGATTTTCAAGATGTGGATAGGTTACACCACTTTAGGGCCACCCGAGAAAAATATGCAAATTTGAACCTGGGTGTCCAGATTAACGCACAGGGTGTTTCCCCACATGATCCAAGAATTTTTCAGACAGACCTAGGTTCACTGGAGCTCTCCTGCAGAGGAAACATACATCCAGAGTCTCCAGTGTGAACCCTCCAAAATCTATACCTGGTGTCACGAATCCACAGTCTCCAGGATGACCCTACCCTCAAGATCCTGTACCTGGGGTCACAAGTCCACTATTTCCATGTGGAGTCCACCTCCAAGAACTTGAACTTGTGGTCACATGTCCAGAGTCTTCAGGGTGACCCCACCTCCCCGAAGCTACTGGTGTGAAGCATCCACAGTTTTAAGGATGGACCCAATTCCCAGAACCTGTAGCTGGGGTCACACTTCCAAATTCTAAGGGTTACCCCACCTCCCACACATTGAACCTGGTTTCCCATGTCCCTGTTAGCCAAGGTTACCCTCTCCATGACCCTGTAATGGGGATCACATGTCCACAGTCTGCTGTGTGTCGTCACTTCCCAGACCCTTCACCTAGAGTCACAATCACAGTTTCCAGGTTACTCCTTTGCAGACCCTGCACCTGGAGTCACTTATCCACAGTCTCCAGGGTGACTCATTCAAAACCCCACACTGGGGCTCACATGACCACAGTCTCCAGGGTGACCCAAGCACCCAGATCCTGCACCCAGGGTCACATATCCACAGGCTCCAGGGTGTACCTCTTGCAGACCCTGCACCTGGGGTCACATATCTACAGCCTCCAGTGTGATCCCCATCCCCAGACCTGATTTGGGTGAGAAATATCCATAGTCTCCAGACTCACACCTTGGATCACATATCCACAGTCTCCAGAGTCACACCTTGGGTCACATAGCCATAGTCAGCAGGGTGAACTCACCTCCCAGAGCCTGTACATGGTGTCAAATGTGCACATTCTCCAGGGTTACCACCCTTCCAACATGCTGTACCTGGGTCAAAAGCCCACACTCTCAAGGGTGACCCCCTCTCAGACCCTGTTCCTGGGGTCACATGTCCAGAATCTCCAGAATGATCTACCTCCAAGATGAAGCACCTGATGTCACATGTCAACAGTCTCCAAGGTGACCCCGTCCTCAGAATCTGCACCTGTGGTTACATTTCTCCAGTCTGCAGAATGACCCCCAATCTCAGTATTTGTATTATGTGTCACATGTACATAGTCACCAGGGTAACCACTGCAGGCCCTTTTTCTGACATAACATTTCCACAGACTCCTGAAGAACTCCCTTTCCAGACTCTGAACCTGGGATCCTACCTCCAGGGTCTCGAGGGTGATGCCCTTCCCTGTCCCTTCACCTGGTGTCAAACATCCACAGTCTCCATGGTAACATCCACACCAAAGTCTGATATTGGGGACACAGATCCATAGTCTTCTGGGTCGCAACCCCTCCCAGATCATGCACCTGGTCTCACATGTCCTCAGTCTCCAGGTTGACACCCCTCCCAGACACTGCAGCTGGGGTTACACATCCACAGTCTCCAAGGTGAACCCACCTCACTGACTATTGTACCTCTGGCCACATGGCCTCAGTCTCCAGGGTGACCCTATATCTCAGACACTGTACTTGAGGTTACATATCAACGGTGTCCAGGATGACACCTCTCCCCAGACCCTGTACCTGGGGTCGCATTTGCACAGTCTCCAGGGCGATGCTATATTCCCAACCCTGTACCTGGGGTCACAGGTCGCAGTCACCAGGCTTTCCCCACCCTCAAGAGCCTTTACCTGGGGTCATACGTCCACAGACTCCAGGGTGACTCCCTCCCAGACCCTTCACCTGGCATCCTATGTCCACAGTCTCCTGTGTGATATCACTTCCCAGACCCTATACCTGTGGTCACAGATCCACAGTCTCCATGGTGATCCCCTTCCCAGACCCTGTAATTTGGATCCCATGTCCTCAGTCTCCAGTGTGACACCACCTCTCATACCTTGTACTTTGGTGACTTGTCCACAGTTTCCAGGATGACTCAAACGGTGCATGTGGAGTCACATGTCCACATTCTGCAAAGTGACCCCAGTCCCTAACCCTGAACCTTAGTCACACAGCCACAGTTTCCAGAATGACCTCACTCCAGACCCTGCACATAGGGTCACACCTCCACCTTCTCCATATTGACCTCCTCCTTGAACTTCTATCAGGTTTCACACATGCACCATCTCCACAGTGACGACCACCAGATCCTGTACCTGTGGTCAGGGTCCGCAGTCTGCAGGGTGAGACCATTTTGTACCTTAAACCTTGGTTCACCTAGCCAGTCTCCAGGGTCATCCCTGCCAAACCTGCACCTGGGGTCACATGTCCATACTCTCCATGGTGACATCCCCCAGGCCCTGTACTCCTGCTGCTGTTGCTGCTGCTGCTAAGTCATGCCAGTCGTGTCCAACTCTGCGACCCCATAGATGGCAGCCCACCAGGCTCCCCCATCCCTGAGATTCTCCAGGCAAGAACACTGGAGTGGGTTGCCATTTCCTTCTCCAAAGCATGAGAGTGAAAAGGGAAAATGAAGTCACTCAGTCATGTCTGACTCTTAGGGACCCCATAGACTGCAGCCTACCAGGCTCCTCCATCCATGGGATTTTCCAAGCAAGAGTACTGGAGTGGGTTGCCCACTCCAGTACCTAGTGTCATATATCTGCGCAGACCCTATACGTAGTGTCATTTATCCAGTTTCCCGGGTTACCCCACTTCCCATATCATGCACCTGGGATCACATGCTCAGTCTGCAAGGTGACCCCGATCCCATTCCTGTACCTTGTGTCACAAGTCCACAGCCACCAGGATGACCCCACCCTCAAGATCCCATACCTGGGGTCACACTCCTGTCTCCAGTGTGATCTCACCTCCCAGAAACTTTACCTCGGGATAAACGTCTACTGTTTTCAGGATGGTCCCAACTCCCTGAAACGGTACCTGGAGTCACTCTTCCATAGACATTGAGGCTGTTCCATGCCCCTGGTCCACAGGGTTACACCCTCCAAGACCCTGTAATGTGGTTTACATATCCACAGTCTCCTGCATGTCATCACTTCCCAGAACCTTCACCTGCAGGCACACAAACAGAGGTTCCAGGATGACTCCCTCATAGACCCTGCACTTGGAGCCACATATCCACAGTCTCACAGGTGACTCATCCAAATCACTGTACCAGGGCTCACATAACCACAGTCTTCCAGATGCTGGACTATTGACCCCAGCACCCAGTGTCACATGTCCACAGATTCTAGCATGGCCTCACACTCCAGACACTGTACCTTGGGACACATACCCACAGTCTCTAGGGTGAACACCCTCCTAGACACTGTACATGGTGTCACATGGGCACATTCACCAACTCCCAAACCCTGTACCTAGGGTCACACGTAGATAGTCTCAGGGTGACCCCACTTGCCAGAACTTGCACCTGGGTTCATATGTCCGCAGCGCCCAGGGTAACACCACCTGTCAAACAATTGTACTCGGTTCAAACACCCACTGGTTCTAGGGTGACACCAATTCCAAGCCCGTGAACCTAGCTAGGGTCACACCTCCATGGTCTCCTGGGTGGCAACCCCTCCCAGATCATGCACCAGGTCTCACACCTCCGCAGTCTCCAGGGTGACTACACCTCACAGAATATTGTAATTCTGGTCACATTGCCCCAGTCTCCAGGGTGACCCCGTATCTCTAACCCTCTACCTGGGGTTACATGTACATGTTGGCCAGGAATACACGCCTCCCCAGACTCTGTACACGTGATTACATTGGCACAGTCGCCAGGGTGACTCCAACTTCCCCACCCTATACCTGGGGTCACATGTCCAGAGTCTCCTGGATTTACCCACATTCAAGGGCTAGTAACTGGGATCACATGTCCACAGTCTCGAGGCTTTCCCCACCCACAAGTGCCTGTACCCAGGGTCACACGTCAACTGACTCCAGGGTGACTCCCTCCCAGACCGTTCACCTGGCATCCCATGTCCCTAGACTTTTGTGTGATGTCATTTCCCAGACTCTGCACATGTACTAACAGATTCACAGGCTCCGTGGTGACCCCCTTCCTGGTCTCTGTAACTTGGGTCACATGTTCTCAGTATCCGGTGTGACCCGACCTCTCATGCCCTATACCTTTGGTGACTTGGCCAGAGATTCCAGGGTAACCCTCCCCTGCCAGGCCCTGTGCTTATTTACACACATCCACAATCTCCAGGATGTTCGCCCTCCCATACCCTGCACCTGGAGTCACATGTCAACAGTTTCCAGCGTGAACCCCACTTTGCCCACTGCACCTGGGCTCACATATCCACATCATGCAGGGTGACACCCCTTCCAGACCATTTCCCTGCCATTAAATGCCTGCAGTCCCCAGAGTGACCCCGTACCTCCCAGACACTGTACCTGAGGTCACATATACAGAGTTTCCTGGATCACCCCCATCCTAGACCCTGTACCTGGGTTCAGATATCCTAGTGTCTTGGGGGACCCAGGTCAGACCTTGCATCTAGGGTCGAATGCCCACTATCCAGGATGACTTGCCTCCCCAATCAGTGCATCTGGGGTCATATGTCCACAATCTTCAAAGTGACCCCATCCCCTAACCCTGCACCTTACTCACACATCCACAGTCTCCAGAGTGATGTCCACTGTCTCACGGTGACCTCTTCCCTGAACTTGTTCCAGATTTCACCCGATCACCATTGCCACAGTGACCACCAGCAGATCCTGAACTTGTGGTCACAGTTCAACAGTCTGCCTGATGAGACCCATTTTGTACCCTGAACCTTGTGAACCTGCACCTGGGATCACAAGTCCATATTCTCCATGGTGTCATCCCCCAGACCCTGTACCTAGTGTCATATATACAGTCTCCTGGACTTCCCCACTTCCAATACCATGCACCTGTGATCACACATCCACAGTATCCAGGGTGATCCCCCTCCTAAACCTGTACCTGGTGTCACAAGTCGACAGACTCCAGGATGACTCTACCGTTAAGACCCTGTACCTAGGGTCACAAGTCCACTGTTTCCAGGGTGAGACCCCTCCCAGACTCTGCACTTGGGGTCACTTGTCGAGAGTCTCCAGGGTGACCCCACCTCCCAGAAACTGTACCTAGGGTGAAACATCCACAGTCACTCAGGTTGGCCCCAATTCCCAGAACCTGTACCTGGGGTCCCACTTCCATAGTCTCGGTTACCACACGCCAAGACATTTAACATGGTGTCCCATGATCTTGGATGCCAGGGTTACCCCCTCCAAGACCCTGTAATGGGGTCACATGTTCACAGTCTCCAGAGTGTCGTCACTTCCCAGACCCTCCACCTGGAGTCACACAAACACAGGTTCCAAGGTGACTCCCTCGCAGGCCCTGCACCTGGAGTCACATATTCACAATCTCACCTTGGGGAATCCCATTCAGACCCTGGATCTACGGTCACGTATCCAGTCTCCAAGATGATTTGCCTCCCAAATGGTGCATTTGAGGTCACATGACCACAATCTTCAAAGTAAACGCGTCCCCTAACCCTGCATCTAAGTCACACGGCAAATAGTTTCCAGAGGGACCTCAACCCAGACCCTGAAACGAGGGTCACATGTACACAGTCTTGGAGGGTGACCCCCTCCGTGAACTTGTACTAGGTTTCATACGTCCATCACCGCCACAGTGACTACCACCAGATCCTGTACCTGTGGTCATAGATCCACAGTCTACAGGGTGAAACCCTTTTCCTACCCTGAACTTTGGGTCACACGACCACAGTCTCCAGGGTGACCCCACCCAAACCTGCACCTGGGGTCACATGTCCACACTTTCCATGGGGACATACCTGAGACCCTGTACCTACTGTCATATATCCACAATCTCCTAGGTTACCAAACTTCCCATACCATACACCTGTGATCACATGTCCACAGTCTCGAAGGTGGCCCCCTGTATAACCTGTACTTGGTGTCACAAGTCCACAGCCTCCAGGTGACCCCACCCTCAAGATCCTGTATCTGGGGTCACAAGTCCACTTTTTCCATGGTGAGTCTACCTCCCAGACCCTGCATTTGGGGTCACATGTCCAGAGTCTTCAGGGTGACCCCACCTCCCAGAAACCATACCTCGGATGAAATGTCCACCATTTTCAGGATGGCACCAACTCCCAGAACCTGTACCTGGGGTCACACTTCCATACTCTCAGGGTATCCCCACCTCCCAGACATATAACCTTGCATCCCATGACCCTGGCCACAAAGGTTCCCCCCTCCAAGACCCTGTAATAGGGGTCACATGTCCACAGTCTCCTGTTTGTCAAAACTTTGTAGACCTCACCTGGAGTCACACAAACACAGGTTCCATGGTGACTCCCTTGCAGACTCTGCACCTGGAATCACATATTCACAGGCTCCAGGGTGACCCCCTTGGAAATCCTGTACCTGAGATCACATATCTACAGTCTCCAGGGTGAATCCCATCCCCACACACTGTCTGAGCGGAATCATCCAGTCTCCCATGAGACCCCAATGTCAAGAACTCATCCCTTGTGCTAGAAGTCTACATTCTCCAGGGTGACATTATTTCCCACACCCTGCACCTTGGGTAGCATATTCACAGTCTCCAAGGTGACCTTACCTCCCAGACCCTTTACCTGGGGTCACATGTGCAAATTATCCAGGATTCCCGCCACTCCAACACCCTGCACCTGGGTCAAAAGCCCACAGTCTCAAGGGTGACCTCCTATCTGACCATGTTCCTGAGGTACATGGCCAGAATCTCCAGGATGATCTTGAAAGGTATTGCTGAACCACGCAAAGACACTGGAATTCTTGGCCTCCAGAGGAGATGAATTCAATTCAGGTCCAGAGACGAGGCTTGATTGCTTAGAGCTTTTGTGTAATAAAGTTGTATTAAAGTATAAAGGAGATAGAGAAATCTTCTGACATAGGCATCAGAAGAGGGCAGAAAGAGTAGCCCCTTGCACGTGTTAGCAATGGAATTATATGGCTCAAATGGTAAAGCATCTGTCTGCAATGCTGGAGACCCAGGTTAGATCCCTGGGTCAGGAAGATCTCCTGGAGAAGGAAATGGCCACCCACTCCAGTACACTTGTCTGGAAAACCCCATGGACAGAGGAGCCTGGTAGGCTACAGTCCATGGGGCCACAAAGAGTTGGACATGACTGAGCAACTTTACTTTACTTTTAATTAGTTATTCATATCAGTTCAGTTCCGTTCAGTCGCTCAGTCATGTCTGACTCTTTGGGACCCCATGAATCACAGCACGCCAAGCCTCCCTGTCAGTCACCAACTCCCGGAGATTTCTCGAACTCATGTACATCGAGTCGGTGATGCCATGCAGCCATCTCATCCTCTGTCATCCCCTTTTCCTCCTGTCCCCAATCCCTTACAGCATCAGGGTATTTTCCAATGAGTCAGCTCTTCGCACCAGGTGGCCAAATTATGGGAGTTTCAGCTTCAGAATCAGTCATTCCAATGAACACCCTGGACTGATCTCCTTTAGGATGTACTAGTTGGATGCCCTTGCAGTTCAAGGAACTCTCAAGAGTCCTCTCCAACACCACAGTTCAAAAGCATAAACTCTTCGGTGCTCAACTTTCTTCACAGTCCAATTCTCACATCTGTACATGACCACTGGAAAAACCATAGCCTTGAACAGAGGGACCTTTGTTGGCAAAGTAGTGTCTCTGCTTTTTATTATGCTATCTAGGTTGGTCATAACTTTCCTTCCAAGGAGTAATTTTCTTTTAATTTCATGGCTGCAATCACCATCTGCAGTGATTTTGGAGCCCAAAAAGATAAAATCTTACACTGCTTCCACTGTTTCCCCATCGATTTCCCATGGAGTGATGGGACCTGTTGCCATGATCTTAGTTTTCTGAATGTTGAGCTGTAAGCCAACTTTTTCACTCTCCTCTTTTACTTTCATCAAGAGGCTTTTTAGTTCTTCTTCACTTTCTGCCATAAGGGTGGTGTCATCTGCATGTCTGAGATTATTGATATTTCTCTTGGCAATCTTAATTCCAGCTTGTGCTTCTTCCAGCCCAGCATTTCTCATGATGTACTCGGCATATAAGTTAAATAAGCAGGGTGACAACGTACAGTCTTGACGTACTCCTTTTCCTATTTGGAACCAGTCTGTTGTTCCATGTCCAGTTCTAACTGTTGCTTCCTGACCTGCATACAGGTTTCTCAAGAGGCAGGTCAGGTGGTCTGGTAGTCCCATCTCTTTCAGAATTTTCCACAGTTTATTGTGATACACACAATCAAAGGCTTTGGCGTAGTCAATATAGCAGAAATATATGTTTTCTGGGACTCTCTTGCTTTTTCAATGATCCAGCAGATGTTGGCAGTTTGATCTCTGGTTCCTCTGCCTTTTCTAAAGCCAGCTTGAACATCTGGAAGTTCACAGTTCACGTATTGCTGAAGCCTGGCTTGGAGAATTTTGAGCATTACTTTACTAGCGTGTGAGATGAGCATAATTGTGTGGTATTTTGAGCATTCTTTGGGATTACCTTTCTTTCTATTTGGAATGAAAACTGACCTTTTCCAGTCCTGTGGCCACTGCTGAGATTTCCAAATTTGCAGGCATTATGAGTGCAGCACTTTCACAGCATCATCTTTCAGTATTTGAAATACTTCAACTGGAATTCCATCAACTCCACTAGCTTTGTTCTTACGATGCTTTCTAATTGCCACTTGACTTCACACTCCAGGATGTCTCACTCTAGGTGAGTGATCACACTGTTGTGATTATCTGGGTCATGAAGATATTTTCTACAGTACTTCTGTGTATTCTTGCCACATCTTCTTAATAGCTTATGCTTCTGCTAGGTCCATAGCTTTTCTATCTTTTATCAAACCCAGTTTTGCATGAAGTGTTCCCTTGGTATCTCTAATTTTCTTGAAGAGATCTCTAGTCTATCCCATTCAGTTCTTTTCCTGATTCACACGTGATGCACACAAGGTGCACATGAGGTGCACACGTGATGCCCACGTGATGAACACGTGATGCACACGTGATGCTCATGTGATGAACATGTGGTGCACAAGTGAGGCACACGTGATGAACACGTGATGCACATGTAATGAACAGGTCATGCACACGTGATTCACACGTGATACACATGTGATGAACACGTGATGCACACATAACACACACGTGATGAATGAGTGATGAACAAGTGATTCACAGGTGACGCACACGGGGCGCACACGTGACGAACACGTGTTGCACAAGTGATGCACATGTGATGGACATATGATTCACACGTGAATAACACATGACTCACATGTGATGAACACGTGCCTCACACATGATGAACACGTGATGCACACGTGATGAAAACATGATGCACACGTCACACAGACATTGTGAACAAGTGAACAACACGTGAGGCACATGTGATGAACACGTCATGAACACGTGATGCACAGGTGATGCACACGTGATTCACGCGTGATACACATGTGACTCACACGTGATGAACACGTGATGCACACATAACCCATATGTGATGAATATGTGATGCACACATGACACACACGTGACGCACACGTGACGAACACGTGATGCACACGAGATGCACACGTGACGCACATGTGATGCACACATGATGGACACGTGATCAACACGTGACACACACGTGATGGACACATGATTCACACATGACGCAAAATTGATGCACACGTGATGCGCACGTGACGAACACGTGACGCACGCGTGTCGCACATGTGATGCACATGTGATGCACACGTAACACATATGTGATGAATACGTGATGCAGACGTGACACACACGTGACGAACACGTGACGCACACATGACGAACATGTGATGCACACGAGACGCACATGTAACTCACACGTAATGTACACATGATGGACACGTGATGAACACGTGACACACATGTGACGAACACGTGATTCACACGTGACGCAAACTTGATGCACACGTGATGCACACGTGATGAACACGTGACGAACACATGTCGCACACATGATGAACTCGTGACGCACACGTAACGCACACATGATGGACACGTGATGCACCAGTGACGCACACGTGATGGACACGTGATGCACACATGACGCACCCGTGACGCACACGTGATTCCCACGTGCACACACGTGATGCACACGTGACACACAAGTGACACACATGTGATGAACACGTGATTCACCCGTCATGGACACGTGACACACACCTGATGAACACGTGACTCACACGTGATGGACATGTCACACACACGTGATGCACACGTGACACACGTGACACACACATGATGGACACGTGATTCACACTTGATGCACACGTGATTCACACGTGATTCACTCATTTCAACTCGAGATGAGGCCCGATTCCCCTTCATTGGCTCCAGAGTCATCCCACTTTCCCCATCAAACACGACAAGGCGCTTGACTTCCTTTAGGCAACTCCAGGGAATCCCCGAGAACACTGTCATAAGTCTAGAGGAACACCAAGCGTAACACAGCACCTCGAAGAAAGCCCCATGTACCCCAAATCGTCTCGAGATTAGAGCTGATTCCCTGGCTTTGACTCAAGTGGTATGCCAACTTTCCACAAGCACCTCTAGAGGAGGCTTCTCTCAGCAATAGGTATGTGAGTTGGACCCTGAGTTTGCTGCGTCAAATGGAATGGACACCGAGATGCCCTGACTCAAAAGAAGGCCTGATTTCCCTGCAGTGGCTTGAATGGAGGCTTGTCTTTCATCTCACCAGACAATGGGATGTCTGAATCCCTTGTGGAGACCCTAGAGAAAGCCCTAGTTCCCCTCCTCCTCTCGACAGGAGGCCTCACATGCCTTTGACACCTAGAGAGGCACCAAGAGTTCATTGCTTCAAGAGGTGACGATGCCTGACTCCTCTTGAAAAGTGATAGGAATCCCAGTATCCCTGTGGCAACTGGAAAGGGACCCTGGGTCTCCTGCCTCACCTCTAGCAGCGTCCCTATTGATGTGTCAACCCTCGAAGAGATTCCTGAGGTGTCCCTCATAACTAGACAGGAGTCCTGACGTCGCTGAACAAACACGACTTTTGAAGGGCCATCCCCGCTGTAACTCGAGAATATACTCCAGGTTCCCAGCGCAACTCGCGAAAAAGCATGAGACATCCCCTCGCCACAATATGAGGCCAGATTCCTCTGCATTGCGTGCAAAGCAATTCCGTTTTCCCCATGAAATGCGTAGGAGCCTTGACTTGCTTGATGGAACTCCAGAGAGTCCCCAAGAACACACTCACAAGCCTAGAGGGACCCTGAGGTCACCGCAGCAACGCGAAATAATTCCGTGTACACCAAATCAACTGGAGATGAGGCCCGATTCTGCCACATTAGCTCCAGAGAAATTCCACTTTCCCCATCAAGCAAGACAAGTTGCTTCACTTTCTTTAGGCAACTCCAGAGACTCCCCGAAAACACCGTCCCATGTCTCGAGGAACACCAGGTTCAGCACAGCAACTTGAGGAAAGCTCTATGTACCCCAAATCATCTCGAGATGAGAGCAGATTCCCAGGATTCAACTTAAGAGGTATGCCAACTTTCCACAAGCACCCCAAGAGGAGGCTTCTCTCATCAATAGATATGGGGGAGGGACCCTGAGTTTGCTGCCTCAAGTGGAATGGAGTCCGAATGCCCTGACAAGAAAGAAGGCCGGATTTCCCTGCAGTGGCTTGAATGCAGGTTCGTCTTTCATTGCACAAGATGAAGGGATGTCTGAATCCAATACGGAGACCCTAGAGAAAGCCTTAAGTCCTGGCCTCATCACGCCAGGAGGTCTCACATCCCTTTGACATGGAGGTAGGCGGAATTCAATGTTTCAAAAGGTGATGACGCCTGACTCCTCTTGAAAATTGATAGGAATCCCAGTCTCACTGTGGCAACTGGAAAGGAACCCTGGGTCTCCCGCCTCACATTGAGAAGCGTCCCTATTGCCCTGCCAAGCCTCGAAGAGATTCCTGAGGTGTCCCTCGTAACTAGACAGGAGTCCTGACGTCGCTGAACAAACATGAGTTTTGAAGGGCCATCCCCGCCGTACCTGGAGAATATACCCCAGGTTCGCGCCGCAACTCGAGAGAAACCATGAGACTGCCTTCTCGCCGCGAGATGAGGCTTGATTCCCCTGCATTGCATGCAGAGCAATTCCGTGTTCCCCA
This sequence comes from Muntiacus reevesi, assembly GCF_963930625.1. NCBI lineage: Eukaryota > Metazoa > Chordata > Mammalia > Artiodactyla > Cervidae > Muntiacus > Muntiacus reevesi. The sequence goes on from NW_027077850.1 coordinate 36,122, forward strand.
TCAAATACGTAAGGAGCCATTACTTGCTTGATGGAATTCCAGAGAGTCCCCAAGAACACTGTCTCAAGTCCAGAGGGACCCTGATGTCACTGCAGCAATGGGAAATAGCTTCGTGTATCCCAAATCAACTCGAGATGAGTCCCTATTCCACTGCATTGGCTTCAGAGCCATCCCGTGTTCCGCATCAAACACGACAAGTGGGTTGGCTTCCTTTAGGCAACTGCAGAGATTCCCCGAGAACACTGTCCCAAGTCTAGAAGAACACCAAGTTCAGCACAGCAACTCGAGGAAAGCTCCATGTACCCCAAATCATCTTGAAATGAGAGCTGATTCCCTGGCTTCCACTCAAGAGGTATGCCGCCATTCCACAAGCACAACCAGAGGAGGTGTCTCTCAGCAGTAAGTATGTGGGAGGGACCCTGAGTTTGCTGCCTCAAGTGGAATTGACCCTGAGACGCCCTGACTCGAAAGAAGGTCCGATTTCCCTACAGTGGCTTGAATGCAGGCTCATCTTTCATCTCACAGGATGAAGGGATGTGTGAATCCCCTATGGAGAGCATAGAGAAAGTCCTAGGTCCCCGCCTCTTATCGACAGGAGGCCTCACATCCCGTTGACACCTCGAGAGGCATGCAGAATTCAATGATTCAAAAGGTGATGATGCCTGACTCCTCTTGAAAATTGGTAGGAATCCCAATATCCCTATGGCAACTGGAAAGGGACCCTGGGTCTCCCTCCTCACCTCGAGAAGTGTGCTGATTGCCCTGCCAAGCCTCAAGGAGATTCCTGTGTCCCTCATAACTAGACAGGAGTCCTCAAATTGTCCAAGAACACTAGAGCAAACAAGCCCATTCATAACTGGTAAAGATTGAAATAGACACCTGGCCACGGAGCGTATACTGATAGTAAACTCTCCTACAGAAACATACTCAAGATACTGGTGGGATGCATGCACAGCCCCCTTTGGAAGACAGTCTGACAGTTGTTTCAGTAACCACATGGGACAAGCACTGAATTCCATACATGACAAGTGGTGGAAGCCAGGTATCTTACCATTGGAATGGTAAGTTATGGATAAACAAAAGGAAAGGTTACAAGATTCATGGAGACATCATCACAAATTACCTTCAACTGAATATATAAGCTGGAATACATGTATATATTTCCAAATATTGTCAGCTGAGCATATTTAGCTCCTACATGTATGTTTTAAATATCACTCTATAATGAAAAAGAACAGGAAATGTCCCTGGTGGCCCAGTGGTAAAGGATCTGCCTACCAATGCAGGGAACACTGGTTCAACCCCTGGTCCTAGAGGATTCCACATGCCCAGGGGCAACTAAGCCCCCGTACAACTACTGAAGTATTTGCATGCTCCAGAGCCCAAGTTCTGCAACCAGAGAAAGCGCTGCAATGAGAAGCCATGGCAAGTCAACTAGAGGGTAGCCTCTGCTCACTACAACTAGGCATCTAGCTACAAAGACCCAGCATTGTCAAAAATAATTCAGTGTTTAAAAAAAAGGACAGAAATTCTTTGAATAAACGATTGAGACTAGGGGCGAGACAGTAAATATATAAGCTAGGATAATCTTAAAGTATGAGGAAGTAAAGAAAGTAAAGACAACTATCAAGCTGTCCAAGCTGATAAAAATGAATGATTACACAGTTTTATCTGTATACACTAGCAAATAATAATCTGAAAAGGAATTTAAAAAAACAATTTCCTTTTGATAGTGTCAACATTAATAAAATATTTTGCCATGGGTGTAATGAGGATGACAAGACTGGCACATTGGAAATTATACACGATTGCTGAAAAATATCCTGAATACATGCACAGATATTCCATAGCGATGGAAAGACTTAAGATGGCAATACCATGGAATGCATCTTCAATCTGAAATGAAGATTCAATATGAATTACAAAAGACTGAAAGGTCATTGCTGAACCACAAAAGGCGCCAGGATTTTTGGCCTCCAGAGGAGAAGAATTCAATCCAGGGCCAGTTGACAAAGCTTGATCGCTCAGAGCTTTTGTGTCATAAAGTTTTATTAAAGTATAAAAGAGATAGAGAAAGCTTCTGACATAGACATCAGACGGGGGCAGTAAGAGTACCCCCTGCTAGTCTTTAGGCAGATGTTATACAGCCACTAGCAGTCTGCTAATGAAAGAAAGGCAATGTCTCAGAGAATGACACCAGGCCCCTCACCCACAACATGCATTGAGATAATATTGGCAGCAGGTGAGTCATCCCGGGCCATAGAATGATTGACATGAATTTTGAAGAAAGGCAGATTTCCAAGCAAATATATCATTTCATTAACATAGATTAGGAGAACAGGTATGAGTAAAACATATTGGTTTGTCAAGTCGGTTCTGAGCCTTTAGGGGGAACCGACCTGAAGACAGAGTCTAGCAGAAATACGTAGTATATTAACATAGCTTAAGACAAACCTTTCCTTAAGACAAAATGCATTGCTTAGCTGAAGGTTTGAGAAAAGTTAAGTTCAGGTGGAGCCAGGAGTCGTCATAGCAACACAAAATTTTAAGAGAAACCTCTTAAATTTGTATTGAGAAGGGGAAAAAATGTAGCACTCGTTTCGTTCCTCCAGCTGCTTGAGAGATGAAAAAACGTCTGACACTTGCAGCCTATTCCCTCTGTCTGGAGACCCCTGGCCTTCCTGCCTATTACCCTCTCCAGGCCTTTAGGAAGCAATATACAAGCTGACCCTAACATACACGTGGAATAACAAGGGACTCCAAAGAATCCAAACAATCACATGAGTCTGCAGTTCAAAGGTCCTATGGTATGCTGTGCTAAGTCGCTTCAATCACGTCTGACTGTCAGAGCCCACCAGGCTCCTCTGTCCATGGGAATTTTCCAGGCAAGAATACTGAAGTGGGCTGGGTGCCCTCCTCCAGGGGATCTTCCCAACCCAGGGATAGGATTCCTGCATTGGCAGGTAGGTTCTTTACCACTAGCACCACCTGGGGAAAAAGTGCCTAAAGGAGATCATGGAAACCCATTTAGGAAAAGGGACTCAGAGGAAAGACAGTGAGGGAAGGAAACTCTTAATCACACTCAGAGAAGCCCAGCAGGTAGTTCTGCAGGTGGAAGAGGAGGAGGAAGCATGCTGGAGCTGTGTAGAAGATGAAAGAGGGAACTAAAGCAGGGGCCCCCAACCTCTAGGATCTAATGCCTGATGATCTGAGGTGGAGCTGGTGAAATAATAATAGAAATAAGAGTTTGATCACTCAGCCATGTCCAGCCCTTGGTAGCCCACCAGGCTCCTCAGTCCATTGAATTCTTCAGGCAAGAATACTGGAGTGGGCTGTCATTTCCTTCTCCAGGGGATTTCCCTGACCCAGGGATTAAACCCGGGTCTCCCTCATTGCAGGCAGACTCTTTACCAACTGAGCCTCCAGGGAACAGAAACAGAAACAGAGTGCACAATAAATGGACTGCACTTGAAACATCCCAAAACCTTGCCCCACCCCTGTCTGTCAAAAAATTGTCTTCCAAAAAAACTCCCAAGGTCAAGGAAGGAACTTCAAGTGTACTCAGCTGTCCTAGATTGCTGGTTTAGGGAGATGCTGAAGTGGGGATGTCCCAAGAGGTAGACCCTCCCTTGTGTGGAGTCTGCAATAGACCTCTGATAGCCTTGGTGATGATCAGAGAGATTTGTTTCATTTTTTAAAAATATCCTTGTGGGTACCAACTGGGACCATCACTGTTCTAATATACCTCATAGTGTTGCTGACACTACAGATACAATTGTGTGACATTGAACTTATTCAATAAAAATGATGAAGCATCTGCCCTGTGCCCAGCACTTTCCAAGGGCTGGGAAGTACAATGAAAATACTCCATAAGATGCACAGCTGGTAGGCACATTCTTTCAAAAAGCCTTTTTCATTTCCACCAATAGTTTATTCTCAATGTCAACCCTTGCCACTTAATGACCATGCTGGGTAGGAAGCTCATTAAAAACCCAGGAGCCAGTGTTCCTGGAAGGATATCCCATTCTCCCTTGGACAGTCCTCCGCCCTCTCCGACTCTCAGTTTCCTCATCTGCGAAATCATGGACAACTGACTATAATTCATCACCGGAACCCAAGCCTATTGAGGGGGAGGGGAAATATTACTCCAAGGCCTGGATGATAGACCAGATTGAAAGAAAAATATGCCATTTCTGGTTTTCAGTCAAACAGACAAATACAATGAAGAAAGGAGTCCCTGGCCCTGTGGGATTTGCCTAGGGGTCTAGTCTGGGAAATTCTTACACATCAGGAGATGGCTCTGAGCTGGATTTCCACAAACAAGAACATCCATGCAAAGGACAAGCCTGCAGAGCTCTGTGCCCATTGGTCACAAGAGACTGCCTCCCGATGGCCAGCAGCATTTACAAGTGACCTCCTAAGACCTTCACCAAACTCCTGGGGCACCTCTGGCTTTTCTGTTTCCCTCACTTTTCTGACCCTTTTCTTTAAAAAACACACATTTTTTCATAGAATGCCACAGTGGAAGGAAAATAGGCCTTCAAGTTTGAGGCCTCAATTTGCAGAAAACTTGGAGCTGCTTGTTTTTTTTGTTTTTTTTTTTTTTTTTGTAATTAAAGCACCACATAAATTAAAAATTTTACACGTTCTAATTATTCAGTTCCAAAACACCAAACTTATTGCACAGGGTCCCCATGGAAAGGCCCCCTCTCAGCAGGACAGCCACAGATTCCCCCATGAAAGGGCAGCAAGGTGCCCTCCTCCCTTCTCTCCTGCCTGGGAGGCCACCAGGTTTTTAAATACATGCACCCTACTAAGTTTCTAGGATGCAATTCGTGGACCCTTCCCTTTCCTGTCCCAGCAGGTGGTCAAGGGCCTGCTGGCCTGCAAAGTGCTGGAAGCAGGGCTGGGTCAGCCGGCCAGACTAAGGGTTGTGGAGTCCCAGCTGGTGAAATTACCAGGCAGGATAAATCCCTTGGACTTCCAGCAGACACTACACTGCATGGGAAAATAGATAGATATAACTGGCCTGGAGCCTCAGGGTGGGACCTAAAGTTCGATTTTGTTTTCTCCAATGTTAAATGATACAAGCAAGGGCCTTTGAGACTGTTGTTTTCTTTTCTAAGCCCAAAGACTCCTTCAGTTACTAATGTAGGTATCCTAGAAACTATGTGACATCCATGAAAATCTGATATGTCCTGGTAAAATGCTGTCAGTTATAATTCTAGTTATCATATTAAAGTGTTTCAAGTCACAGCAGTGACTATTTTGTCACTTTTTTTGTCAATTTTTATTTTGTCAATTTTGTCAATTTTTATTTTGTCAATTTTTATCTAATCAGGTTTTAAACATGCCTTCCATGGTTTCACACTGATGCCTTTGCAAAAATACTGCTACCTCAAGATACATGGAAAAGACTTTCCTGAGCTTACCCATAAATAACGCTTTTTGTTTGTTATCTGGTAAGCTGGTATCAGACTGGAATTTAGTCTACTCTCTAGGTTAAGAGAACACAGCTTTCTTAGAATGCAGCTTTCAATCACAGATGATGAATTTATTTACCTTTCAGTGATTTATATTTGTTTTTATCATCTGTGTTTTTTTTTTTTTTTTTTTTTTTTTTTTTTACTTCCGTAAAATAAATAAGCATTATTTAAGTACGGTACATGTAGGATGGACCAAGATTTCCCCACTCCTGCAAATTCCCTTAAGCCCTCAGATTCTTCTCTTGGGACCAAGGTCTCACTTTCCTCCAGAGGGACAATCCAAGCTTTTTATCAGCTAGCTGATCTGCCCCTGATATCAGAGTCAATTTGAGCATGAGTTGGTCTATAATTTAGGCATGAAACTGTGATTACATAAAAGAAAGATGACTTTTTGATGGAGGATGTCCATGATATTCCTTGAACTTCAGAGAAAATTGGTTAAAATGAAACTTTTTTCCCTTGGAAACTGCAAAGGCAGTTCTTTTAGCATATGCGATTGAAAACATCTAGGTTGTTAGCTCAGTTTTCATTCCAGTCTCAAAGAAAGGCAATGACAAAGAATGTTCAAACTGTCACACAACTGGACTCATCTCACATGCTAGTAAAGTAACACTCAAAATTCTCCAAGCCAGGCTTCAGCAATATGTCAACCGTGAAATTCCAAATGTTCAAGATGGATTTAGAAAAGGCAGAGGAACCAGAGATCAAATTGCCAAAATCCACTGGATAATTGAAAAAGCAAGAGAGTTCCAGAAAAACACTTATTTCTGCTTTGTTGACTATGCCAAAGCCTTTGACTGTGTGTATCACAATAAACTGGGGAAAATTCTGAAAGAGATAAGAATACCAGATCACCTGACCTGCCTCTTGAAAGACCTATATACAGGTCAGGAAGAAACAGAACTGGACGTGGACCAACAGACTGGTTCTAAATAGGAAAAGGAATATGTCAAGGCTGTATATTGGCACCCTGCTTATTTAACTTATATCTGCTTATATATAGGGCATCGTGAGAAATGCTGCACTGGATGAAGCACAAACTGGAATCAAGATTGCTGGGAGAAATATCAATAACCTCAGATATGCAGATGACACCACCCTGATGGCAGAAATTGAAGAACTAAAGAGCCTCTTGATGAAAGAGAAAGAGGAGAGTGAAATAGTTAGCTTAATGCTCAGCGTTCAGACAACTAAGATCATTGCATCCAGTCTCATCACTTCTTGGCAAATAGATGAGAAAACAGTGGAAACAGTGGCAGATTTTATTTTTCGGGGCTCGGAAATCATTGCAGATGGTGACTGCAGCCATGAAATTAAAAGATGCTTACGACTTGGAAGGAAAGTGATAACCAAACTAGACAGCATATTAAAAAGCTGAGACATTGCTTTGCCAACAAAGATCCGTCTAGTCAAGGCTAAGGTTTTTCCATGTCATGTATGGATGTGAAAGATGGACTATAAAGAAAGTTGACAGCCAAAGATTTGATGCTTTTGCACTGTGGTGCTGAAGAAGATGCTTGAAGTTTGCTTAGACTATAAGAGGACCCAACCACTCCATCCTAAAGGAAATCAGGTCTGAATATACATTGGAAAGACTAATATTGAACCTGAAACTCCAATACTTTGGCCACTAGATGTGAAGAGCTGACTCATTTGGAAGTTGCTTTGATTTGCCTGTGAGTGTGGGCGCCCTACCTGGGCACAGGGCCTCAGGGGCCATTGCCACTGAATCATGACCTCCACGCAAGCACATTCCAGCTGTGTGACACTCAGCATGCAGGAGACTGGGAAAGCTATCTTCCTTGGAGGAAGGAAAGTCATACACAGAGTGTGTTTTCAGGCCTCTATTTGCAGCAAGTGTTTTGCTTCTCAGATGTCAGACCTGCAGGCCTGCCCCAAGGACCTCAATTCCAGAGTCAGGGCCATGTGTCTCCCTGCACATTTCGAGCCTTGCAAACACATTCCTGGGTCAGAGAGGTGCTTCCCATGAGGAAGAAGGCTGCGGGAGTGTGTCTGAGGGGGCCAGGTGCCATGCTGGGGTCACCTGGTTGAGGGCACCTTGCACATCCATTGGGCCCCAGGAGAGTAGTTATGGACTCGCCCCTTGCTTGAGATATCCCAAAGCAAGGAGCAATGCTAGCTGTATCAGAAGGAGGAAAACAGCAATGGGATGGATTTTCAAGCAGTTGCTAGGTCACACTGTGTTAGGGTTCCCCAGGAGACATGTGAGAATTTTGGCCCCTAGGCCCGGTATCTAGGGGTGTGCACAGGGTGTTTTCCCCACAGGATCCAAAATGTTCCAGACAGACCTAGGCTCAATAGCTGTTGCTAGGCTTCACCGCTTTAGGCACACCGAGAGAAGCAGGCACACTGTGGTCCCGAGGTCCGGTATGCAGGTTCACATATGGGGTGTGTCCCCGTAGGAGCCAAGAATTTTCCTGACAGTCCTAGGCTCCCTAGAGCACTCAGGTCTGCTCAGAGGACCGAAGTTCCAGAGGCAGGGTCGTGTATCTCCCCTTCCCTTTGTGATCCTTGCAAAGACATTCCAAGCTGATAGTGGTACTACCCATGAAGAAGCAAGCAGTGGGAGTATATTTGACATGACTGGGTGCCTTGATGGGCTCAGCTCCTCAAGGGGGCCTTTCCTCTCAAAGTAGGCCCCATGTCCGCTTGAGGACGGGGTTGGGCCCTCTTCCCTCCACACTGCCAAAGGGTGGAACAAAGCTAGGTGTCAGAGGTAAGAAAGGAGCAATTGGATGGATTTTCAAGCTCTCACTAGGCTGTACTGCTTCAAGGCCCACTCGAGCAAAACAGGCGCCCTGTGGCCCCTAGGTCGGGTATGCAGGTTCACACACAGGGTGTGTTCCCGTCAAAGCCAAGAATTTTCTGACAGACCTAGGCTCACTAGAATTGTCCTACAGAGCAAAGGGGATGGAAGAGATGTGTGGAGGTGGGTCTGCCTTCCCCTGTGAGTGTGGGGCTACTCCCTATGGCCCCAAGTTGAGGGATAACTGCAACTAAGAAAGGAACTCCAAGAAGGAACTCCAAGAAGCGCTTTTCCAGGAGGCTGGGACAGGGAGTCCGCAGGATGCAGGGAAAGGGAGCCTTCTTCAGGGAAGAAGAGGCAGCCACTCGGGGTGTGTTTGCAAGCCTCTTTGGAAGGCACAGTTTCGCTGATACAATTGAATTCCAGTTCTGCTCAGAGGACTGAAATTTCAGAGGCAGGGCCATGTATCTCCCCTTCCCTTTTCAATCCTTGCAAAGACATTCCTAGCTGATAGTGATACTGCCCATGAGGAAGTAAGCAGCTGGAGTGTGTTTGACATGACTGGGTGCCTTCCTGGGCTCAGCTCCTCAAGGGGACTTTCTACTCAAAGTAGGCCCATTGCCTACTTGGGGAGAGGGTATGGAAGATTTGCTTCCAAATGGCGAAAAGGTGGAGCAAATCTAGCTTTGTCAGAGGTACGTAAAGTGCAATTTAATGGATTTTCAAGCTGTTGCCAGGCAACACCGCTTCAGGGTCCCCTCTCCCAGAAGAAAACAGGCGCCCTGTGGCCCCTAGGTCTGGTATGCAGATTCACACACAGGATGTGTCCCCACAGGAGCCAAGAGTTTTCCTACCAGGCCTAGGCTTACTAGAGCTCTACTATAGAGCAAAGGGGATGGAACAGAAGTGTGGATGTGACTTTGCCTTTACCTTTGACTGTGAGGCCCCTCCATAAGGTCCCAGGCGAAATTGCCCTCGCCCTTGCCCTAACCCTAACCCCAACACGACACCCTAACCCTAACCAACACCGTAACCCTATCCCAGAACCTAACACCAACCCGACCCCCTAACCCTAACCTGACACACTAACCCTAACGCATCATCCCAACGCTAACCTGACACCTTCACCCCTCAGCCCTCACCCTCACCCACACCCCTAACTTCTAACCCCTAAGCCACAATGTAACCCACACCCTAATCCACACCCTTAACCTAACCCACACCCTCCCCCCCACCCTACTCACACCCTCAACCCTAGACTTAACCTGCATCATCTTCAATTTCAGCACTTCTCATGCATCACAAAAGACAAAGGAGTCATATTTCAAACGTGAATCCAAGACCCATTAACCACATAACAGGAATATAAACACTGTGAACACATCATTTAAATCACTTGCACCACCAAATACCTCTCCACCACATATCATATCAATAACAGTGGAACTCATGTATGCCATACATATTGTAACATAGCAATCTAATACCCAACAGTAATCTGGGTAATTATATACACAAGATATATTTAAACCAAAAATATTTAAACAAATTCCAGTTTTTACGATGGTTTTAATCCTCGCAAAAGTAGGATTAACATAATGTTTTTCCACTAGGATCCAAAGCATTGAGCAAAATTGCCGAGGTCCAGCCCCAGCAGGACCAGGAATACCCAAGGGATGAGGTTTCAGAGAGAGACTCGAAGACAGTTTGTGGGCAGGGGGGGACTCGGGCAGGATGCCGGGCAGCTGAAGAGGCCACCCGGCCCTGAGCAGCGAATGCGATGGGGGCAGAGGGAAGCCGCTGAGTAGGGGCGGGCCTGGAATGGCCCAGGGTGCGAGGGCACCTGAGATCTCCTCGCTCCGCTTCCCGCCCCCATCCTCCCAACCCCCTGCACGCACGCCACGCCCGGGCGCTCTGACACTAGCTTCTCCGGAGTTTGGTCACCTGAATTTCTATCCTTGTGCTCAACTGAGTGATGACAGTGTATTGAACAGCTAGGTCATTTCCAAATAATTTAAGCTTAGTGTTTCACAGGACACCCGGACATGAATGCAGAGACCAGCACGGATGCATGGACACCAACCTTGGTAACTGGACAACCAATGGGAAATTACTGTCTGACTCAGGAGAGAGAAAGAAACCCGAACAGATGGAATGAAATGAACAGAAACACAAACTTTGCAACTCACACACTAATTCAATTACAAAAAAAAAAAAAAAAACAACACTATAACCATTTCAGAAAAACAATAGACCTCTCCATGACCTTTGGTCGGGTGACGAGTTCTAGCACACGACCAAAAAAGTCACCTTTTCCAAATAGTGAATATGTTAGTTCACACATTGACTTTTACATTGAAATGTGTAACAAATAAACTTAAAATCATTGACTCACTACATAAGCATGGAAGTATTTTAAACATAAAATATGTTCTATAGTATTCAGGAAGCATTTGGCACATGTCTCACTGTATGAGACCCAAAACTGGAACTTAGCTGAAGAGTCAGATAGTCTAAAAATGAATCCCTAACTAAAAGGAATACACAGGATTATTGTAGATAAAAAAGGGTAAAGAAGAGAAACTAGAAACCAGTCAATAAATGTTTTAGTGGTTAGCTTAGATTGACTAGCCTCTGCGTGACTTTTTAAATTTTTCATGTTTGCGTCTTCCAAATTTTCCATGCTGAGAATAATACTTTCATATCAGTTTCGAAATCAGTCTCACACTAAAGACAGAAAGACTGGAAAAAGAAATAAGAAGTGCTTGGGGGAAAGAAAAAATGCTTGAACTAAAGGTGGTACTGATGAAATTATTTGTAGGGCAGCCAAGGAGTCACAGATGTAGAGAACAGACTTATGGACATTGGCAAGGGGGAGGAAGGAGAGGGTGAGATGAATGCCGAGTAACACTAAAATATATTACCATACGTAAAAACAGATGCCAAAGAAATTTGCTGTATGACTCAGGGGACTCAAAGAGGGGCTCTGCAACAAGCTAGGGGTGGAATGGGGAGGGAAATGGGAGAAAGGTTCAGGAGGGAGGAAACATATGTATACCTGTGGCTCATTCATGCTGATGTTTGGCAACAAAATTCTGTAAAGCAACTATCCTTCAATTGAAAGAAAAAGTCATGTTTGGTCTTACCAAACAAGGTCTTGTGTACTTCTAGCATGGCCTTCTGTTTCGTGCTGCCACCCTTAACTCATTCTTCCATATCATTAAACAGACTAGTCAAGTTTTTGCCAAAAATATCTTGAGCTCCTGCATTATGCTGATCCACTGCCTTCTCATGATCCAGTTTAGAATGGAGACCAAAGAAACCTTTTGTCGTGTCTTCAAGTATTTGAGGCCACACTATGCGACTTTTAAAAATAAATGTGGATAAGACGGATATGACCAAAGCAATCTAGTGACAATATCTGTGCTTCATTAAAGACTTCTGCAGAGAACTAGTAAATTTTATATATAGTATCAGAAGAATTTTTTAAATGCATCCCAACGTTTATTTCTCCTCCGCTAGCCATCTGGACAAGGAAAACTGAGTTTACCAATCAATGTCCATAGTTATGCTCCCTCACCGATTTTTACCCAATATGTGTTATTCAGGCAGGAGACCCTGGTTCAGTTCCTGGGTCAGGAAGATCCGCTGGAGAAGGGATAGGCTACCCACTCCAGTAGTAGTGGGCTTTCCTTGTGGCTCAGTTGGTAAAGAATCATTCCTCTTTCACAAGAGTAGCTCAACTCCTCTCAAAGCAAATACAGGACGGTAATAACTATGCAGGACAAAGCTGATTCTGTATATTTATAGTACTCACTCATGAGCTTGACAGAGGTACTAGATCTGTCACCACATTTCTTTTTCTAAGTAATATCCGCATGTGCAGTTGAAAGTGGCTCAGTTCGTGCCTGACTCTTTGCGGCCCCATGGACTATAGAGTCCGTGGAATTCTCTAGGCCAGAATACTGGAGTGGGTAGCCTATCCCTTCTCCAGGGTATCTTCCCGACCCAGGACTAAAAGCGGGGTCTCCTGCGTTGCAGGCAGATTCTTTACCAGGTGAGCTAGTAGGGCTTCCCTGGTGGCTCAGTTGCTAAAGAATATCTGCATAACTGTCTATCGATTTGGCATTAGCAATCTGTCTGTGAGCAGGGCCGGTCATAAGCAGCTTCTGTGAGAAAACAGAAGCATGTCTGTCTGACTTGCTTCTCCGCGGAGCTTTCACTGTTCTTGCACTAGTGCACATGGCAAGTATTAGGTTCGGTTTCTCAGTGAGAAACTAATGGTTACATTCACAGCTGGCCACTGAGGTACTTAATGGGAGAGGCGAACCCAGATCTGCCAAGCAGTAGCCAACATGAAATCAGCTATTGTCATTGTAGCCAAGTTCCTTGAATTTGTAGTGTTATTTGCTGTGTTCTTCAAGAAGATGCCTTCGCCCTGCCAGTAAGACACATTTCCATAACACATAGCCATGCACTCAATCGATGTGCATCCTCCAGTAAAGCCCAGCCCCGATGTCTTAGAGGAGCCTCTCTGCCCATTGTCATAAGCCAGTCTAATTTTGTGTGAGACCGTGAAAACTCAGTGTCTTTAATATGCTTGTGCTTCTGACGGGAGGTCTGAGAAGCACTTCTGAAGGTTTATTCCTACAAGTCGTTGTCATATTTATCGAGTCTTTATTTTATATTTTTTCTTATTTTTTACTTCTACCAGTTTCTTGCTACCAACCCGTCTCCCTCCACCCTCGTGCACACACGATCAGTCATGGAATCCCGTGGACTTCAGCCTGCCAGGCTCCTCTGTCCATGGATTTTTCCAGGCAAGAATACTGGAGTGGGTTGCCATTTCCTTCTTCATGTATGGAGTCTTTAAAAATTCCGTCACTGAGGTGTTGCTTCTCCACTTGTACATGCCCTTTCTCCCTACGTGCAGTAGAAGTCATCCCCACTTCCCAACATGTCTGTCTTCCGACCTCTGCAGAATGTATTTCTTGAGCTCACCACAGCGTCAGGATATTCTAGAAAGCCTTCTGATTGCAGTCTCTTCAGGAGGTTACAAGTGCTTCAAACCTCAGGTATTTTACAAAGCACTTTTTACAACCTCAGCTGTAAGGGAAGTCAACATTCAGTGAAAGTCACAGGCTTCCATGGCCTGGACTTGATTATGGGTTGTGCTTTCATAATCATCGTGTTTCATATACCAACTAAGATGTCACTGAGAATTTCTTTTTTTCTCATCGTTCTATCTTTCATGTTTATTTAGATATACTATGGGTTTTCCTATATACCTTCCGCTAGTGATGAGGGTCTTATGTCAGTAGAACTTACTGCTACTGATTTCCAGTTAGCTGTGTTAGGACAGGAAAAAGAATGACCAGCTGCTGGATTCTTAAGATTAATTACGAAAACATTATTCGTTTTCCTGTGTCCAGTCATCCGATTCTAACTTTCTGAAGTAGGCATTCAGAAAAATCACAAAACCGCCTAACTACTAGGCGGTCTCTCATGCAAGTACTGACCAGGCCCGGCCCTACACAATTTCCCAGATCAGAGGAGATAGGGCACGTTCAGGGAGCTACGGCCTTAGACCTAGGCGGCTGTCAGGCGCCCCAAGAGCTCCGCGTGGCACCTCCCTTGCGTTCTGACCTGCCCTTGTGGCCTGGGGCCACAGCTCTCCAGCTGGCGTGCGCTGCACTTAAGCCGCACTACCCGCGACTGGACTCCGACAAACCAGGCCCGCAGCTCGGGGGCCAGCAGAGGGCGCCACGGCCCCGCACACCGCCAGCCCCGGCCAGCACCCGTTTGGCCCGGCCGGGGCCTGGCGTGCCTCCGGGACCTGGGGTGGGGGGAGGGGGGGTGGGTAGAGCAGCGAGGACGTCTCGGTGCCCCCTCACCCCCTGCCCCCCACCATCCCGTTCTCTGCTCAGGGTTACGTGGCTCCGGACGGGCGGGTCTTCGGCCCGGGTCCGCGGTCCCCGGAGCCTCCTGCGGGCTTAGAGGCAGCCCAGCCGGGGCCCCAGGCGCACATCCTGCCCGCTGCGCAAACCCCCTGGAGCACATCAGCCCCACCTATTCGCCCTACCAATACCCGCCCTACCCCCAATCTGCGGGCCCAGCACAAGTCTTTCCTGAGAGAGCAGAGGAGCGAAAGCCAGGCACATGGACAGAAACTCGCACGCACCCACGCCAGGTGAGAGAGAGGCAGAAAGAAACGAGGGTTCAGAGAGAGACTCGAAGACAGCTTGTGGGCAGGGGTGACTCAGGCAGCATGCCGGGCAGCTGCAGAGGCCACCTGCCCTGAGCAGCGAATGCGATGGGGGCAGGGGGAATCCGCTGAGCAGGGGCGGGCCTGGAGAGGCCCAGGGTGCAAGGACACCTGAGATCTTCTCGCTCCGCGACCCGCCCCCGTCCTCCCAACCCACTGCAGGCACGCCACGCTGGGGCGCTCTGACACTAGCTTCTCGGGAGTTTGGTCACCTGAATTTCTATCCTTGTGCTCATCTGAGTGATGACAGTGTAGTGAACAGCTAGGTCATTTCCAAATAAATTAAGCTTAGTGTTTCACAGGACACCCAGACATGAATGCAGAGACCAGCACGGATGCATGGACACCAACCTTGGTAACTGGACCACCAATGGGAAATTACTGTCTGACTCAGGAGAGAGAAAGAAACCCGAACAGATGGAATGAAATGAACAGAAACACAAACTTTGCAACTCACACCCTAATACAATTACAAAAAAAAGAAAAAAAAAAAAACAACAACACTATAACCATTTTAGAAAAACAATAGACCTCTCCATGACCTTTGGTCGGGTGAGGAGTTCTAGCACACGACAAAAAAATCCACCATTTCCAAATCGTGAATATGTTAGTTCACACATTGACTTTTACATTGAAATGTGTAACAAATAAACTTAAAATCATTCACTCACTACATAAGCATGGAAGTATTTTAAACATAAAATATGTTCTATAGTGTTCAGGAAGCACTTGGCACATCTGTAAGTGTATCAGACCCAAAACTGGAACGTAGTGGAAGAGTCAGGATAGCCTAAAAATGAATCCCTAACTAAAAGGAACACACAGGATTACTGTAGATAAAAAAGGTTAAAGAAGAGAAGCTAGAAATCAGTCAATAAATGTCTTAGGGGTTAGCTTAGAGTGACTAGCCTCTGCATGACTCTTTAAATTTTTCATGTTTGCAGCTTCCAAATTTTCCATGGTGAGAATCATACTTTCGCCTCCAAACCAGAGTGACTTGGGGACACAAAGGTAGAAGTCGATAATTTTCTTTGCCTATGTCTGAATATTTACAGTCAGAGGTAGAAAAGGAGGAGTCTGTCCCTTGTCTAGATGAAGTCAATCCCCAGGTGTGGGATGTCTCCAGCCCTGGTTTAGCCATAAATGTTCCACCAGTAAAGATTTCTCTGAGACCAAATGCTCCCTAGCCCTGGAAAAGACAATATCCCTTAAAACCAGAAGCTCTTGAGGGTCTTAGAACATTAGTTAACAAATACCGAGATACTGGAACTCGAATCAGCTGTGAGTCCCCCTGCAACACCCCAATCTTGCCCGTTCAAAAACCAGATGGATCTTACCGATTCGTCCAGGATCTAAGAGCTGTTAATGAAGCTGTGGTTCCCATCCACCCCATAGTCCCAAATCTCCTATCCCACGTCCCAGGAAATGCCAAGTACTTCTCATTCTTGGACCTTCAAGGTGCTTTCTTTTGCATTCCTCTCCATCCTGAATCCCAAAAACTCTTTGCTTTTGAGTGGCGGGACTTGGAAACAAGAGAGACCATACAACTCTCGACTGGACTCGACTACCCCAAGGGTTTAGGGACAGCCCTCATATCTTCGGGACTTCCTCGGGGAGAGAACTAAGTGAATTAACTTTAACAAACAGTAGTCTAATACAGTATGTGGATGACTTGCTCATAGCTAGGCCAGATTTTACCAGCTCTCAAATGGACACTATTTAAAACGCTAACATTCCTGTATGAAAAGGGTTATCGAGTATCCCCCAAGTAGGCTCAGATTAGCTTAACCCAAGTAAAATACCTTGGATTTATAATTACGGAGAGGAAAAGAATGCCTGACCCCGAGGGGAGATCCCTCATCTTAAATACCCAGTACCCCCAAACAAAACAACAGGTTAGGGGATTTTTAGGAAGGACCGGGTTTTGCAGGATCTGGATTCCTAATTATGGCAATCTGGCCAGACCCCTATATGAAACTTTAAGGGGGAAAGAGGAAGAGCCACTCGACTGGCATGAGACCTGCAAGGTGGCCTTTAATGCCCTAAAAGAGTCCATCACTACAGCCCCAGCTTTAGGCCTCCCAAACCTGGAGAAGCCTTTTAGACTCTAAGTTTCTGAAAGGACAGGAACTGCTCTTGGGGTGTTAGGGCAGATGATGGGGCCCGTATTACAACCTGTGGCTTATCTCTCAAAATAACTAGATGAGGTGGCCAGAGGGTGGCCCACTTGCCTCCGGGCATTAGCAGCCACCGCTCTTATGGTTAAGGAGGCATCTAAGCTGACCGTGGGTCAGCCCACCACAGTGTATACGCCTCACCATGTGCAAGCAGTCTTGGAAACGAAAGGGGACAGGTGGATGACAGGTGGAAGGATCACCCAACACCAAGCCCTCCTCCTTGACACTCCAGAAATAAAGTTGAGGGTCTGCCAGACTTTAAATCCATCAACCTTACTGCCAGATTCCCCTACCTCCCCTCTGGATCACCAATGCATACAAATCACAGACGAGTTATACTCTTCTCCCCGGGACCTCTCAGAGACACCTTTATCTGACCCAGAGGAAAACTGGCACACAGATGGCAGCAGTTTTGTAGAAAAGGGAGAGAGGAAAGCAGGATATGCTGTAGCGAGCCTGGAAGAAACTAAGGAAAGTGGGTCTCTTCCCCCAGACACCTCAGCCCAGAAAGCTGAACTTTTTGCCCTGACAAGATTTTTGGAGTTAGGAGAAGGAAAGAGGATTAATGTGTGTATGGACTCTAAGTATGCTTTCCTCATTCTGCATGCCCGTGCAGCAATTTGGAAAGAAAGAGGGATGCTCAGTACCCGAAGCTCTGCTATTAAACACAAAGAGCTCATTCTCAGGCTCCTGGAGGCAGTCAAACTTCTTGCAAAATTAGATGTCATCCACTGCAAGAGTCACCAAAAGGGGCAAGAAAAAGAGGCTCAGGGAAATAGGAAAGCTGATCAAGAGGCAGGACGAGCTGCCGGGGAAGCTACCTCTGCCACTGCTAACTGCCCCCTTTTCCCCAAGGAAACCCTGACTCCAGATTTTACCCCAGGGGGACATTCCCGATATGCTGAGCGGGGCTGGGAGATTGGGTCACATGGGTGGTTTCAGCCTGAACAGGCCCAAATAATACTCCCTGATTCTCAGGTTTAAAACATTACTAACTCCTTACATAAGAGCGCCCATTTTGGAAAAGATAATCTAGAAATCTTGCTTAAGCCTATTCTCTCCCATCCCCAGTTAGCTAAGGTTGTTAAACAGCTCACACAAAATTGTGACACCTGTCTAAAAAATAACCCAAAAACCAGACCTCCTCTAATTACACCTGTCCAACATCGGGGATCATACCCAGGAGTGGACTGGCAAGTAAAATTTATAGCCATGCCCAAGACCCAAGGGTTTTCTTACTTGCTAGTCTTTATTGACACATTCACAGGATGGATCGAAGCATTCCCTACTGAGACAGAGAGAGCTACAGAAGTCTGTAAAGCTCTGCTGAAGGAGATAGTGCCTAGGTTTGGGCTGCCTCGGTCACTTCAGAGTGACAACGGGCCCTCACTTACAGCCACGATACCCCAGAACCTAGCCACATGCTTAGGCATAAAATACCAGCTCCGCTCATCCTGGAGGCCTCAAGCTTCAGGAAAGGTAGAGAGAGCCAACCAGACTCTTCAAATGCTCTGGCTAAGCTATGTCAGAAACACATAATAAGTGGACACATATGCTGCCCATAGCCCTCATGAGGATACGGACATCCCCCAAACAGCCACTATTGTTAAGTCCTTATGAAATGATGTATGGACGACCATTTTGAACTTCTGATTTGTTTCTTGACGAGGATGCCAATACACTCCTAAAACATATAATTGACCTGGGAAGGTTTCAGCAAGAACTCCAACAGTATGGAGAACAAACCACAGGAAGACTTGAAAAATCCCCAGGTAAAGCCAGGGGATCAAGTATCAGTAAAGACCTGGCAAGAAAAAGGGAGTCCAAACCAGCTGTCCGAGAAATGGACAGGGCCATATCAGGTTGTTCTAGTGACTTCAACTGCTGTAAAAGTGAAGGGTCTATCTGCCTGGGTCCACAATTCTGGAATAAAACCCTATGGCCTACAGGAGGGGGAGACAGAAACTGAGACTCCAAAGCCAGAGGACAGCTATTCCTGTGAACCTGTTGAAGATCTCAGGCTCTTGTTCAAGCAGAACCCCATCAATCCTGCCTCAGATAAGTAAAATGCATCATATGATGTTCTTCCTCTTTCTAATCATATCTCCCTGTATGGCTATTGATCTCTCCCTAAACGAGGCATGTTCACTTGCAAACCACACTGCTTCTCAACTCAACCTAAGCAGCCCGGGCTGCATCTGCATTAATGACAAAGGTTGGGGGTCTGTCCAACCCATCCCAGGGTATCAATACCAAAGTCCCACCCTTCCAGCCGAGCTATGGGCTGTTACTCAGCGTCCCCATGTGGTCGTAATATGGCCTTTTGGGCAAAGGGGGAAAAAAAACTTCATGTCTTGGTACCAGCAACAACTGTCTCTATTTACCCCCTGGATGACATCTGCAATCCCACCTGAGCCCTTATTTTCTCTCATGACTAACATCCCCCAAGTGACCTTCCCTATCTCTCTAAAAAGCCACTCCCTAACAGGGGTGTCAGTGAGAAATCTAGACGACTCACAATGTGGGGTGACCATCACTGTTGAAACTGATGGGAAAAACCGGGTCAGGCCCTGCAGCTGGGAGACCAGCCGACGCCACCCCTGGCCAGCACGCGCCTGGCCCGGACCGGGGCGCTTCCCGGACCCCGAGCAGCCTGGCAAGGCTGCGGGAGCTCTGGCGGGGGTTGGGGAGGGGGGTGACTTGAGTGGGGAGGACGTCTCGTTGCCCCCGCACCCCCCGCCCCCCACCATCCCGTTCGCTGCTCAGGGTCACGTGGCTCCGGACGAGCGGGGCGTCGGCCCAGGCCTGCGGTCCCCGGAGCCTCCTGCGGGCTTAGGGGCAGCCCAGCCGGGGCCCCAGGGGCCCATCCTGCCGGCTGTGCAAACCCCCTGGAGCGCCTCAGCCCCGCCCTGTCCCCAAACCGAGGCCCGCCCTGCCCCCACGCCACGGGCCCAGCACAGGACCTTCCTGAGAGAGCGGACGAGCGACAGCCAGGCACACGGACAGGCACTCACACGCACCCACGTCCGGTGAGACAGAGGCAGAAAGAGATGAGGGTTCAGAGAGACACCGGAAGACAGCGTGTGGGCAGGGGGGGCTTCGGGCAGGATGCCGGGCAGCTGCAGAGGCCACCCGGCCCTGAGCAGCAAACGCGATGGGGGCGGGGGGAGGCTGCCGAGCAGAGGCAGGCCTGCAGAGGCCCAGGTTGGGAGGGCACCTGAGATATCCGCGGTCCGCGCCCCTCCGACCCCAACCACCTGAACGCACGCCCCTCTCCAACGAAAGCTTCTCCGGAGTTTGATCACCTGAATTTCTATCCTTGTGCTCAACTGAGTGATGACAGTATATTGCACAGCTAGGTCATTTCCAAATAAATTAAGCTTAGTGTTTCACAGGACACCCGGACATGAATGCAGAGACCAGCACGGATGCATGGACACCAACCTTGGTAACTGGACAACCAATGGGAAATTACTGTCTGATTCAGGAGAGAGAAAGAAACCCGAACAGATGGAAAAAAATGAACAGAAACACAAACTTTGCAACTCACACCCCAATTCAATTACCGAAAAAAACAACAACACTATAACCATTTTAGAAAATCAATAGACCTCTCCATGACCTTTGGTCCGGTGAGGAATTCTTACACACAACAAAAAAAGCCACCTTTTCCAAATCGAGAATATGTTAGTTCACGCATTGATTTTACATTGAAATGTGTAACAAATAAACTTAAAATCATTGACTCACTACATACTCATGAAGGATTTAAAACATAAAATATGTTCTATAGTATTCAGGAAGCACTTGGCACATCTGTAAGTGTATCAGACCCCAAACTGGAACTTAATGGAAGAGTCAGGATAATCTAAAAATGAATCCCTAACTAAAAGGAATACACAGGATTACGTAGATCAAAAAGGTTAAAGAAGAGAAACTAGAAATCAGTCAATAAATGTTTTAGGGGTTAGCCTAGAGTGACTAGCCTCTGCGTTACTTTTTAAATTTTTCTTGTTGGCATCTTCCAAATTTTCCATGCTGAGAATAATACTTTCATATCAGTTTCAAAATCAGTCTCACACTAAAGACAGTAAGACTGGAATAAGAAATAAGAAATGCTTGGGGGGGGGGAAGAAATGCTTGAACTAAAGGTGGTACTGATGAAATTATTTGCAGGGCAGCCAAGGAGTCACAGATATAGAGAACAGACTTATGGACACGGGCAGGGGGGAGGAAGGAGAGGGTGAGATGAATGCAGAGGAACATGGAAACATAGTACCATATGTTAAAAAAGATGCCAATGCAATTTGCTGTATGACTCAGGGGACTCAAACAGGGGCTCTGCAACAAGCTAGAGGGGTGGAATGAGGAGGAGGAGACCGGAGAGAGGTTCAGGAGGGAGGAGACATATGTACACCTGTGGCTCATTCACGTTGATGTTCGGCAACAAAATTCTGTAAAGCAACTATCCTTCAATTGAAAGAAAAAGTCATGTTTGGACTTACCAAACAAGGTCTTGTGTACTTATAGCATGGCCTTCTGTTTCGTGCTGCCATCCTTAATTCATTCTGCCATATCATTAAACAGACTAGTCAAGTTTTTGCCAAAAACATTTTGAGCTCCTGCATCATGCCGATCAACTGCCTTCTCTCGATCCAGTATAGAATGGAGATCAAAGAAACCTTTTGTCGTTTCTTCAAGTGATTGAAGCCACTCTATGTGATTTTAAAAAATAAATGTGGATAAGACGGATATGACCAAAGCAATCTAATGAGAATATCTGTGCTTCATTAAAGACTTCTGCAGAGAACTAGTAAATTTTTTGTATAGTATCAGAAGAATTTTTTAAATCCACACCAACATTTCTTTCGCGTCCGCTAGCCATCTAGACAAGGAAAACTGATTTTACCAATCAATGTCCCTAGTTCTGCCCACTCACCGATTTTTACCCAATATGTGTTAATCAGGCAGGAGACCCTGGTTCAGTTCCTGGGTCAGGAAGATCTGCTGGAGAAGGGATAGGCTACCCACTCCAGTATTAGTGGGCTTCCCTTGTGGCTCAGTTGGTAAAGAATCATTCCTCTGTACCAAGAGTAGCTCAACTCCTCTCAAAGCAAATACAGGATGGTAGTAACTATGCAGGACAAAGCTGATTCTGTATATTTATAGTACTCACTCATGAGCTTGACAGAGGTCCTAGATCTGTTACCACATTTTTTTTTTAAGTGATATCTGCATGTGCAGGTGAAAGTGGCTCAGTTCGTGCCTGACTCTTTGCGGCCCTAAGGACTATACAGTCCATGAAATTCTCTAGGCCAGAATACTGGTGTGGGTAGCCTATCTCTTCTCCAGGGGATCTTCCCGACCCAGGACTCAAAGCAGGGTCTCCTGCGTTGCAGGCAGATTCTTTAGCAACTGAGCTAGTAGGGCTTCCCTGGTGGCTCAGTAGCTAAAGAATATCTGCATAACTTTCTATCGATTTGGAATTAGCAATCTGTCTGTGAGCAGGGCCGGTCATAAGCAGCTTCTGTGAGAAATCGGAAGCATGTCTGCCTGACTTGCTTCTCTGGGGAGCTTTCACTGTTCTTGTGCTGGTGCACATGGCAAGTTTCTAAGTGAGAAAGTAATGGCTACTATCACAGCTGGCCACTGAGGTACTTAATGGCAGAGGCAATCCCAGCTCTGCCAAGCAGTAGCCATCACGAAATCAGCTATTGTCATTGTAGCCAAGTTCTGTGAATTTGTGGTGTTATTTGCTGTGTTCTTCAAGAAGATGCCTTCGCCCTGCCAGTAAGACATATTTCCATAACACACAGCCATGCACTCAATCGATGTGCATCCTCCAGTAAAGCCCAGCCCCGATGTCTTAGAGGAGCCTCTCTGCCCATTGTCATAAGCCAGTCTAATTTTGTGTGAGACCGTGAAAACTCAGTGTCTTTTTTACGCTTGTGCTTCTGACGGGAGGTCTGAGAAGGCACTTCTGAAGGTTTATTCCTACAAGTCGTTGTCATATTTATCGAGTCTTTATTTTATATTTTTTCTTATTTTTTACTTCTACCAGTTTCTTGCTACCAACCCGTCTCCCTCCACCCTCGTGCACACACGGTCAGTCATGGAATCCCGTGGACTTCAGCCCGGCAGACTCCTCTACCCATGGATTTTTCCAGGCAAGAATACTGGAGTGGGTTGCCATTTCCTTCTCCATGTGTGGAGTCTTTAAAGATTCCATCACTGAGGTGTTGCTTCTCCACTTGTACATGCCCTTCCTCCCTAAGTGCAGTAGAAGTCATCCCCACTTCCCAACATGTCTGTCTTCCGTCCTCTGGAGTATGTATTGCTTGAGCTCTCCACACCATCAGGATATTCTAGAAAATCTTCTGATTGCAGTCTCTTCGGGAGGTTACAAGTGCGTCAAACCTCAGAATTTTACAAAGCACTTTTTACGACCTCAGCTGAAAGGGAAGTCAACACTCAGTGACAGTCACAGGCTTCCATGTCCTGGTGCTGATTATGGGCTGTGCTTTCATAATCATCTTGTTTCCGATACCAACTAAGATGTCACTGAGAAATTTTTTTCTTTCTCATCATTGTATCTTTCATGTTTATTTAGATATATTATGGGTTTTCCTATATATCTTCCCTTAGGGATGAGGGTCTTAAGTCAGTAGAACTTACTACAACTGATTTCCAGGTAGCTGTGTTAGGACAGGAAAAAGAATGACCAGCTGCTGGATTCTTAAGATTATGTATGAAAATATGATTCGTTTTACTGTGTGAAGTCATCCGATTCTAACTTTCTGAAGTAGGCATTCAGAAAAATCAAAAAAAATCGCCTAACTACTAGGCGGTCTCCCATCCAAGTACTGACCAGGCCCGACCCTGCTCAGTTTCCCAGATCAGAGGAGAGAGGGCACGATCAGGGTGGTATGGCCATAGACCGAGGCGGCTGCCAGGCGCCGCAGGAGACCCGCGTTGCTCCTCCCTTGCGGTCTGACCTGCCGGTCGGGCATGGGGCTGCAGTTCTCAAGCGGGCACGCTGCACTTGAGCCGCACGACCCGCGACTGGACTCCGGCCAGCCAGAGCCTGCAGCTCGGCGGCCAGCAGAGTGCGCCCCCGCTCCGAACATCGCGAGCCCAGGCCAGCACCAGTTTGGCCCGGCCGGCCGGGGCCTGGCGTGCCTGCGGAACCTGGGGTGGGGGGAGGGGGGGTGGGCAGAGCAGCGAGGACATCTCAGTGCCCCCTCACCCCCTGTCACCCACCATCCCGTTCGCTGCTCAGAGTCAGGTGGCTCCGCAAGATCGGGGCTTCGGCCTGGTCTGCAGTCCCCGGAGCCTCCTGGGGCTTAGGGGCAGCCCAGCCAGGGCCCCAGGTGCCCGTCCTGCCGGCTGCGCAAACCCCCTGGAGAGCCTCAGCCCCGTCTTTTCGCCCTACCGAGGCCCGCCCTGCCCCCACGCCGCGGGCCCAGCACAGGACCTTCCTGGGAGAGCAGACGAGTGACAGCCAGGGACACGGACAGGCACTCGCACGCACCCACGCCAGGTGAGACAGAGGCAGAAAGAGTCGAGGGTTCAGAGAGAGACTGGAAGACAGCGTGTGGGCAGGGGGGGTCTCGGGAAGGATGCCGGGCAGCTGCAGAGACCACCCGGCCCTGAGCAGCCAAAGCGATGGGGGCGGGGGGAGGCCACTGAGCAGCGGCGGACCTGGAGAGGCCCAGGGTGGGAGGACACCTGAGATTCCGCGCTCCACGCACCGCCCCCTCCCAACCCCCTGCACGCATGCAACGCCGGGGCGCTCTGACACTAGCTTCTCTGGAGTTTTGTCACTTGAATTTCTCTCCCTCTGCTCAACTGAGTGATGACAGTGTATTTAACAGCTAGGACATTTCCAAATAAATTAAGCTTAGTGTTTCACAGGACACCCGGACATGAATGCAGAGACCAGCACGGATGCATGGACACCAACCTTGGTAACTGGACAACCAATGGGAAATTACTGACTCAGGAGAGAGAAAGAAACCCAAACAGATGGAATGAAATGAACCGAAACACAAACTTTGCAACTCAAACCCTAATTCAATTACAAACAAAAAAAAAAAGAAAGAAAACAACACTATAACCATTTTAGAAAAACAATAGACTTCTCCATAACCTTTGGTCGGGTGAGGAGTTCTAGCACACGACAAAATAAGCCACCTTTTCAAAATCGTGAATATGTTAGTTCACACATTGACTTTTACATTGAAATGTGTAACAAATAAACTTAAAATCATTGACTCACTACATAAGCATGGAAGTATTTTAAACATAAAATATGTTCTATAGTATTCAGGAAGCATTTGGCACATGTCTCACTGTATGAGACCCAAAACTGGAACTTAGTTGAAGAGTCAGGATAGTCTAAAAATGAATCCCTAACTAAAAGGAATACACAGGATTATTGTAGATAAAAAAGGTTAAAGAAGAGAAACTAGAAATCAGTCAATAAATGTTTTAGGGGTTAGGTTAGAGTGACTAACCTCTGTGTGACTTTTTAAATTTTTCATGTTTGCATCTTCCAAATTTTCCATGCTGAGAATAATACTTTCATATCAGTTTCAAAATCAGTCTCACACTAAAGACAGTAAGACTGGAATAAGAAATAAGAAATGCTTGGGGGGTAAAAAAAATGCTTGAACTAAAAGGTGGTACTGATGAAATTATTTCCAGGGCAGCCAAGGAGACACAGATGTAGAGAACAGACTTATGGACATGGGCAGGGGGGAGGAAGGAGAGGGTCAGATGAATGCAGAGTAACATGAAAATATATTACCATACGTAAAAACAGATGCCAATGAAATTTGCTGTATGACTCAGGGGACTGAAACAGGGGCTCTGCAACAAGCTAGGGGTGGAATGGGGAGGGAAATGGGAGAGAGGTTCAGGAGGGAGGAGACATATGTATACCTGTGGCTCATTCATGCTGATGTTTGGCAACAAAATTCTGTAAAAGCAACTATCCTTCAATTGAAAGAAAAAGTCATGTTTGGACTTACCAAACAAGGTCTTGTGTACTTCTAGCATGGCCTTTTGTTTCGTGCTGCCCCCCTTAACTCATTCTTCCATATCATTAAACAGACTAGTCAAGTTTTTGCCAAAAATATCTTCAGTTCCTGCATTATGCTGATCCACTGCCTTCTCACGATCCAGTTTAGAATGGAGACCAAAGAAACCTTTTGTCGTGTCTTCAAGTATTTGAGGCCACACTATGTGACTTTTAAAAATAAATATGGATAAGACGGATATGACTAAAGCAATCTAATGACAATATCTGTGCTTCAGGAAAGACTTCTGCAGAGAACTAGTAAATTTTATATATAGTATCAGAAGAATTTTTTAAATGCATGCCAACGTTTATTTCTCCTCCGCTAGCCATCTGGACAAGGAAAACTGAGTTTACCAATCAATGTCCATAGTTATGCTCCCTCACCGATTTTTACCCAATATGTGTTACTCAGGCAGGAGACCCTGGTTCAGTTCCTGGGTCAGGAAGATCCGCTGGAGAAGGGATAGGCTACCCACTCCAGTAGTAGTGGGCTTTCCTTGTGGCTCAGTTGGTAAAGAATCATTCCTGTTTCACAAGACTAGCTCAACTCCTCTCAAAGCAAATACAGGATGGTAATAACTATGCAGTACAAAGCTGATTCTGTATATTTATAGTACTCACTCATGAGCTTGACAGAGGTACTAGATCTGTTACCACATTTCTTGTTCTAAGTATTATCCGCATGTGCAGGTGAAAGTGGCTCAGATCGTGCCTGACTCTTTGCGGCCCCATGGACTATAGAGTCCGTGAATTCTCTAGGCCAGATTACTGGAGTGGGTAGCCTATCCCTTCTCCAGGGTATCTTCCCAACCCAGGACTGAAAGCGGGGTCTCCTGTGTTGCAGGCAGATTCTTTAGCAACTGAGCTAGTAGGGCTTCCCTGGTGGCTCAGTTGCTAAAGAATATCTGCATAACTGTCTATCGATTTGGCATTAGCACTCTGTCTGTGAGCAGGGCCGGTCATAAGCAGCTTCTGTGAGAAAACAGAAGCATGTCTGTCTGACTTGCTTCTCCGTGGAGCTTTCACTGTTCTTGCGCTAGTGCACATGGCAAGTATTAGGTTCGTTTTCTAAGTGAGAAACTAATGGCTACATTCACAGCTGGCCACTGAGGTACTTAATGGGAGAGGCGAACCCAGCTCTGCCAAGCAGTAGCCAGCAGGAAATCAGCTATTGTCATTGTAGCCAAGTTCCTTGAATTTGTAGTGTTATTTGCTGTGTTCTTCAAGAAGATGCATTCACCCTGCCAGTAAGACATATTTCCATAACACATAGCCATGCACTCAATCGATGTGCATCCTCCAGTAAAGCCCAGCCCCGATGTCTTAGAGGAGCCTCTCTGCCCATTGTCATAAGCCAGTCTAATTTTGTGTGAGACCGTGAAAACTCAGTGTCTTTTTTACGCTTGTGCTTCTGACGGGAGGTCTGAGTAGGCAGCTTCTGAAGGTTTATTCCTGCCAGTCGTTGTCATATTTATCGAGTCTTTATTTTATATTTTTTCTTATTTTTTACTTCTACCAGTTTCTTGCTACCAACCCGTCTCCCTCCACCCTCGTGCACACACGATCAGTCATGGAATCCCGTGGACTTCAGCCCGCCAGACTCCACTGTCCATGGATTTTTCCAGGCAAGAATACTGGAGTGGGTTGCCATTTCCTTCTCCATGTATGGAGTCTTTAAAGATTCCATCACTGAGGTGTTGCTTCTCAACTTGTATATGCCCTTTCTCCCTAAGTGCAGTAGAAGTCATCCCCACTTCCCAACATGTCTGTCTTCCGACCTCTGCAGAATGTATTGCTTGAGTTCACCACAGCATCAGGATATTCTAGAAAGCCTTCTGATTGCAGTCTCTTCAGGAGGTTACAAGTGTTAAACCTCAGGATTTTACAAAGCACTTTTTACAACCTCAGCTGAAAGGGACGTCAACATTCAGTGAAAGTCACAGGCTTCCATGGCCTGGACTTGATTATGGGCTGTGCTTTCATAATCATCATGTTTCCGATACCAACTAAGATGTCACTGAGAAATTTTTTTCTTTCTCATCATTGTATCTTTCATGTTTATTTAGATATATTATGGGTTTTCCTATATATCTTCCCTTAGGGATGAGGGTCTTAAGTCAGTAGAACTTACTACAACTGATTTCCAGGTAGCTGTGTTAGGACAGGAAAAAGAATGACCAGCTGCTGGATTCTTAAGATTATGTATGAAAATATGATTCGTTTTACTGTGTGAAGTCATCCGATTCTAACTTTCTGAAGTAGGCATTCAGAAAAATCAAAAAAAATCGCCTAACTACTAGGCGGTCTCCCATCCAAGTACTGACCAGGCCCGACCCTGCTCAGTTTCCCAGATCACAGGAGAGAGGGCACGTTCAGGGTGGTATGGCCTTAGACCGAGGCGGCTGCCAGGTGCCCCAGGAGCCCCGCGTTGCTCCTCCCTTGCGGTCTGACCTGCCGGTCGGGCCTGGGGCTGCAGTTCTCCAGCGGGCGCGCGCTGCACTTGAGCCGCACGATCCGCGACTGGACTCTGGCCGGCCAGAGCCTACAGCTCGGCGGCCAGCGGAGGGCGCCCCCGCTCCGCACACCGCGAGCCCAGGCCAGCACCCCTCTGGCACGGCCGGCAGGGGACTGGCGTGCCTGCGGAACCTGGGGTGGGAGGAGGGGGGTTGGGCAGAGCAGCGAGGACATCTCGGTGCCCCCTCACCCCCTGTCACCCACCATCCCATTCGCTGCTCAGGGTCAGGTGGCTCCGGACGAGCGGGGCTTCGGCCCGGGTCCGCGGACCCCGGAGCCTCCTGGGGCTTAGGGGCAGCCCAGCCGGGGCCCCAGGCGCCCGTTCTGCCAGCTGCGCAAACCCCCTGGAGGGCCTCAGCCCCGTCTTTTCGCCCTACCGAGGCCCGCCCTGCCCCCATGCCGCGGGCCCAGCACAGGACCTTCCTGGGAGAGCAGACGAGCGACAGCCAGGGACACGGACAGGCACTCGCACGCACCCACGCCAGGTGAGACAGAGGCAGAATGAGTCGAGGGTTCAGAGAGAGACTGGAAGACAGCGTGTGGGCAGGGGGGGCCTCGGGCAGGATGCCGGGCAGCTGCAGAGACCACCCGGCCCTGAGCAGCCAAAGCGATGGGGGCGAGGGGAGGCCACTGAGCAGCGGCGGACCTGGAGAGGCCCATGGTGGGAGGACACCTGAGACCTCCGCGCTCTGCGCACCGCCCCCTCCCCCCAACCCCCTGCACGCATGCCACGCCGGGGCGCTCTGACACTAGCTTCTCTGGAGTTTTGTCACTTGAATTTCTCTCCCTCTGCTCAACTGAGTGATGACAGTGTATTGAACAGCTAGGTCATTTCCAAATAAATTAAGCTTAGTGTTTCACAGGACACCCGGACATGTATGGAGAGAACAGCACAGATGCATGGACACCAACCTTGGTAACTGGACAACCAATGGGAAATTACTGTCTGACTCAGGAGAGAGAAAGAAACCCGAACAGATGGAATGAAATGAACAGAAAAACAAGCTTTTCAACTCACACCCTAATTCAATTACCAGAAAATAAACAACACTATAACCATTTTAGAAAAACTATAGACCTCTCCATGACCTTTGGTCGGGTGAGGAGTTCAAACACAGCAAAAAAAAGCCAACTTTTCCAAGTCGTGAATATGTTAGTTCACACATTGACTTTTACATTGAAATGTGTAACAAATAAACTTAAAATCATTGACTCACTACATAAGCATGGAAGTATTTTAAACATAAAATATATTCTATAGTGTTCAGGAAGAAATTTGCACATCTGTAAGTGTATCAGACCCAAAACTGTAACGTAGTGGAAGAGTCAGGATAGTCTAAAAATGAATCCCTAACTAAAAGGAACACACAGGATTACTGTAGATAAAAAAGGTTAAAGAAGAGAAGCTAGAAATCAGTCAATAAATGTCTTAGGGGTTAGCTTAGAGTGACTAGCCTCTGCGTGACTCTTTAAATTTTTCATGTTTGCAGCTTCCAAATTTTCCATGGTGAGAATAATACTTTCGCCTCCAAACCAGAGTGACTTGGGGACACAAAGGTAGAAGTCGATAATTTTCTTTGCCTATGTCTGAATATTTACAGTCAGAGGTAGAAAAGGAGGAGTCTGTCCCTTGTCTAGATGAGGTCAATCCCCAGGTGTGGGATGTCTCCAGCCCTGGTTTAGCCATAAAAGTTCCACCAGTAAAGATTTCTCTGAGACCAAATGCTCCCTAGCCCTGGAAAAGACAATATCCCTTAAAACCAGTAGCTCTTGAGGGTCTTAGACCATTAGTTAACAAATACCGAGATACTGGAACTCGAATCAGCTGTGAGTCCCCCTGCAACACCCCAATCTTGCCCATTCAAAAACCAGATGGATCTTACCGATTCGTCCAGGATCTAAGAGCTGTTAATGAAGCTGTGGTTCCCATCCACCCCATAGTCCCAAACCCATATAACCTCCTATCCCAAGTCCCAGGAAATGCCAAGTACTTCTCAGTCTTGGACCTTCAAAGTGCTTTCTTTTGCATTCCTCTCCATCCTGAATCCCAAAAACTCTTTGCTTTTGAGTGGCGGGACTTGGAAACAAGAGAGACCATACAACTCTCGACTGGACTCGACTACCCCAAGGGTTTAGGGACAGCCCTCATATCTTCGGGACTTCCTCGGGGAGAGAACTAAGGGAATTAACTTTAACAAACAGTAGTCTAATACAGTATGTGGATGACTTGCTCATAGCTAGGCCAGATTTTACCAGCTCTCAAATGGACACTATTTAAAACGCTAACTTTCCTGTATGAAAAGGGTTATCGAGTATCCCCCAAGTAGGCTCAGATTAGCTTAACCCAAGTAAAATACCTTGGATTTATAATTACGGAGAGAAAAAGAATGCCTGACCCCGACGGGAGATCCCTCATCTTAAATACCCCATACCCCCAAACAAAACAACAGCTTAGGGGATTTTTAGGAAGGTCCGGGTTTTGCAGGATCTGGATTCCTAATTATGGCAATCTGGCCAGATCCCTATATGAAAATTTAAGGGGGAAAGTGGAAGAGCCACTCGACTGGCATGAGACCTGCAAGGTGGCCTTTAATGCCCTAAAAGAGTCCATCACTACAGCCCCAGCTTTAGGCCTCCCCAACCTGGAGAAACCTTTTAGACTCTATGTTTCTGGAAGGACAGGAAATGCTCTTGGGGTGTTAGAGCAGATGATGGGGCCTGTATTACAACCTGTGGCTTATCTCTCAAAATAACTAGATGAGGTGGCCAGAGGGTGGCCCACTTGCCTCCGGGCAGTAGCAGCCACCGCTCTTATGGTTAAGGAGGCATCTCAGCTGACCCTGGGTCAGCCCACCACAGTGTATACGCCACACCTGTTGGAAGCAGTCTTGGAAACGAAAGGGGACAGGTGGATGACAGGGGGAAGGATCACCCAATACCAAGCCCTCCTCCTTGACACTCCAGAAATAAAGTTGAGGGTCTGCCAGACTTTAAATCCAGCAACCTTACTGCCAGATCCCCCTACCTCCCCTCTGGATCACCAATGCATACAAATCACAGACGAGTTATACTCTTCTCGCCGGGACCTATCAGAGACACCTTTATCTGACCCAGAGGAAAACTGGCAGACAGATGGCAGCAGTTTTGTAGAAAAGGGAGAGAGGAAAGCAGGATATGCTCTAGCGAGCCTGGAAGAAACTAAGGAAAGTGGGTCTCTTCCCCCAGACACCTCAGCCCAGAAAGCTGAACTTTTTGCCCTGACAAGAGCTTTGGAGTTAGGAGAAGGAAAGAGGATTAATGTGTGTATGGACTCTAAGTATGCTTTCCTCATTCTGCATGCCCGTGCAGCAATTTGGAAAGAAAGAGGGATGCTCAGTGCCCGAAGCTCTGCTATTAAACACAAAGAGCTCATTCTCAGGCTCCTGGAGGCAGTCAAACTTCCTGCAAAATTAGCTGTCATCCACTGCAAGAGTCACCAAAAGGGGCAAGAAAAAGAGGCTCAGGGAAATAGGAAAGCTGATCAAGAGGCAGGACGAGCTGCCGGGGAAGCTACCTCTGCCACTGCTATCTGCCCCCTTTTCCCCAAGGAAACCCTGACTCCAGATTTTACCCCAGGGGGACATTCCCGATATGCTGAGCGGGGCTGGGAGATTGGCTCACATGGGTGGTTTCAGCCTGATCAGGCCCAAATAATACTCCCTGATTCTCAGGTTTAAAACATTACTAACTCCTTACATAAGAGCGCCCATTTTGGAAAAGATAATCTAGAAATCTTGCTTAAGCCTATTCTCTCCCATCCGCAGATAGCTAAGGTTTTTAAACAGGTCACACAAAATTTGACACCTGTCTAAAAAATAACCCAAAAACCAGACCTCCTCTAATTACACCTGTCCAACATCGCGGATCATACCCAGGAGCGGACTGGCAAGTAGAATTTACAGCCATGCCCAAGACCCAAGGTTTTTCTTACTTGCTAGTCTTTATTGACACATTCACTGGATGGATCGAAGCGTTCCCTACTGAGACTGAGAGAGCTACAGAAGTCTGTAAAGCTCTGCTGAAGGAGATAGTGCCTAGGTTTGGGCTTCCTCGGTCACTTCAGAGTGACAACGGGCCCTCACTTACAGCCACGATACCCCAGAACCTAGCCGCATGCTTAGGCATAAAATACCAGCTCCGCTCATCCTGGAGGCCTCAAGCTTCAGGAAAGGTAGAGAGAGCCAACCAGACTCTTAAAAGGGCTCTGGCTAAGCTATGTCAGAAACACATAATAAGTGGACACATATGCTGCCCATAGCCCTCATGAGGATACGGACATCCCCCAAATGGCCACTATTGTTAAGTCCTTATGAAATGATGTATGGACGACCATTCTTAACTTCTGATTTGTTTCTTGATGAGGATGCCAATACACTCCTAAAACATATAATTGACCTGGGAAGGTTTCAGCAAGAACTCCAACGGTATGGAGAACAAACCACAGGAAGACTTGAAAAATCCCCAGGTAAAGCCAGGGGATCAAGTATCAGTAAAGACCTGGCAAGAAAAAGGGAGTCCAAACCAGCTGTCCGAGAAATGGACAGGGCCATATCAGGTTGTTCTAGTGACTTCAACTGCTGTAAAAGTGAAGGGTCTATCTGCCTGGGTCCACAATTCTAGAATAAAACCCTATTGCCTACAGGAGGGGGAGACAGAAACTGAGACTCCAAAGCCAGAGGACAGCTATTCCTGTGAACCTGTTGAAGATCTCAGACTCTTGTTCCAGCAGAACCCCATCAATCCTGCCTCAGATAAGTGAAATGCATCATATGATGTTCTTCCTCTTTCTAATCATATCTCCCTATATGGCTATTGATCTCTCCCTAAACGAGGCATGTTCACTTGCAAACCACACTGCTTCGCAACTCAACCTAAGCAGCCCGGGCTGCATCTGCATTAATGACAAAGTTTGGGGGTATGTCCAACCCATCCCAGGGTATCACTATCAAAGGCCCACCCTTCCAGCCGAGCTATGGGCCGTTACTCAGTGCCCCCATGTGGTCGTAATATGGCCTTTTGGGGAAAGGGGGGAAAAAAACTTCATGTCTTGGTACCAGGAACAACTGTCTCTATTTACCCCCTGGATGACATCTGCAATCCCACCTGAGCCCTTATTTTCTCTCATGACTAACATCCCCCAAGTGACCTTCCCTATCTCTCTAAAAAGCCACTCCCTAACAGGGGTGTCAGTGAGAAATCTAGACGACTCACAATGTGGGGTGACCGTCACTGTTGAAACTGATGGGAAAAACCGGGACAGGCCCTGCAGCTGGGAGACCAGCCGACGCCACACCCGGCCAGCACGCGCCTGGCCCGGCCCGGGGCGCTTCCCGGACACCGAGCGGCCTGGCGAGGCTGCGGGAGCTCTGGCGGGGGTTGGGGAGGGGGGTGGCTTGAGCGGGGAGGACGTCTCGGTGGCCCCCCCCCGCCCCCCACCATCCCGTTTGCTGCTCAGGGTCACGTGGCTCCGGACGTGCGGGGCGTCGGCCCGGGGCCGCGGTCCCCGGAGCCTCCTGCGGACTTAGGGGCAGCCCAGCCGGGGCCCCAGGCGCCCATCCTGCTGGCTGTGCAAACCCCCTGGAGTGCCTCAGCCCCTCCCTGTCCCCAAACCGAGGCCCGCCCTGCTCCCACGCCACGGGCCCAGCACAGGTCCTTCCTGAGAGAGCGGACGAGTGACAGCCAGGCACACGGACAGTCACTCGCACGCACCCAAGCCAGGTGAGACAGAGGCAGAAAGAGTCGAGGGTTCAGAGAGAGACTGGAAGACAGCGTGTGGGCAGGGGGGGCCTCAGGCAGGATGCCGGGCAGCTGCAGAGACCACCCGGCCCTGAGCAGCCAAAGCGATGGGGGCGGGGGGAGGCCACTGAGCAGCGGCGAGCCTGGAGAGGCCCAGGGTGGGAGGACACCTGAGATCTCCGCGCTCCGCTCCCCGCCCCCCTCCCCCCAACCCCCTGCACGCATGCCACGCCTGGGCGCTCTGACACTAGCTTCTCCGGAGTTTGGTCACCTGAATTTCTATCCTTGTGCTCAAATGAGTGATGACAGTGTATTGAACAGCTAGGTCATTTCCAAATAAATTAAGCTTAGTGTTTCACAGTACACCCGGACATGAATGCAGAGACCAGCACGGATGCATGGACACCAACCTTGGTAACTGGACAACCAATGGGAAATTACTGTCTGACTCAGGAGAGAGAAAGAAACCCAAACAGATGGAATGAAATGAACAGAAACACAAACTTTGCAACTCACACCCTAATACAATCACACACACAAAAAAAAATCAATATAACCATTTTAGAAAAACAATATACCTCTCCATGACCTTTGGTCGGGTGACGAGTTCTAGCACACGACAAAAAAAGCCACCTTTTCCAAATCGGGAATATGTTAGTTCACACATTGACTTTTACATTGAAATGTGTAACAAATAAACTTAAAATCATTGACTCACTACATAAGCATGGAAGTATTTTAAACATAAAATATGTTCTATAGTGTTCAGGAAGCATTTGGCACATGTCTCACTGTATCAGACCCAAAACTGGAATTTAGTTGAAGAGTCAGGATAGTCTAAAAATGAATCCCTAACTAAAAGGAATACACAGGATTATTGTAGATAAAAAAGGTAAAAGAATAGAAACTAGAAATCAGTCAATAAATGTTTGAGGGGTTAGCTTATAGTGACTTGCCTCTGCGTGAATTTTTAAATTTTTCATGTTTGCATCTTCCAAATTTTCCATGGTGAGAATAATACTTTGATATCAGCTTGGAAATTAGTCTCACACTAAAGAGAGTAAGACTGGAATAAGAAATAAGAAATGTTTGGTTGAAAAAAAAAATGCTTGAACTAAATGTGGTACTGATGAAATTATTTGCAGGGCAGCCAAGGAGTCACAGATGTAGAGAACAGACTTATGGACATTGGTATGGGGGAGGAAGGAGAGGGTGAGATGAATGCAGAGTAACATGAAAATATATTACCATACGTAAAAACAGATGCCAATGAAATTTGCTGTATGACTCAGGGGACTAAAACCTGGGCTCTGCAACAAGCTAGGGGTGGATTGGGGAGGGAAATGGGAGAGAGGTTCAGGAGGGAGGAAACATACGTATACCTGTGGCTCATTCATGCTGATGTTTGGCAACAAAATTCTGTAAAGCAACTATCTTTCAATTGAAAGAAAAAGTCATGTTTGGACTTACCAAACAAGGTCTTGTGTACTTCTAGCATGGCCTTCTGTTTCGTGCTGCCACCCTTAACTCATTCTTCCATATCATTAAACAGACTAGTCAAGTTTTTGCCAAAAATATCTTGAGCTCCTGCATTATGCTGATCCACTGCCTTCTCACGATCCAGTTTAGAATGGAGACCAAAGAAATCTTTTGTCGTGTCTTCAAGTATTTGAGGCCACACTATGTGACTTTTAAAAATAAATGTGGATAAGACGGATATGACCAAAGCATTCTAATGACAATATCTGTGCTTTATTAAAGACTTCTGCAGAGAACTAGTAAATTTTATATAAAGTATCAGAAGAATTTTTTAAATGCATGCCAACGTATATTTCTCCTTCGCTAGCCATCTGGACAAGGAAAACTGAGTTTACCAATCAATGACCATAGTTATGCTCTCTCACCGATGTTTACCCAATATGTGTTACTCAGGCAGGAGACCCTGGTTCAGTTCCTGGGTCAGGAAGATCCGCTGGAGAAGGGATAGGCTACCCACTCCAGTATTAGTGGGCTTTCCTTGTGGCTCAGTTGGTAAAGAATCATTCCTCTTTCACAAGACTAGCTCAACTCCTCTCAAAGCAAATACAGGATGGTAATAACTATGCAGTACAAAGCTGATTCTGTATATTTATAGTACTCACTCATGAGCTTGACAGAGGTACTAGATCTGTTACCACATTTCTTTTTCTAAGTAATATCCGCATGTGCAGGTGAAAGTGGCTCAGTTCGTGCCTGACTCTTTGCTGCCCGAAGGACTATAGAGTCCGTGGAATTCTCTAGGCCAGAATACTGGAGTGGGTAGCCTATCCCTTCTCCAGGGGATCTTCCCGACCCAGGACTGAAAGCAGGTTTTTCTGCGTTGCAGGCAGATTCTTTAGCAACTGAGCTAGTAGGGCTTCCCTGGTGGCTCAATTGCTAAAGAATATCTGCGTAACTGTCTATCGATTTGGCATTAGCAATCTGTCTGTGAGCAGGGCCGGTCATAAGCAGCTTCTGTGAGAAAACAGAAGCATGTCTTTCTGACTTGCTTCTCCGCGGAGCTTTCAATGTTCTTGCGCTAGTGCACATGGCAAGTATTAGGTTCGGTTTCTAAGTGAGAAACTAATGGCTACATTCACAGCTGGCCACTGAGGTACTTAATGGGAGAGGCGAACCCAGCTCTGCCAAGCAGTAGCCGACATGAAATCAGCTAATTTCATTGTAGCCAAGTTCCTTGAATTTGTAGTGTTATTTGCTGTGTTCTTCAAGAGGACGCCTTCGCCCAGCCAGTAAGACATATTTCCATAACACACAGCCATGCACTCAATCGATGTGCATCCTCCAGTAAAGCCCAGCCCCGATGTCTTAGAGGAGCCTCTCTGCCCATTGTCATAAGCCAGTCTAATTTTGTGTGAGACCGTGAAAACTCAGTGTCTTTATTACGCTTGTGCTTCTGATGGGAGGTCTGAGAAGGCACTTCTGAAGGTTTATTCCTACCAGTCATTGTCATATTTATCGAGTCTTTATTTTATATTTTTTCTTATTTTTTACTTCTACCAGTTTCTTGCTACCAACCCGTCTCCCTCCACCCTCGTGCACACACGATCAGTCATGGAATCCCGTGGACTTCAGCCCGCCAGACTCCTCTGTCCATGTATTTTTCCAGGCAAGAATACTGGCGTGGGTTGCCATTTCCTTCTCCATGTATGGAGTCTTTAAAGATTCCGTCACTGAGGTGTTGCTTCTCCACTTGTACATGCCCTTTCTCCCTAAGTGCAGTAGAAGTCATCCCCACTTCCCAACATTTCTGTCTTCCGACCTCTGCAGAATGTATTGCTTGAGCTCACCACAGCGTCAGGATATTCTAGAAACCCTTCTGATTGCAGTCTCTTCAGGAGGTTACAAGTGCTTCAAACCTCAGGATTTTACAAAGCACTTTTTACAACCTCAGCTGAAAGGGAAGCCAACACTCAGTGAAAGTCACAGGCTTCCATGGCCTGGACTTGATTATGGGTTGTGCTTTCATAATCATCGTGTTTCATATACCAACTAAGATGTCACTGAGAATTTTTTTTTTCTCATCGTTCTATCTTTCATGTTTATTTATATATACTATGGGTTTTCCTATATACCTTCCGTTAGGGATGAGGGTCTTAAGTCAGTAGAACTTACTGCAGCTGACTTCCAGTTAGCTGTGTTAGGACAGGAAAAAGAATGACCAGCTGCTGGATTCTTAAGATTATGTACGAAAACTTTTTTCATTTTCCTGTGTGCAGTCATCCAATTCTAACTTTCTGCAGTAGGCATTCAGAAAAATCAAAAAACCGCCTAACGGGTTAGGCGGTCTCCCATGCAAGTACTGACCAGGCCCGGCCCTACTCAATTTCCCAGTTCAGAGGAGATAGGGCACGTTCAGGGTGCTAAGGCCTTAGACCGAGGCGGCTGTCAGGCCCCCAAGAGTTCCGCTTTGAGCCTCCATTGTGTTCTGACCTGCCCTTCGGGCCTAGGGCCACAGCTCTCGACCTGGCGCGCGCTGCACTTGTGCCGCACGAACCGCGACTGCACTCCGACCAACCAGAGCCGGCAGCTCGGGGGCCAGCGGAGGGCGCCACGGACACGCACACCACCAGCCCCGGCCAGCACCCGTCTGACCCGTCCAGGGCCTGGCGTGCCTGCGGGACCTGGGGTGGGGGGAGGGGGTTGGGTAGAGCAGCGAGGACGTCTCGGTGCCCCCTCACCCCCTGCCCCCCACCATCCCGTTCGCTGCTCAGGGTGACATGGCTCCGGACGAGCGGGTCTTCGGCTCGGGGCCACGGGCCCTGGAGCCTCCTGCGGGCTTAGAGGCAGCCCAGCCGGGGCCCCAGGCGCACATCCTGCCCGCTGCCCCAACCCCCTGGAGCGCCTCAGCCCCGCCTTTTCGCACGACCGAGACCCGCCCTGCCCCCACTCTGCCGGCCCAGCACAAGTCTTTCCTGAGAGAGCAGAGGAGCGAAAGCCAGGCACACGGACAGGCACTCGCACGCACCCACGCCAGGTGAGACAGAGGCAGAAAGAGACGAGGGTTAAGAGAGAGACTCGAAGACAGCTTGTGGGCAGCGGGGGACTCGGGCAGCATGCCGGGCAGCTGCAGAGGCCACCCGGCCCTGAGCAGCGAATGCGATGGGGGCAGGGGGAAGCCGCTGAGTAGTGGCGGGCCTGGAGAGGCCCAGGGTGAGAGGACACCTGAGATCTCCGCGCTCCGCGCCCTGCCCCCCTCCCCCCAACCCCCTGCACGCATGCCACGCCGGGGCGCTCTGACACTAGCTTCTCTGGAGTTTTGTCACTTGAATTTCTCTCCCTCTGCTCAACTGAGTGATGACAGTGTATTGAACAGCTAGGTCATTTCCAAATAAATTAAGCTTAGTGTTTCACAGGACACCCGGACATGAATGCAGAGACCAGCACGGATGCATGGACACCAACCTTGGTAACTGGACAACCAATGGGAAATTACTGTCTGACTCAGGAGAGAGAAAGAACCCCGAATAGATGGAATGAAATGAACAGAAACACAAACTTTGCAACTCACACCCTAATTCAATTACAAAAAAAAAAAACCAACAACACTATAACCATTTTAGAAAAACAATAGAACTCTCCATGACCTTTGGTCGGGTGAGGAGTTCTAGCACAGGACAAAATAAGCCACCTTTTCCAAATCGTGAATATGTTAATTCACACATTGACTTTTACATTGAAATGTGTAACAAATAAACTTAAAATCATTGACTCACTACATAAGCATGGAAGTATTTTAAACATAAAATATGTTCTATAGTATTCAGGAAGCATTTGGCACATGTCTCACTGTGTGAGACCCAAAACTGGAACTTAGTTGAAGAGTCAGGATAGTCTAAAATGAATCCCTAACTAAAAGGAATACACAGGATTATTGTAGATAAAAAAGGTTAAAGAAGAGAAACTAGAAATCAGTCAATAAATGTTTTAGGGGTTAGCTTAGAGTGACTAGCCTCTGCGTGACTTTTTAAATTTTTCATGTTTGCATCTTCCAAATTTTCGATGGTGAGAATAGTACTTTCATATCAGTTTCAAAATCAGTCTCACACTAAAGACAGTAAGACTGGAATATGAAATAAGAAATGCTTGGGGGGAAAAAATGCTTGAACTAAAGGTGGTACTGATGAAATTATTTGCAGGGCAGCCAAGGAGACACAGATGTAGAGAACAGACTTATGGACATGGGCAGGGGGGAGGAAGGAGAGGGTGAGATGAATGCAGAGTAACATGAAAATATATTACCATAGGTAAAAACAGATGCTAATGAAATTTGCTGTATGACCCAGGGGACTCAAACAGGGGCTCTGCAACAAGCTAGGGGTGGAATGGGGAGGGAAATGGGAGAGAGGTTCAGGAGGGAGGAGACATATGTATACCTGTGGCTTATTCATGCTGATGTTTGGCAACAAAGTTCTGTAAAGCAACTTTCCTTCAATTGAAAGAATAAGTCATGTTTGGACTTACCAAACAAGGTCTTGTGTACTTCTAGCATGGCCTTCTGTTTCGTGCTGCCACCCTTAACTCATTCTTCCATATCATTAAACAGACTAGTCAAGTTTTTGCCAAAATATCTTCAGTTCCTGCATTATGCTGATCCACTGCCTTCTCACGATCCAGTTTAGAATGGAGACCAAAGAAACCTTTTGTCATGTCTTCAAGTATTTGAGGCCACACTATGTGACTGTTAAAAATAAATGTGGATAAGACGGATATGACCAAAGCAATCTAATGACAATATCTGTGCTTCATTAAAGACTTCTGCAGAGAACTAGTAAATTTTATATATAGTATCAGAAGAATTTTTTAAATGCATGCCAACGTTTATTTCTCCTCCGCTAGCCATCTGGACAAGGAAAACTGAGTTTACCAATCAATGTCCATAGTTATGCTCCCTCACCGATTTTTACCCAATATGTGTTACTCAGGCAGGAGACCCTGGTTCAGTTCCTGGGTAAGGAAGAACCGCTGGAGAAGGGATAGGCTACCCACTCCAGTATTAGTGGGCTTTCCTTGTGGCTCAGTTGGTAAAGAATCATTCCTCTTTCACAAGAGTAGCTCAACTCCTCTCAAAGCAAATACAGGATGGAAATAACTATGCAGGACAAAGCTGATTCTGTATATTTATAGTACTCACTCTTGAGCTTGACAGAGGTGCTAGATCTGTTACCACATTTCTTTTTCTAAGTAATATCCGCATGTGCAGGTGAAAGTGGCTCAGTTCGTGCCTGACTCTTTGTGGCCCCATGGACTATAGAGTCCGTGGAATTCTCTAGGCCAGAATACTGGAGTGGGTAGCCTATCCCTTCTCCAGGGGATCTTCCCAACCCAGGACTGAAAGCAGGGTCTCCTGCGTTGCAGGCAGATTCTTTACCAACTGAGCTAGTAGGGCTTCCCTGGTCGTTCAGTTGCTAAAGAATATCCGCATAACTGTCTATCGATTTGGCATTAGCAATCTGTCTGTGAGCAGGGCCGGTCATAAGCAGGTTCTGTGAGAAAACAGAAGCATGTCTGTCTGACTTGCTTCTCCGCGGAGCTTTCACTGTTCTTGCGCTAGTGCACATGGCAAGTATTAGGTTCGGTTTCTAAGTGAGAAACTAATGGCTACATTCACAGCTGGCCACTGAGGTACTTAATGGGAGAGGCGAACCCAGCTCTGCCAAGCAGCAGCCAACATGAAATCAGCTATTGTCATTGTAGCCAAGTTCCTTGAATTTGTAGTGTTATTTGCTGTGTTCTTCAAGAAGACGCCTTCGCCCAGCCAGTAAGACATATTTCCATAACA
Source organism: Muntiacus reevesi (assembly GCF_963930625.1). Taxonomy (NCBI): domain Eukaryota; kingdom Metazoa; phylum Chordata; class Mammalia; order Artiodactyla; family Cervidae; genus Muntiacus; species Muntiacus reevesi. The sequence continues at coordinate 77,506 of NW_027077850.1, forward strand.
CACAGCCATGCACTCAATTGATGTGCATCCTCCAGTAAAGCCCAGCCCCGATGTCTTAGAGGAGCCTCTCTGCCCATTGTAATAAGCCAGTCTAATTTTGTGTGAGACCGTGAAAACTCAGTGTCTTTATTACGCTTGTGCTTCTGACGGGAGGTCTGAGAAGGCACTCCTGAAGGTTTATTCCTACCAGTCGTTGTCATATTTATCGAGTCTTTATTTTATATTTTTTCTTATTTTTTACTTCTACCAGTTTCTTGCTACCAACCCGTCTCCCTCCACCCTCGTGCACACACGATCAGTCATGGAATCCCGTGGACTTCAGCCCGCCAGGCTCCTCTGTCCATGGATTTTTCCAGCCAAGAATACTGGAGTGGGTTTCCATTTCCTTCTCCTTGTATGGAGTCTTTAAAGATTCCGTCACTGTGGTGTTGCTTCTCCACTTGTACATGCCCTTCCTCCCTAAGTGCAGTAGAAGTCATCCCCACTTCCCAACATGTCTGTCGTCCGACCTCTGCAGAATGTATTGCATGAGCTCACCACAGCGTCAGGATATTCTAGAAAGCCTTCTGATTGCAGTCTCTTCAGGAGGTTACAAGTGCTTCAAACCTCAGGATTTTACAAAGCACTTTTTACAAACTCAGCTGAAAGGGAAGTCAACACTCAGTGAAAGTCACAGGCTTCCATGGCCTGGACTTGATTATGGGTTGTGCTTTCATAATCATCGTGTTTCATGTACCAACTAAGATGTCACTGAGAATTTTTTTTTGTTTTCTCATCGTTCTATCTTTCATGTTTATTTAGATATACTATGGGTTTTCCTATATACCTTCCGTTACGAATGAGGGTCTTAAGTCAGTAGAACTTACTGCAACTGACTTCCAGTTAGCTGTGTTAGGACAGGAAAAAGAATGACCAGCTGCTGGATTCTTAAGTTTATGTACGAAAAAATTATTCATTTTCCTGTGTGCAGTCATCCAATTCTAACTTTCTGAAGTAGGCATTCAGAAAAATCACAAAACCGCCTAACTACTAGGCGGTCTCCCATGCAAGTACTGACCAGGCTCGGCCCTACTCAATTTCCCAGATCAGAGGACATAGGGCACGTTCAGGGTGCTATGGCCTTAGACCGAGGCGGCTGTCAGGCCCCCCAAGAGCTCCGCGCGGCGCCTCCCATGCATTCTGACATGCCCTTCGGGCCTGGGGCTGCAGTTCTCCAGCGGGCGCGCGCTGCACTTGAGTCGCACGACCCGCGACTGGACTCCGGCCGGCCAGAGCCTGCAGCTCGGCGGACAGCGGAGGGCGCCCCCGCTCCGCACACCGCGAGCCCAGGCCAGCACCCGTCTGGCACGGCCGGCCGGGGCCTGGCGTGCCTGCAGAACCTGGGGTGGTTGGAGGGGGGGTGGGCAGAGCAGCGAGGACATCTCGGTGCCCCCTCACCCCCTGTCACCCACCATCCCGTTCGCTGCTCAGGGTCAGGTGGCTCCGGACGAGCGGGGTTTCGGCCCGGGTCCGCGGTCCCCGGAGCCTCCTGGGGCTTAGGGGCAGCCCAGCCGGGGCCCCGGGCGCCCATCCTGCCAGCTGCGCAAACACCCTGGAGTGCCTCAGCCCCGTCTTTTCGCCCTACCGAGGACCGCCATGCCCCCAAGCCGCGGGCCCAGCACAAGACCTACCTTGGAGAGCAGACGAGCGACAGCCAGGGACACAGACAGGCACTCGCACGCACCCATGCCAGGTGAGACAGAGGCAGAAAGAGTCGAGGGTTCAGAGAGAGACTGGAAGACAGCGTGTGGGCAGGGAGGCATCGGGCAGGATGCCGGGCAGCTGCAGAAACCACCCGGCCCTGAGCAGCCAAAGCGACGGGGGCAGGGGGAGGCCACTGAGCAGCGGCGGACCTGGAAAGGCCCATGGTGGGAGGACACCTGAGACCTCCGCACTCCGCGCACCGCCCCCTCCCCCCAACCCCCTGCACGCATGCCACGCCGGGGCGCTCTGACACTAGCTTCTCTGGAGTTTTGTCACTTGAATTTCTCTCCCTCTGCTCAACTGAGTGATGACAGTGTATTGAACAGCTAGGTCATTTCCAAATAAATTAAGCTTAGTGTTTCACAGGACACCCGGACATGTATGGAGAGACCAGCACGGATGCATGGACACCAACCTTGGTAACTGGACAACCAATGGGAAATTACTGTCTGACTCAGGAGAGAGAAAGAAACCCAAACAGATGGAATGAAATGAACAGAAACACAAGCTTTGCAACTCACACCCTAATTCAATTACCAGAAGAAAAACAACATTATAAGCATTTTAGAAAAACTATAGACCTCTCCATGACCTTTGGTCGGGTGAGGAGTTCATACACACACCAAAAAAAAGCCAACTTTTCCAAGTCGTGAATATGTTAGTACACATTGACTTTTACATTGAAATGTGTAACAAATAAACTTAAAATCATTGACTCACTACATAAGCATGGAAGTATTTTAAACATAAAATATATTCTACAGTATTCAGGAAGCAATTTGCACATCTGTAAGTGTATCAGACCCAAAATTGGAACGTAGTGGAAGAGTCAGGATAGTCTAAAAATGAATCCCTAACTAAAAGGAACACACAGGATTACTGTAGATAAAAAAGGTTAAAGAAGAGAAGCTAGAAATCAGTCAATAAATGTCTTAGGGGTTAGCTTAGAGTGTCTAGCCTCTGCGTGACTCTTTAAATTTTTCATGTTTGCAGCTTTCAAGTTTTCCATTTTGAGAATAATACTTTCGCCTCCAAACCAGAGTGACTTGGGGACACAAAGGTAGAAGTCGATAATTTTCTTTGCCTATGTCTGAATATTTACAGTCAGAGGTAGAAAAGGAGGAGTCTGTCCCTTGTCTAGATGAGGTCAATCCCCAGGTGTGGGATGTCTCCAGCCCTGGTTTAGCCATAAATGTTCCACCAGTAAAGATTTCTCTGAGACCAAATGCTCCCTAGCCCTGGAAAAGACAATATCCCTTAAAACCAGTAGCTCTTGAGGGTCTTAAACCATTAGTTAACAAATACCGAGATACTGGAACTCGAATCAGCTGTGAGTCCCCCTGCAACACCCCAATCTTGCCCGTTCAAAAACCAGATGGATCTTACCGATTCGTCCAGGATCTAAGAGCTGTTAATGAAGCTGTAGTTCCCATCCACCCCATAGTCCCAAACCCATATAACCTCCTATCCCAAGTCCCAGGAAATGCCAAGTACTTCTCAGTCTTGGACCTTCAAGGTGCTTTCTTTTGCATTCCTCTCCATCCTGAATCCCAAAAACTCTTTGCTTTTGAGTGGCGGGACTTGGAAACAAGAGAGACCATACAAATCTCGACTGGACTCGACTACCCCAAGGGTTTAGGGACAGCCTTCATATCTTCGGGACTTCCTCGGGGAGAGAACTAAGGGAATTAACTTTAACAAACAGTAGTCTAATACAGTATGTGGATGACTTGCTCATAGCTAGGCCAGATTTTACCAGCTCTCAAATGGACACTATTTAAAACGCTAACTTTCCTGTATGAAAAGGGTTATCGAGTATACCCCAAGTAAGCTCAGATTAGCTTAACCCAAGTAAAATACCTTGGATTTATAATTACGGAGAGAAAAAGAATGCCTGACCACGACGGGAGATCCCTCATCTTAAATACCCCGTACCCCCAAACAAAACAACAGCTTAGGGGATTTTTAGGAAGGACCGGGTTTTGCAGGATCTGGATTCCTAATTATGGCAATCTGGCCAGACCCCTATATGAAAATTTAAGGGGGAAAGAGAAAGAGCCACTCGACTGGCATGAGACTTGCAAGGTGGCCTTTAATGCCCTAAAAGAGTCCATCACTACAGCCCCAGCTTTAGGCCTCCCCAACCTGGAGAAGCCTTTTAGACTCTATGTTTCTGGAAGGACAGGAACTGCTCTTGGGGTGTTAGGGCAGATGATGGGGCCCGTATTACAACCTTTGTCTTATCTCTCAAAATAACTAGATGAGGTGGCCAGAGGGTGGCCCACTTGCCTCCGGGCAGTAGCAGCCACCGCTCTTATGGTTAAGGAGGCATCTAAGCTGACCCTGGGTCAGACCACCACAGTGTATACGCCTCACCATGTGCAAGCAGTCTTGGAAACGAAAGGGGACAGGTGGATGACAGGGGGAATGATCACCCAATACCAAGCCCTCCTCCTTGACACTCCAGAAATAAAGTTGAGGGTCTGCCAGACTTTAAATCCAGCAACCTTACTGCCAGATCCCCCTACCTCCCCTCTGGATCACCAATGCATACAAATCACAGACGAGTTATACTCTTCTCGCCGGGACCTATCAGAGACACTTTTATCTGACCCAGAGGAAAACTGGCACACAGATGGCAGCAGTTTTGTAGAAAAGGGAGAGAGGAAAGCAGGATATGCTGTAGCGAGCCTGCAAGAAACTAAGGAAAGTGGGTCTCTTCCCCCAGACACCTCAGCCCAGAAAGCTGAACATTTTGCCCTGACAAGAGCTTTGGAGTTAGGAGAAGGACAGAAGATTAATGTGTGTATGGACTCTAAGTATGCTTTCCTCATTCTGCATGCCCATGCAGCAATTTGGAAAGAAAGAGGGATGCTCAGTGCCCGAAGCTCTGCTATTAAACACAAAGAGCTCATTCTCAGGCTCCTGGAGGCAGTCAAACTTCCTGCAAAATTAGCTGTCATCCACTGCAAGAGTCACCAAAAGGGGCAAGAAAAAGAGGCTCAGGGAAATAGGAAAGCTGATCAAGAGGCAGGACGAGCTGCCGGGGAAGCTACCTCTGCCACTGCTATCTGCCCCCTTTTCCCCAAGGAAACCCTGACTCCAGATTTTACCCCAGGGGGACATTCCTGATATGCTGAGCGGGGCTGGGAGATTGGGTCACATGGGTGGTTTCAGCCTGATCAGGCCCAAATAATACTCCCTGATTCTCAGGTTTAAAACATTACTAACTCCTTACATAAGAGCGCCCATTTTGGAAAAGATAATCTAGAAATCTTGCTTAAGCCTATTCTCTCCCATCCCCAGATAGCTAAGGTTGTTAAACAGGTCACACAAAATTGTGACACCTGTCTAAAAAATAACCCAAAAACCAGACCTCCTCTAATTACCCCTGTCCAACATCGGGGATCATACCCAGGAGCGGACTGGCAAGTAGAATTTACAGCCATGCCCAAGACCCAAGGATTTTCTTACTTGCTAGTCTTTATTGACACATTCACAGGATGGATCGAAGCGTTCCCTACTGAGACTGAGAGAGCTGCAGAAGTCTGTAAAGCTCTGCTGAAAGAGATAGTGCCTAGGTTTGAGCTGACTCGGTCACTTCAGTGTGACAACGGGCCCTCACTTATAGCCACGATACCCCAGAACCTAGCCGCATGCTTAGGCATAAAATACCAGCTCCGCTCATCCTGGAGGCCTCAAGCTTCAGGAAAGGTAGAGAGAGCCAACCAGACTCTTAAATGGGCTCTGGCTAAGCTATGTCAGAAACACATAATAAGTGGACACATATGCTGCCCATAGCCCTCATGAGGCTACGGACATCCCCCAAACGGCCACTATTGTTAAGTCATTATGAAATGATGTATGGAAGACCATTCTTAACTTCTGATTTGTTTCTTGACGAGGATGCCAATACACTCTTAAAACATATAATTGACCTGGGAAGGTTTCAGCAAGAACTCCAACAGTATGGAGAACAAACCACAGGAAGACTTGAAAAATCCCCAGGTAAAGCCAGGGGATCAAGTATCAGTAAAGACCTGGCAGGAAAAAGGGAGTCCAAACCAGCTGTCCGAGAAATGGACAGGGCCATATCAGGTTGTTCTAGTGACTTCAACTGCTGTAAAAGTGAAGGGTCTATCTGCCTGGGTCCACAATTCTAGAATAAAACCCTATGGCCTACAGGAGGGGGAGACAGAAACTGAGACTCCAAAGCCAGAGGACAGCTATTCCTGTGAACCTGTTGAAGATCTCAGGCTCTTGTTCAAGCAGAACCCCATCAATCCTGCCTCAGATAAGTAAAATGCATCATATGATGTTCTTCCTCTTTCTAATCATATCTCCCTGTATGGCTATTGATCTCTCCCTAAACAAGGCATGTTCACTTGCAAACCACACTGCTTCTCAACTCAACCTAAGCAGCCCGGGCTGCATCTGCATTAATGACAAAGGTTGGGGGTATGTCCAACCCAACACAGGGGATCAATATCAAAGGCCCACCCTTCCAGCCGAGCTATGGGCTGTTACTCAGCGCCCCCATGTGGTCGTAATATGGCCTTTTGGGAAAAGGGGGAAAAGAAACTTCATGTCTTGGTACCAGGAAAAACTGTCTCTATTTACCCCCTGGATGACATCTGCAATCCCACCTGAGCCCTTATTTTCTCTCATGACTAACATCCCCCAAGTGACCTTCCCTATCTCTCTAAAAAGCCACTCGCTAACAGGGGTATCAGTGAGAAATCTAGACGACTCACAATGTGGGGTGACCGTCACTGTTGAAACTGATGGGAAAAACCGGGACAGGCCCTGCAGCTGGGAGACCAGCCGATGCCACCCCCGGCCAGCACGCGCCTGGCCCGGCCCGGGGCGCTTCCCGGACCCCGAGCGGCCTGGCGAGGCTGCGGGATCTCTGGCTGGGGTTGGGGAGGGGGGTGGCTTGAGCGGGGAGGACGTCTCGGTGTCCCCCCACCCGCCGCCCCCCACCATCCAGTTCGCTGCTCAGGGTCACGTGGCTCCGGAGGAACGGGGCGTCGGCCCGGGGCCGCGGTCACCAGAGCCTCCTGCGGGCTTAGGTGCAGCCCAGCCAGGGCCCCAGGCACCCATCCTGCTGGCTGTGCAAACCCCCTGGAGTGCCTCAGCCCCTCCCTGTCCCCAAACCGAGGCCCGCCCTGCCCCCACGCCACGGGCCCAGCACAGGACCTTCCTGAGAGAGCGGACGAGTGACAGCCAGGCACACGGACAGGCACTCGCACGCACGCAAGCCAGGTGAGACAGAGGCAGAAAGAGTCGAGGGTTCAGAGAGAGACTGTAAGACAGCTTGTGGGCAGGGGGGGCCTCGGCCAGGATGCCGGGCAGCTGCAGAGACCACCCGGCCCTGAGCAGCCAAAGCGATGGGGGCGGGGGGAGGCCACTGAGCAGCGGCGAGCCTGGAGAGGCCCAGGGTGGGAGGACACCTGAGATCTCCGCGCTCCGCTCCCCGCCCCACTCCCCCCAACCCCCTGCACGCATGCCACGCCGGGGCGCTCTGACACTAGCTTCTCTGGAGTTTTGTCACTTGAATTTCTCTCCCTCTGCTCAACTGAGTGATGACAGTGTATTGAACAGCTAGGTCATTTCCAAATAAATTAAGCTTAGTGTTTCACAGGACACCCGGACATGTATGGAGAGACCAGCACGGATGCATGGACACCAACCTTGGTAACTGGACAACCAATGTGAAATTACTGTCTGACTCAGGAGAGGGAAAGAAACCCAAACAGATGGAATGAAATGAACAGAAACACAAGCTTTGCAACTCACACCCTAATTCAATTACCAGAAAATAAACAACACTAAAACCATTTTATTAAAACAATAGACCTCTCCATGACCTTTGGTCAGGTGAGGAGTTCAAACACACACCAAAAAAAAGCCAAATTTTCCAAGTCGTGAATATGTTAGGTCACACATTGGCTTTTACATTGAAATGTGTAACATATAAAATTAAAATCATTGATTCACTACATAAGCATGGAAGTATTTTAAACATAAAATATGTTCTAGAGTATTCTGGAAGCACTTGGCACATCTGTAAGTGAATCAGTCCCAAAACTGGAACGTAGTGGAAGAGTCAGGATAGACTAAAAATGAATCCTTAACTAAAAGGAACACACAGGATTACTGTAGATAAAAAAGGTTAAAGAAGAGAAGCTAGAAATCAGTCAATAAATGTCTTAGGGGTTAGCTTAGAGTGACTAGCCTCTGCGTGACTCTTTAAATTTTTCATGTTAACAGCTTCCAAACTTTCCATGGTGAGGATAATACTTTCGCCTCCAAACCAGAGTGACTTGGGGACACAAAGGTAGAAGTCGATAATTTTCTTTGCCTATGTCTGAATATTTACAGTCAGAGGTAGAAAAGGAGGAGTCTGTCCCTTGTCTAGATGAGGTCAATCCCCAGGTGTGGGATGTCTCCAGCCCTGGTTTAGCCATAAATGTTCCACCAGTAAAGATTTCTCTGAGACCAAATGCTCCTTAGCCCCGGAAAAGACAATATCCTTTAAAACCAGTAGCTCTTGAGGGTCTTAGAACATTAGTTAACAAATACCGAGATACTGGAACTCGAATCAGATGTGAGTCCCCCTGCAACACCCCAAACTTGCCCGTTCAAAAACCAGACGGATCTTACCGATTCGTCCAGGATCTAAGAGCTGTTAATGAAGCTGTGGTTCCCATCCACCCCATAGTCCCAAACCCATATACCCTCCTATCCCAAGTCCCAGGAAATGCCAAGTATTTCTCAGTCTTAGACCTTCAAATTGCTTTCTTTTGCATTCTTCTCCATCCTGAATCCCAAAAACTCTTTGCTTTTGAGTGGCGGGACTTGCAATCAATAGAGACCATACAGCTCTCAACTGGACTCGACTACCCCAAGGGTTTAGGGACAGCCCTCATATCTTCGAGACTTCCTCGGGGAGAGAACTAAGGGAATTAACTTTAACAAACAGTAGTCTAATACAGTATGTGGATGACTTGCTCATAGCTAGGCCAGATTTTACCAGCTCTCAAATGGACACTATTTAAAACGCTAACTTTCCTGTATGAAAAGGGTTATCGAGTATCCCCCAAGAAGGCTCAGAATAGCTTAACCCAAATAAAATACCTTGGATTTATAATTACGGAGAGAAAAAGAAAGCCTGACCCCGAGGGGAGATCCCTCATCTTAAATACCCCGTACCCCCAAACAAAACAACAGCTTAGGGGATTTTTAGGAAGGACCAGGTTTTGCAGGATCTGGGTTCCTAATTATGGCAATCTGGCCAGACCGCTATATGAAAATTTAAGGGGAAAAGAGGAAGAGCCACTCGACTGGCATGAGACCTGCAAGGTGGCCTTTAATGCCCTAAAAGAGTCCATCACTACAGCCCCAGCTTTAGGCCTCCCCAACCTGGAGAAGCCTTTTAGACTCTATGTTTCTGGAAGGACAGGAACTGCTCTTGGGGTGTTAGAGCAGATGATGGGGCCCGTATTACAACCTGTGGCTTATCTCTCAAAATAACTAGATGAGGTGGCCAGAGCGTGGCCCACTTGTCTCCGGGCAGTAGCAGCCACCGCTCTTATGGTTAAGGAGGCATCTAAGCTGACCCTGGGTCAGCCCACTACAGTGTATACGACTCACCGGGTGCAAGCAGTCTTGGAAACGAAAGGGGACATGTGGATGACAGGGGAAAGGATCACCCAATACCAAGCCCTCCTCCTTGACACTCCAGAAATAAAGTTGAGGGTCTGCCAGACTTTAAATCCAGCAACCTGACTGCCAGATCCCCCTACCTCCCCTCTGGATCACCAATGCATACAAATCACAGACGTGTTATACTCTTCTCGCCGGGACCTATCAGAGACACCTTTATCTGACCCAGAGGAAAACTGGCACACAGATGGCAGCAGTTTTGTAGAAAAGGGAGAGAGGAAAGCAGGATATGCTGTAGCGAGCCTGGAAGAAACTAAGGAAAGTGGGTCTCTTCCCCCAGACACCTCAGCCCAGAAAGCTGAACATTTTGCCCTGACAAGAGCTTTGGAGTTAGGAGAAGGAAAGAGGATTAATGTGTGTATGGACTCTAAGTATGCTTTCCTCATTCTGCATGCCCGTGCAGCAATTTGGAAAGAAAGAGGGATGCTCAGTGCCCGAAGCTCTGCTATTAAACACAAAGAGCTCATTCTCAGGCTCCTGGAGGCAGTCAAACTTCCTGCAAAAATAGCTGTCATCCACTGCAAGATTCACCAAATGGGGCAAGAAAAAGAGGCTCAGGGAAATAGGAAAGCTGATTACGAGGCAGGACGAGCTGCCGGGGAAGCTACCTCTGCCACTGCTATCTGCCCCCTTTTCCCCAAGGAAACCCTGACTCCAGATTTTACCCCAGGGGGACATTCCAGATATGGTGAACGGGGCTGGGAGATTGGGTCACATGGGTGGTTTCAGCCTGATCAGGCCCGAATAATACTCCCTGATTCTCAGGTTTAAAACATTACTAACTCCTTACGTAACAGCACCCATTTTGAAATAGATAATCTAGAAATCTTGCTTAAGCCTAATCTCTCCCATCCTCAGTTAGCTAAGGTTGTTAAACAGGTCACACAAAATTGTGACACCTGTCTAAAAAATAACCCAAAAACCAGACCTCCTCTAATTACACCTGTCCAACATCGGGGATCATACGCAGGAGCGGACTGGCAAGTAGAATTTACAGCCATGCCCAAGACCCAAGGGTTTTCTTACTTGCTAGTTTTTATTGACACATTCACAGGATGGATCGAAGCGTTCCCTACTGAGACAGAGAGAGCTACAGAAGTCTGTAAAGCTCTGCTGAAGGAGATAGTGCCTAGGTTTGGGTGCCTCGGTCACTTCAGAGTGACAACAGGCCCTCAATTACAGCCACGATACCCCAGAACCTAGCCGCATGCTTAGGCATAAAATACCGGCTCCGCTCATCCTGGAGGCCTCAAGCTTCAGGAAAGGTAGAGAGAGCCAACCAGACTCTTAAAAGGGCTCTGGCTAAGCTATGTCAGAAACACATAATAAGTGGACACATATGCTGCCCATAGCCCTCATGAGGATACGGACATCCCCCAAACGGCCACTATTGTTAAGTCCTTATGAAATGATGTATGGACAACCATTCTTAACTTCTGGTTTGTTTCTTGACGAGGATGCCAATACACTCTTAAAACATATAATTGACCTGGGAAGGTTTCAGCAAGAACTCCAACGGTATGGAGAACAAACCACAGGAAGACTTGAAAAATCCCCAGGTAAAGCCAGGGCATCAAGTATCAGTAAAGACCTGGCAAGAAAAAGGGAGTCCAAACCAGCTGTCCGAGAAATGGACAGGGCCATATCAGGTTGTTCTTGTGACTTCAACTGCGGTAAAAGTGAAGGGTCTATCTGCCTGGGTCCACAATTCTAGAATAAAACCCTATGGCCTACAGGAGGGGGAGACAGAAACTGAGACTCCAAAGCCAGAGGACAGTTATTCCTGTGAACCTGTTGAAGATCTCAGGCTCTTGTTCAAGCAGAACCCCATCAATCCTGCTTCAGATAAGTAAAATGCATCATATGATGTTCTTCCTCTTTCTAATCATATCTCCCTCTATGGCTATTGATCTCTCCCTAAACGAGGCATGTTCACTTGCAAACCACACTGCTTCTCAACTCAACCTAAGCAGCCCGGGCTGCATCTGCATTAATGACAAAGGTTGGGGGTATGTCCAACCCATCCCAGGGTATCACTATCAAAGGCCCACCGTTTCAGCCGAGCTATGGGCTGTTACTCAGCGCCCCCATGTGGTCGTAATATGGCCTTTTGGGGAAAGGGTGAAAAAAAACTTCATGTCTTGGTACCAGCAACAACTGTCTCTATTTACCCCCTGGATGACATCTGCAATCCCACCTGAGCCCTTATTTTCTCTCATGACTAACATCCCCCAAGTGACCTTCCCTAACTCTCTAAAAAGCCACTCCCTAACAGGGGTGTCAGTGAGAAATCTAGATGACGCACAATGTGGGGTGACCGTCACTGTTGAAACTGATGGGAAAAACCGGGACAGGCCCTGCAGCTGGGAGACCAGCCGACGCCACCCCCGGCCAGCACGCGCCTGGCCCGGCCCGGGGCGCTTCCCGGAACCCGAGCGGCCTGGCGAGGCTGCGGGAGCTCTGGCGGGGGTTGGGGAGGGGGGTGGCTTGAGCGGGGAGGACGTCTCGGTGCCCCCGCACCCCCCGCCCCCCACCATCCAGTTCGCTGCTCAGGGTCAAGAGGCTCCGGATGAGCGGGGCGTCGGCCCGGGGCCGCGGTCCCCGGAGCCTCCTGCGGGCTTAGGGGCAGCCCAGCAGGGTCCCCAGGCGCACATCCTGCCTGCTGAGCAAACCCCCTGGAGTGCCTCAGCCCCGCCCTGTCCCCAAACCGAGGCCCGCCCTGCCCCCATGCCACGAGCCCAGCACATGACCTACCTGAGAGAGCGGACGAGCGACAGCCTGGCACACGGACAGGCACTCGCACGCACCCACGCCAGGTGAGACAGAGGCAGAAAGAGTCGAGGGTTCAGAGAGAGACTGGAAGACAGCGTGTGGGCAGGGGGGGCCTCGGGCAGGATGCCGGGCAGCTGCAGAGACCACCCGGCCCTGAGCAGCCAAAGCAATGGGGGCAGGGGTAGGCCACTGAGCAGCGGCGGGCCTGTAGAGGCCCAGGGTGGGAGGACACCTGGGATCTCCGCGCTCCGCGCCCCGCCCCCCTCTCCCCAACCCCCTGCACGCATGCCATGCCGGGGCGCTCTGACACTAGCTTCTCTGGAGTTTTGTCACTTGAATTTCTCTCCCTCTGCTCAACTGAGTGATGACAGTGTATTGAACAGCTAGGTCATTTCCAAATAAATTAAGCTTAGTGTTTCACAGGACACCCGGACATGTATGGAGAGACCAGCACGGATGCATGGACACCAACCTTGGTAACTGGACAACCAATGGGAAATTACTGTCTGACTCAGGAGAGAGAAAGAAACCCGAACAGATGGAATGAAATGAACAGAAACCCAGGCTTTGCAACTCACACCCTAATTCAATTACCAGAAAATAAACAACACTCTAACCATTTTAGAAAAACAATAGAACTCTCCATGACATTTGGTCGGGTGAGGAGTTCAAATTACAGCAAAATAAAGCCAACTTTTCCAAGTCGTGAATATGTTAGTTCACACATTGATTTTACATTGAAATGTGTAACAAATAAACTTAAAATCATTGACTCACTACATAAGCATGGAAGTATTTTAAACATAAAATATGTTCTATAGTATTCAGGAAGCACTTGGCACATCTCTAAGTGTATCAGACCCAAAACTGGAACGTAGTGTAAGAGTCAGGATAGTCTAAAAATGAATCCCTAACTAAAAGGAACACACAGGATTACTCTAGATAAAAAAGTTTAAAGAAGAGAAGCTAGAAATCAGTCAATAAATGTCTTAGGGGTTAGCTTAGAGTGACTAGCCTCTGCGTGACTCTAAATTTTTCATGTTTGCAGCTTCCAAATTTTCCATTTTGAGAATAATACTTTCGCCTCCAAACCAGAGTGACTTGAGGACACAAAGGTAGAAGTCGATAATTTTCTTTGCCTATGTCTGAATATTTACAGTCAGAGGTAGAAAAGGAGGAATCTGTCCCTTGTCTAGATGATGTCAATCCCCAGGTGTGTGATGTCTCCAGCCCTGGTTTAACCATAAATGTTCCACCAGTAAAGATTTCTCTGAGACCAAATGCTCCCTAGCCCTGGAAAAGACAATATCCCTTAAAACCAGTAGCTCTTGAGGGTCTTAAACCATTAGTTAACAAATACCGAGATACTGGAACTCGAATCAGCTGTGAGTCCCCCTGCAACACCCCAATCTTGCCCGTTCAAAAACCAGATGGATCTTACCGATTCGTCCAGGATCTAAGATCTGTTAATGAAGCTGTGGTTCCCATCCACCCCATAGTCCCAAACCCATATAACCTCCTATCCCAAGTCCCAGGAAATGCCAAGTACTTCTCAGTCTTGGACCTTCAAGGTGCTTTCTTTTGCATTCCTCTCCATCCTGAATCCCAAAACTCTTTGCTTTTGAGTGGCGGGACTTGGAAACAAGAGAGACCATACAACTCTCGCCTGGACTCGACTACCCCAAGGGTTTAGGGACACCCCTCATATCTTCGGGACTTCCTTGGGGAGAGAACTAAGGGAATTAACTGTAACAAACAGTAGTCTAATACAGTATGTGGATGACTTGCTCATAGATAGGCCAGATTTTACAAGCTCTCAAATGGACACTATTTAAAACGCTAACTTCCCTGTATGAAAAGGGTTATCGAGTATCCCCCAAGTAGGCTCAGATTAGCTTAACCCAAGTAAAATACCTTGCATTTATAATTACGGAGAGAAAAAGAATGCCTGACCCCGAGGGGAGATCCCTCATCTTAAATACCCCGTACCCCCAAACAAAACAACAGCTTAGGGGATTTTTAGGAAGGACCGGGTTTTGCAGGATCTGGATTCCTAATTATGGCAATCTGGCCAGACCCCTATATGAAAATTTAAGGGGGAAAGAGGAAGAGTCACTCGACTGGCATGAGACCTGCAAGGTGGCCCTTAATTCCCTAAAAGAGTCCATCACTACAGCCCCAGCTTTAGGCCTCCCCAACCTGGAGAAGCCTTTTAGACTCTATGTTTCTGGAAGGACAGGAACTGCTCTTGGGGTGTTAGAGCAGATGATGGGGCCTGTATTACATCCTGTGGCTTATCTCTCAAAATAACTAGATGAGGTGGCCAGAGGGTGGCCCACTTGCCTCCGGGCAGTAGCTGCCACTGCTCTTATGGTTAAGGAGGCATCTAAGCTGACCCTGGATCAGCCCACCAAAGTGCATACGCCTCACCGGGTGCAAGCAGTCTTGGAAACGAAAGGGGACAGGTGGATGACAGGTGGAAGGATCACCCAATACCAAGCCCTCCTCCTTGACACTCCAGAAATAAAGTTGAGGGTCTGCCAGACATTAAATCCAGCAACCTTACTGCCAGATCCCCCTACCTCCCCTCTGGATCACCAATGCATACAATCACAGACGAGTTATACTCTTCTCGCCGGGACCTATCAGAGACATCTTTATCTGACCCAGAGGAAAACTGGCACACAGATGGCAGCAGTTTTGTAGAAAAGGGAGAGAGGAAAGCAGGATATGCTGTAGTGAGCCTGGAAGAAACTAAGGAAAGTGGGTCTCTTCCCCAAGACACCTCAGCCCAGAAAGCTGAACTTTTTGCTCTGACAAGAGCTTTGGAGTTAGGAGACGGAAAGATGATTAATGTGTGTATGGACTCTAAGTATACTTTCCTCATTCTGCATGCCCGTGCAGCAATTTGGAAAGAAAGAGGGATGCTCAGTGCCCGAAGCTCTGCTATAAAACACAAAGAGCTCATTCTCAGGCTCCTGGAGGCAGTCAAACTTCCTGCAAAATTAGCTGTCATCCACTGCAAGAGTCAACAAAAGGGGCAAGAAAAAGAGGCTCAGGGAAATAGGAAAGCTGATCAAGAGGCAGGACGAGCTGCCGGGGAAGCTACCTCTGCCACTGCTATCTGCCCCCTTTTCCCCAAGGAAACCCTGACTCCAGATTTTACCTCAGGGGGACATTCCCGATATGCTGAGCGGTGCTGGGAGATTGGGTCACATGGGAGGTTTCAGCCTGATCAGGCCCAAATAATACTCCCTGATTCTCAGGTTTAAAACATTACTAACTCCTTACATAAGAGCGCCCATTTTGGAAAAGATAATCTAGAAATCTTGCTTAAGCCTATTCTCTCCCATCCCCAGTTAGCTAAGGTTGTTAAACAAGTCACACATAATTGTGACACCTGTCTAAAAAAATAACCCAAAAACCAGACCTCCTCTAATTACACCTGTCCAACATCGGGTATCATACCCAGGAGCGGACTGGCAATGCTGCTCCGCATTTAGAATTTACAGCCATGCCCAAGACCCTAGGGTTTTCTTACTTGCTAGTCTTTATTGACACATTCACAGGATGGATCGAAGCGTTCCCTACTGAGACTGAGAGAGCTACAGAAGTCTGTAAAGCTCTGCTGAAGGAGATGGTGCCTAGGTTTGGCCTGCCTCGGTCACTTCAGAGTGACAACGGGCCCTCACTTACAGCCACGATACCCCAGAACCTAGCCGCATGCTTAGGATTAAAATACCGGCTCCGCTCATCCTGGAGGCCTCAAGCTTCAGGAAAGGTAGAGAGAGCCAACCAGACTCTTAAAAGGGCTCTGGCTAAGCTATGTCAGAAACACATAATAAGTGGACACATATGCTGCCCATAGCCCTCATGAGGCTAAGGACATCCCCCAAACGGCCACTATTGTTAAGTCCTTATGAAATGATGTATGGACGACCATTCTTAACTTCTGATTTGTTTCTTGACGAGGATGCCAATACACTCTTAAAACATATAATTGACCTGGGAAGGTTTCAGCAAGAACTCCAACGGTATGGAGAACAAACCACAGGAAGACTTGAAAAATCCCCAGGTAAAGCCACGGGATCAAGTATCAGTAAAGACCTGGCAAGAAAAAGGGAGTCCAAACCAGCTGTCCGAGAAATGGACAGGGCCATATCAGGTTGTTCTAGTGACTTCAACTACTGTAAAATGAAGGGTCTATCTGCCTGGGTCCACAATTCTAGAATAAAACCCTATGGCCTACAGGAGGGGGAGACAGAAACTGAGACTCCAAAGCCAGAGGACAGCTATTCCTGTGAACCTGTTGAAGATCTCAGGCTCTTGTTCAAGCAGAACCCCATCAATCCTGCCTCAGATAAGTAAAATGCATCATATGATGTTCTTCCTCTTTCTAATCATATCTCCCTGTATGGCTATTGATCTCTCCCTAAACGAGGAATGTTCACTTGCAAACCACACTGCTTCTCAACTCAACCTAAGCTTCCCGGGCTGCATCTGCATTAATGACAAAGGTTGGGGGTATGTCCAACCCATCCCACGGTATCACTATCAAAGGCCCACCATTCCAGCCGAGCTATGGGCTGTTACTCAGCGCCCCCATGTGGTCGTAATATGGCCTTTTGGGGAAAGGGGGAAAAAAAACTTCATGTATTGGTACCAGCAACAACTGTCTCTATTTACCCCCTGGATGACATCTGCAATCCCACCTGAGCCCTTATTTTCTCTCATGACTAACATCCCCCAAGTGACCTTCCCTATCTCTCTAAAAAGCCACTCCCTAACAGGGGTGTCAGTGAGAAATCTAGACGACTCACAATGTGGGGTGACCGACACTGTTGAAACTGATGGGAAAAACCGGGACAGGCCCTGCAGCTGGGAGACCAGCCGACGCCACACCCAGCCAGCACGCGCCTGGTCCGGCCCGGGGCGCTTCCCGGACCCCGAGCGGCCTGGCGAGGCTGCGGGAGCTCTGGCGGTGGTTGGGGAGGGGGGTGGCTTGAGCGGGGAGGACGTCTCGGTGCCCCCCCACCCCCCGCCCCCCACCATCCCGTTCGCTGCTCAGGGTCACGTGGCTCTGGACGAGCGGGGCGTCGGCCCGGGGCCGCGGTCCCCAGAGCCTCCTGCGGGCTTAGGGGCAGCCCAGCCGGGGCCCCAGGCGCCCATCCTGCCAGCTGTGCAAACCCCCTGGAGTGCCTCAGCCCCGCCCTGTCCCCAAACCGAGGCCCGCCCTGCCCCCACGCCACGGGCCCAGCACAGGACCTTCCTGAGAGAGCGGACGAGCGACAGCCAGGCACACGGACAGGCACTCGCACGCACCCACGCCAGGTGAGACAGAGGCAGAAAGAGTCGAGTGTTCAGAGAGAGACTGGAAGACAGCGTTTGGGCAGGGGGGGCCTCGGGCAGGATGCCGGGCAGCTGCAGAGACCACCCGGCCCTGAGCAGCCAAAGCGATGGGGGCGGGGGGAGGCCACTGAGCAGCGGCGGGCCTGGATGGCCCAGGGTGGGAGGACACCTGAGAACTCCACGCTCCGCGCCCCGCCCCCCGCCCCCCAACCCCCTGCACGCATGCCACGCCGGGGCACTCTGACACTAGCTTCTCTGGAGTTTTGTCACTTGAATTTCTCTCCCTCTGCTCAACTGAGTGATGACAGTGTATTGAACAGCTAGGTCATTTCCAAATAAATTAAGCTTAGTGTTTCACAGGACACGCGGACATGTATGGAGAGACCAGCACGGATGCATGAACACCAACCTTGGTAACTGGACAACCAATGGGAAATTACTGTCTGACTCAGGAGAGAGAAAAAAACCCGAACAGATGGAATGAAATGAACAGAAACACAGGCTTTGCAACTCACACCCTAATTCAATTACCAGAAAATAAACAACACTCTAACCATTTTAGAAAAACAATAGAACTCTCCATGACCTTTGTTCGGGTGAGGAGTTCAAACACACAGCAAAAAAAAGCCAACTTTTCCAAGTCGTGAATATGTTAGTTCACACATTGACTTTTACATTGAAATGTGTAACAAATAAACTTAAAATCATTGACACACTACATAAGCATGGAAGTATTTTAAATATAAAATATGTTCTATAGTATTCAGGAAGCACTTGGCATATCTCTAAGTGTATCAGACCCAAAACTGGAACGTAGTGAAAGAGTCAGGATAGTCTAAAAATGAATCCCTAACTAAAAGGAACACACAGCATTACTGTAGATAAAAAAGGTTAAAGAAGAGAAGCTAGAAATCAGTCAATAAATGTCTTAGGGTTTAGCTTAGAGTGACTAGCCTCTGCGTGACTCTTTAAATTTTTCATGTTTGCAGCTTCCAAATTTTCCATTTTGAGAATAATACTTTCGTCTCCAAACCAGAGTGACTTGGGGACACAAAGGTAGAAGTCGATAATTTTCTTTGCCTATGTCTGAATATTTACAGTCAGAGGTAGAAAAGGAGGAGTCTGTCCCTTGTCTAGATGATGTCAATCCCCAGGTGTGTGATGTCTCCAGCCCTGGCTTAGCCATAAATATTCCACCAGTAAAGATTTCTCTGAGACCAAATGCTCCCTAGCCCTGGAAAAGACAATATCCCTTAAAACCAGTAGCTCTTGAGGGTCTTAAACCATTAGTTAACAAATACCGAGATACTGGAACTCGAATCAGATGTGAGTCCCCCTGCAACACCCCAATCTTGCCCGTTCAAAAACCAGATGGATCTTACCGATTCGTCCAGGATCTAAGATCTGTTAATGAAGCTGTGGTTCCCATCCACCCCATAGTCCCAAACCCATATAACCTCCTATCCCAAGTCCCAGGAAATGCCAAGTACTTCTCAGTCTTGGACCTTCAAGGTGCTTTCTTTTGCATTCCTCTCCATCCTGAATCCCAAAAACTCTTTGCTTTTGAGTGGCGGGACTTGGAAACAAGAGAGACCATACAGCTCTCCACTGGACTCGGCTACCCCAAGGGTTTTGGGACAGCCCTCATATCTTCGGTACTTCCTTGGGGAGAGAACTAAGGGAATTAACTTTAACAAACAGTAGTCTAATACAGTATGTGGATGACTTGCTCATAGATAGGCCAGATTTTACCAGCTTTCAAATGGACACTATTTAAAACGCTAACTTTCCTGTATGAAAAGGGTTATCGAGTATCCCCCAAGTAGGCTCAGACTAGCTTAACCCAAGTAAAATACCTTGGATTTATAATTACGGAGAGGAAAAGAATGCCTGACCCCGAGGGGAGATCCCTCATCTTAAATACCCCGTACCCCCAAACAAAACAACAGCTTAGGGGATTTTTAGGAAGGACCGGGTTTTGCAGGATCTGGATTCCTAATTATGGCAATCTGGCCAGACCCCTATATGAAAATTTAAGGGGGAAAGAGGAAGAGCCACTCGACTGGCATGAGACCTGCAAGGTCGCATTTAATGCCCTAAACGAGTCCATCACTACAGCCCCAGCTTTAGGCCTCCCCAACCTGGAGAAGCCTCTTAGACTCTATGTTTCTGGAAGGACAGGAACTGCTCTTGGGGTGTTAGAGCAGATGATGTGGCCCGTATTACAACCTGTGGCTTATCTCTCAAAATAACTAGATGAGGTGGCCAGAGGGTGGCCCACTTGCCTCCGGGCAGTAGCAACCACCGCTCTTATGGTTAAGGAGGCATCTAAGCTGACCCTGGGTCAGCCCACCACAGTGTATACGCCTCACCGGGTGCAAGGAGTCTTGGAAACGAAAGGGGACAGGTGGATGACAGGGGGAAGGATCACCCAATACCTAGCCCTCCTCCTTGACACTCCAGAAATAAAGTTGAGGGTCTGCCAGACTTTAAATCCAGCAACCTTACTGCCAGATCCCCCTACCTCCCCTCTGGATCACCAATGGATACAAATCACAGACGAGTTATACTCTTCTCGCCGGGACCTATCAGAGACACCTTTATCTGACCCAGAGGAAAACTGGCAGACAGATGGCAGCAGTTTTGTAGAAAAGGGAGAGAGGAAAGCAGGATATGCTGTATCGAGCCTGGAAGAAACTAAGGAAAGTGGGTCTCTTCCCCCAGACACCTCAGCCCAGAAAGCTGAACTTTTTGCCCTGACAAGAGCTTTGGAGTTAGGAGAAGGAAAGAGGATTAATGTGTGTATGGACTCTAAGTATGCTTTCCTCATTCTGCATGCCCGTGCAGCAATTTGGAAAGAAAGAGGGATGCTCAGTGCCCGAAGCTCTGCTATTAAACACAAAGAGCTCATTCTCAGGCTCCTGGAGGCAGTCAAACTTCCTGCAAAATTAGCTGTCATCCACTGCAAGAGTCACCAAAAGGGGCAAGAAAAAGAGGCTCAGGGAAATAGGAAAGCTGATCAAGAGGCAGAACGAGCTGCCGGGGAAGCTACCTCTGCCACTGCTATCTGCCCCCTTTTCCCCAAGGAAACCCTGACTCCAGATTTTACCCCAAGGGGACATTCCCGATATGCTGAGCGTGGCTGGGAGATTGGGTCACATGGGTGGTTTCAGCCTGATCAGGCCCAAATAATACTCCCTGATTCTCAGGTTTAAAACATTACTAACTCCTTACATAAGAGCGCCCATTTTGGAAAAGATAATCTAGAAATCTTGCTTAAGCCTATTCTCTCCCATCCCCAGTTAGCTAAGGTTGTTAAACAGGTCACACAAAATTGTGACACCTGTCTAAAAAATCACCCAAAAACCAGACCTCCTCTTATTACACCTGTCCAACATCGGGGATCATACCCAGGAGCGGACTGGCAAGTAGAATTTACAGCCATGCCCAAGACCCAAGGGTTTTCTTACTTGCTAGTCTTTATTGACACATTCACAGGATGGATCGACGCGTTCCCTACTGAGACAGAGAGAGCTACAGAAGTCTGTAAAGCTCTGCTGAAGGAGATAGTGCCTAGGTTTGGGCTGCCTCGGTCACTTCAGAGTGACAACGGGCCCTCACTTACAGCCACGATACCCCAGAACCTAGCCGCATGCTTAGGCATAAAATACCAGCTCCGCTCATCCTGGAGGCCTCAAGCTTCAGGAAAGGTAGAGAGAGCCAACAAGACTCTTAAAAGGCCTCTGGCTAAGCTATGTCAAGAAAGACATAAAAAGTGGAAACATATGCTGCCCATAGCCCTCATGAGGCTACGGACATCCCCCAAAAGGCCACTATTGTTAAGTCCTTATGAAATGATGTATGGACGACCATTCTTAACTTCTTATTTGTTTCTTGACGAGGATGCCAATACACTCTTAAAACATATAATTGACCTGGGAAGGTTTCCGCAAGAACTCCAATGGTATGGAGAACAAACCACAGGAAGACTTGAAAAATCCCCAGGTAAAGCCAGGGGATCAAGTATCAGTAAAGACCTGGCAAGAAAAAGAGAGTCCAAACCAGCTGTCCGAGAAATGGACAGGGCCATATCAGGTTGTTCTAGTGACTTCAACTGCTGTAAAATTGAAGGGTCTATCTGCCTGGGTCCACAATTCTAGAATAAAACCCTATGGCCTACAGGAGGGGGAGACAGAAACTGAGACTCCAAAGCCAGAGGACAGCTATTCCTGTGAACCTGTTGAAGATCTCAGGCTCTTGTTCAAGCAGAACCCCATCTATCCTCCCTCAG
Source organism: Muntiacus reevesi (assembly GCF_963930625.1). Taxonomy (NCBI): domain Eukaryota; kingdom Metazoa; phylum Chordata; class Mammalia; order Artiodactyla; family Cervidae; genus Muntiacus; species Muntiacus reevesi. Next base: position 99,389 of record NW_027077850.1, read on the forward strand.
ATAAGTAAAATGCATCATATGATGTTCTTCCTCTTTCTAATCATATCTCCCTGTATGGCTATTGATCTCTCCCTAAACGAGGCATGTTCACTTGCAAACCACACTGCTTCTCAACTGAACCTAAGCAGCCCGGGCTGCATCTGCATTAATGACAAAGGTTGGGGGTATGTCCAACCCATCCCAGGGTATCACTATCAAAGGCCCACCCTTCCAGCCGAGCTATGGGCTGTTACTCAGCGCCCCCATGGGGTCGTAATATGGCCTTTTGGGAAAAGGGGGAATAAAAACTTCATGTCTTGGTACCAGCAACAACTGTCTCTATTTACCCCCTGGATGACATCTGCAATCCCACCTGAGCCCTTATTTTCTCTCATGACTAACATCCCCCAAGTGACCTTCCCTATCTCTCTAAAAAGCCACTCCCTAACAGGGGTGTCAGTGAGAAATCTAGACGACTCACAATGTTGGGTGACCGTCACTGTTGAAATTGATGGGAAAAACCGGGACAGGCCCTGCAGCTGGGAGACCAGCTGATGCCACCCCCGGCCAGCACCCGCCTGGCCCGGCCCGGGGCGCTTCCCGTACCCCAAGCGGCCTGGCGAGGCTGCGGGAGCTCTGGCGGGCGTTGGGGAGGGGGGTGACTTGAGCGGGGAGGACATCTCGGTGCCCCCCCCACCCCCCGCCACCCACCATCCCGTTCGCTGCTCAGGGTCACGTGGCTCCGGTCGAGCGGGGCGTCGGCCCGGGGCCACGGTCCCCGGAGCCTCCTGCGGGCTTAGGGGCAGCCCAGCCGGGGCCCCAGGCGCCCATCCTGCCGGCTGTGCAAACCCCCTGGAGTGCCTCAGACCCACCCTGTCCCCAAACCGAGGCCCGCCCTGCCCCCACGCCACGGGCCCAGCACAGGACCTTCCTGAGAGAGCGGACAAGCGACAGCCAGGCACACGGACAGGCACTCGCACGCACCCACGCCAGGTGAGACAGAGGCAGAAAGAGACGAGGGTTCAGAGAGACACCGGAAGACAGCGAGTGGGCAGTGGGGGCCTCGGGCAGGATGCCGGGCAGCTGCAGAGACCACCCGGCCCTGAGCAGCAAACGCGATGGGGTCGGGGAGAGGCTGCCGAGCAGAGGCAGGCCTGGAGAGGCCCAGGTTGGGAGGGCACCTGAGATATCCGCGGTCCGCGCCCCTCCCACCCCAACCCCATGAACGCACGCCCCACTCCGACAAAAGTTTCTCCGGAGTTTGATCACCTGAATTTCTATCCTTGTGCTCAACTGAGTGATGACAGTATTTTGCACAGCTAGGTCATTTCCAAATAAATTAAGCTTAGTGTTTCATAGGACACACTGACATGAATGCAGAGACCAGCACAGATGCATGGACACCAACCTTGGTAACTGGACAACCAATGGGAAATACTCTCTGACTCAGGAGAGAGAAAGAAAGCCGAACAGATGGAAAAAATGAACAGAAACACAAACTTTGCAACTCACACCCCAATTCAATTACCGAAAAAAACAACAACACTATAACCATTTTAGAAAAACAATAGACCTCTCCATGACCTTTGGTCCGGTGAGGAATTCTTACACACAACAAATAAAGCCACCTTTTCCAAATCGAGAAATCTTAGTTCACACATTGATTTTACAATGAAATGTGTAACAAATAAACTTAAAATCATTGACTCACTACATACGCATGGAAGTATTTTAAACATAAAATATGTTCTATAGTATTCAGGAAGCACTTGGCACATCTTAAGTGTATCAGACCCCAAACTGGAACTTAATGGAAGAGTCAGGATTGTCTAAAAATGAATCCCTAACTAAAAGGAATACACAGGATTACGTAGATCAAAAAGGTTAAAGAAGAGAAACTAGAAATCAGTCAATAAATGTTTTAGGGTTTAGCCTAGAGTGACTAGCCTCTGCGTTACTTTTTAAATTTTTCATGTTTGCATCTTCCAAATTTTCCATGCTGAGAATAATACTTTCATATCAGTTTCGAGATCAGTCTCACATTAAAGACAGTAAGAGTGGAATAAGAAATAAGAAATGCTTGGGGGTGGGGGAAGAAATGCTTGAACTAATGGTGGTACTGATGAAATTATTTGCAGGGCAGCCAAGGAGTCACAGATGTAGAGAACAGACTTATGGACACGGGCAGGGGGGGAGGAAGGAGAGGGTGTGATGAATGCAGAGGAACATGGAAACATAGTACCATACGTTAAAAGAGATGCCAATACAATTTGCTGTATGACTCAGGGGACTCAAACAGGGGCTCTGCAACAAGCTAGAGGGGTGGAACGGAGAGGAGGAGATGGGAGAGAGGTTCAGGAGGGAGGAGACATATGTACACCTGTGGCTCATTCACGTTGATGTTTGGCAACAAAATTCTGTAAATCATCTATCCTTCAATTGAAAGAAAAAGTCATGTTTGGACTTACCAAACAAGGTCTTGTGTACTTCTAGCATGGCCTTCTGTTTTGTGTTCCATCCTTCATTCATTCTTCCATATCATTAAACAGACTAGTCAAGTTTTTCCCAAAAACATCTTGAACTCCTGCATCATGCTGATCAACTGCCTTCTCTCGATCCAGTATAGAGTGGAGACCAAAGAAACCTTTTGTCGTTTCTTCAAGTGATTGAAGCCACTCTATGTGATTTTAAAAAATAAATGTGGATAAGACGGATATGACCAAAGCAATCTAATGAAAATATTTGTGCTTCATTAAAGACTTCTGCAGAGAACTAGTACATTTTTTGTATAGTATCAGAAGAATTTTTTAAATCCACACCAACATTTCTTTCACCTCCGCTAGCCATCTAGACAAGGAAAACTGATTTTACCAATCAATGTCCCTAGTTCTGCTCCCTCACCGATTTTTACCCAATATGTGTTACTCAGGCAGGAGACCCTGGTTCAAATCCTGGGTCAGGAAGATCCGCTGGAGAAGGGATAGGCTACCCACTCCAGGATTAGTGAGCTTCCCTTGTGGCTCAGTTGGTAAAGAATCATTCCTCTGTACCAAGAGTAGTTCAACTCCTCTCAAAGCAAATACAGGATGGTAGTAACTATGCAGGACAAAGCTGATTCTGTACATTTATACTACTCGCTCATGAGCTTGACAGAGGTTCTAGATCTGTTACCACATTTTTTTTTTTTTAAGTGATATCCGCATGTGCAGGTGAAAGTGGCTCAGTTCGTGCCTGACTCTTTGCGGCCCCAAGGACTACACAGTCCATGAAATTCTCTAGGCCAGAATACTAGGAGTGGGTAGCCTATCCCTTCCCCAGGGGATCTTCCCGACCCAGGACTCAAAGCGGGGTCTCCTGCGTTGCAGGCAGATTCTTTAGCAACTGAGCTAGTAGGACTTCCCTGGTGGCTCAGTTGCTAAAGAATATCTGCATAACTGTCTATCGATTTGTAATTAGCAATCTGTCTGTGAGCAGGGCCGGTCATAAGCAGCTTCTGTGAGAAAACAGAAGCATGTCTGCCTGACTTGCTTCTCTGGGGAGCTTTCACTGTTCTTGCTCTAGTGCACATTGCAAGTTTCTAAGTGAGAAAGTAATGGCTATTATCACAGCTGGCCACTGAGGTACTTAATGGCAGAGGCAATCCCAGCTCTGCCAAGCAGTAGCCATCACGAAATCAGCGATTGTCATTGTAGCCATGTTCCGTGAATTTGTGGTGTTATTTGTTGTGTTCTTCAAGAAGATGCCTTCGCCCTGCCAGTAAGACATATTTCCATAACACACAGCCATGCACTCAATCGATGTGCATCCTCCAGTAAATCCCAGCCCCGATGTCCTAGAGGAGCCTCTCTGCCCATTGTCATAAGCCAGTCTAATTTTGTGTGAGACCGTGAAAACTCAGTGTCTTTATTACGCTTGTGCTTCTGACGGGAGGTCTGAGAAGGCACTTCTGAAGGTTTATTCCTACCAGTCGTTGTCATATTTATCGAGTCTTTATTTTATATTTTTTCTTATTTTTTACTTCTACAAGTTTCTTGCTACCAACCCGTCTCCCTCCACCCTCGTGCACACACGGTCAGGCATGGAATCCCGTGGACTTCAGCCCGCCAGACTCCTCTGCCCATGGATTTTTCCAGGCAAGAATACTGGAGTGGGTTGCCATTTCCTTCTCCATGTATGGAGTCTTTAAAAATTCCATCACTGAGGTGTTGCTTCTCCACTTGTACATGCCCTTCCTCCCTAAGTGCAGTAGAAGTCATCCCCACTTCCCAACATGTCTGTTTTCCGTCCTCTGGAGTATATATTGCTTGAGCTCACCACAGCGTCACGATATTCTAGAAACCCTTCTGATTGCAGTCTCTTCGGGAGGTTACAAGTGCTTCAAACCTCAGGATTTTACAAAGCAGTTTTTACGACCTCAGCTGAAAGGGAAGTCAACACTCAGTGACAGTCACAGGCTTCCATGGCCTGGACTTGATTATGGGCTGTGCTTTCATAATCATCGTGTTTCCGATACCAACTAAGATGTCACTGAGAAATTTTTTTTCTTTCTCATCATTGTATCTTTCATGTTTATTTAGATATATTATGGGTATTCCTACATATCTTCCCTTAGGGATGAGGGTCTTAAGTCAGTAGAACTTACTACAACTGATTTCCAGTTAGCTGTGTTAGGACAGGAAAAAGAATGACCAGCTGCTGGATTCTTAAGATTATGTATGAAAATATGATTCGTTTTACTGTGTGAAGTCATCCAATTCTAACTTTCTGAAGTAGGAATTCAGAAAAATCAAAAAAAAATCGCCTAACTACTAGGTGGACTCCCATCCAAGTACTGACCATGCCCGACCCTGCTCAGTTTCCCAGATCACAGGAGCGAGGGCATGTTCAGGGTGGTATGGCCTTAGACCGAGGCGGCTGCCAGGCGCTCCAGGAGCCCCGCGTTGCGCCTCCCTTGCGGTCTGACCTGCCGGTCGGGCCTGGGGCTGCAGTTCTCCAGCGGGCGCGCGCTGCACTTGAGCTGCACGAGCCGCGACTGGACTCCGGCCGGCCAGAGCCTGCAGCTCGGCGGCCAGCGGAGGGCGCCCCCGCTCCGCACACCGCGAGCCCAGGTCAGCACCCGTCTGGCACGGCCGGCCGGGGCCTGGCGTGCCTGCGGAACCTGGGGTGGGGGGAGGGGGGTGGGCAGAGCAGCGAGGACATCTCGGTGCCCCCTCACCCCCTGTCACCCACCATCCCGTTCGCTGCTCAAGGTCAGGTGGCTCCGGACAATCGGGGCTTCGGCCCTGGTCCGCGGTACCCGGAGCATCCTGGGGCTTAGGGGCAGCCCAGCCGGGGCCCCAGGCGCCCGTCCTGCCGGCTGCGCAAACCCTCTGGCGCGCCTTAGCCCCGTCTTTTCGCCCTACAGAGGCCCGCCCTGCCCCCACGCCGCGGGCCCAGCACAGGACCTTCCTGGGAGAGCAGGCGAGCGACAGCCAGGGACACGGACAGGAACTCGCACGCACCCACGCCAGGTGAGACAGAGGCAGAAAGAGTCGAGGGTTCAGAGAGAGACTGGAAGATAGCGTGTGGGCAGGGGGGGGCCTCGGGCAGGATGCCGGGCAGCTGCAGAGACCACCCGGCCCTGAACAGCCAAAGCGATGGGGGCGGGGGGAGGCCACTGAGCAGCGGCAGACCTGGAGAGGCCCAGGGTGGGAGGACACCTGAGATCTCCGCGCTCCGCGCCCCGCCCCCCTACCCCCAACCCCTGCACGCATGCCACGCCGGGGCGCTCTGAAACTAGCTTCTCTGGAGTTTTGTCACTTGAATTTCTCTCCCTCGGCTCAACTGAGTGATGACAGTGTATTGAACAGCTAGGTCATTTCCAAATAAATTAGGCTTAGTGTTTCACAGGACACCCGGACATGTATGGAGAGACCAGCACGGATGCATGGACACCAACCTTGGTAACTGGACAACCAATGGGAAATTACTGTCTGACTCAGGAGAGAGAAAGAAACCCGAACAGATGGAATGAAATGAACAGAAACACAGGCTTTGCAACTCACACCCTAATTCAATTACCAGAAAATAAACAACACTATAACCATTTTAGAAAAACAATAGACCTCTCCATGACCTTTGGTCGGGTGAGGAGTTCAAACACACAGCAAAAAAAAGCCAACTTTTCCAAGTCGTGAATATGTTAGTTCACACATTGACTTTTACATTGAAATGTGTAACAAATAAACTTAAAATCATTGACTCACTACATAAGCATGGAAGTATTTTAAACATAAAATATGTTCTATAGTGTTCAGGAAGCACTTGGCACATCTGTAAGTGTATCAGACCCAAAACTGGAACGTAGTGGAAGAGTCAGGATAGTTTAAAAATGAATCCCTAACTAAAAAGAACACACAGGATTACTGTAGATAAAAAAGGTTAAAGAAGAGAAGCTAGAAATCAGTCAATAAATGTCTTTGGGGTTAGCTTAGAGTGACTAGCCTCTGCGTGACTCTTTAAATTTTTCATGTTTGCAGCTTCCAAATTTTCCATGGTGCGAATAATACTTTCGCCTCCAAACCAGAGTGACTTGGGGACACAAAGGTAGAAGTCGATAATTTTCTTTGCCTATGTCTGAATATTTACAGTCAGAGGTAGAAAAGTAGGAGTCTGTCCCTTGTCTAGTTGAGGTCAATCCCCAGGTGTGGGATGTCTCCAGCCCTGGTTTAGCCATAAATGTTCCACCAGTAAAGATTTCTCTGAGACCAAATGCTCCCTAGCCCTGGAAAAGACAATATCCCTTAAAACCAGTAGCTCTTGAGGGTCTTAGACCATTAGTTAACAAATACTGAGATACTGGAACTCGAATCAGCTGTGAGTCCCCCTGCAACACCCCAATCTTGCCCGTTCTAAAACCAGATGGATCTTACCGATTCGTCCAGGATCTAAGAGCTGTTAATGAAGGTGTGGTTTCCATCCACCCCATAGTCCCAAACCCATATACCCTCCTATCCCAAGTCCCAGGAAATGCCAAGTACTTCTCAGTCTTGGACCTTCAAAGTGCTTTCTTTTGCATTCCTCTCCATCCTGAATCCCAAAAACTCTTTGCTTTTGAGTGGCGGGACTTGGAAACAAGAGAGACCATACAACTCTCGACTGGACTCGACTACCCCAAGGGTTTAGGGACAGCCCTCATATCTTCGGGACTTCCTCGGGGAGAGAACTAAGGGAATTAACTTTAACAAACAGTAGTCTAATACAGTATGTGGATGACTTTCTCATAGCTAGGCCAGATTTTACCAGCTCTCAAATGGACACTATTTAAAACGCTAACTTTCCTGTATGAAAAGGGTTATCGGGTATCCCCCAAGTAGGCTCAGATTAGCTAAACCCAAGTAAAATACCTTGGATTTATAATTACGGAGAGGAAAAGAATGCCTGACCCCGAGGGGAGATCCCTCATCTTAAATACCCCGTACCCCCAAACAAAACAACAGCTTAGGGGATTTTTAGGAAGGACCGGGTTTTTCAGGATCTGGATTCCTAATTATGGCAATCTGGCCAGACCCCTATATGAAAATTTAAGGGGGAAAGAGGAAGAGCCACTCGACTGGCACGAGACCTGCAAGGTGGCATTTAATGCCCTAAAAGAGTCCATCACTACAGCCCCAGCTTTAGGCCTCCCCAACCTGGAGAAGCCTTTTAGTCTCTATGTTTCTGGAAGGACAGGAACTGCTCTTGGGGTGTTAGGGCAGATGATGTGGCCCGTATTACAACCTGTGGCTTATCTCTCAAAATAACTAGATGAGGTGGCCAGAGGGTGGCCCACTTGCCTCCGGGCAGTAGCAGCCACCGCTCTTATGGTTAAGGAGGCATCTAAGCTGACCCTGGGTCAGCCCACCACAGTTTATATGCCTCACCGGGTGCAAGCAGTCTTGGAAACGAAAGGGGACAGGTGGATGACAGGGGGAAGGATCACCCAATACCAAGCCCTCCTCCTTGACACTCCAGAAATAAAGTTGAGGGTCTGCCAGACTTTCAATCCAGCAACCTTACTGCCAGATCCCCCACTTTCCCTCTGGATCACCAATGCATACAAATCACAGACGACTTATACTCTTCTCACCGGGACCTATCAGAGACACCTTTATCTGACCCAGAGCAAAACTGGTACACATATGGCAGCAGTTTTGTAGAAAAGGGAGAGAGGAAAGCAGGATATGGTGTAGCGAGCCTGGAAGAAACTAAGGAAAGTGGGTCTCTTCCCCCAGACACCTCAGCCCAGAAAGCTGAACTTTTTCCCTGACAAGAGCTTTGGAGTTAGGCGAAGGAAAGAAGATTAGTGTGTTTATGGACTCTAAGTATGCTTTCCTCATTCTGCATGCCCATGCAGCAGTTTGGAAAGAAAGAGAGATGCTCAGTGCCCGAAGATCTCCTATTGAACACAAAGAGCTCATTCTCAGGCTCCTGGAGGCAGTCAAACTTCCTGCAAAATTAGCTGTCATCCACTGCAAGAGTCACCAAAAGGGGCAAGAAAAAGAAGCTCAAGGAAATAGGAAAGCTGATCAAGAGGCAGGACGAGCTGCCGGGGAAGCTACCTCTGCCACTGCTATCTGCCCCCTTTTCCCCAAGGAAACCCTGACTCCAGATTTTACCCCAGGGGGACATTCCCGATATGCTGAGCAGAGCTGGGAGATTGGGTCACATGGGTGGTTTCAGCCTGATCAGGCCCTAATAATACTCCCTGATTCTCAGATTTAAAAAATTACTAACACGTTACATAAGAGCACCCATTTTGGAAGAGATAATCTAGAAATCTTGCTTAAGTCTATTCTCTACCATCCCCAGTTAGCTAAGGTTGTTAAACAGGTCACACAAAATGGTGACACCTGTCTAAAAAATAACCCAAATACCAGACCTCCTCTAATTACACCTGTCCAACATCGGGGATCATACCCAGGAGCGGACTGGCAAGTAGAATTTACAGCCATGCCAAAGACCCAAGGGTTTTCTTATTTGCTAGTCTTTATTGACACATTCACAGGATGGATCGAAGCGTTCCCTACTGAGACAGAGAGAGCTAGAGAATTCTGTAAAGCTCAGCTGAAGGAGATAGTGCCTAGGTGTGTGCTGCCTCGGTCACTTCAGAGTGACAATGCGCCCTCATTTACAGCCACGATATCCCAGAACCTAGCCGCATGCTTAGGCATAAAATACCGACTCCGCTCATCCTGGAGGACTCAAGCTTCAGGAAATGTAGAGAGAGCCAACCAGACTCTTCAAAGGGCTCTGGCTAAGCTATGTCAAGAAACACATAATAAGTGGACACATAGGCTACCCATAGCCCTCATGAGTGTACGGACATCCCCCAAATGGCCACTATTGTTAAGTCCTTATGAAATGATGTATGGAGGTCCATTCTTAACTTCTGATTTGTTTTTTGACGAGGATGCCAATACACTCTTAAAACATATAATTGACGTGGGAAGGTTTCAACAAGAACTCCAACGGTATGGAGAACAGGTCCTCCCTAAACCACAGGAAGACTTGAAAAATCCCCAGGTAAAGCCAGGGGATCAAGTATCAGTAAAGAACTGGCAAGAAAAAGAGAGTCCAAACCAGCTGTCCGAGAAATGGACAGGGCCATATCAGGTTGTTCTAGTGACTTCAACTGCTGTAAAAGTGAAGTGTCTATCTGCCTGGGTCCACAATTCTAGAATAAAACCCTATGGCCTACAGGAGGGGGAGACAGAAACTGAGACTCCAAAGCCAGAGGACAGCTATTCCTGTGAACCTGTTGAAGATCTCAGGCTCTTGTTCAAGCAGAACCCCATCAATCCTGCCTCAGATAAGTAAAATGCATCATATGATGTTCTTCTTCTTTCTAATCATATCTCCCTGAATGGCTATTGATCTCTCCCTAAACGAGGCATGTTCACTTGCAAACCACACTGCTTCTCAACTCAACCTAACCAGCCCGTGCTGGATTTGCATTAATAGCAAAGGTTGGGGGTATGACTTCTTCCCTCAAGCCTCATGAATCAGTCTCTGCTACCTTCAAACTCTTCTGCAGCTTCCTCACCTCTCTCAGCCTTCAGAGAACTGAAGAGACTTACGAAAGTTTTAAGGCTTCCCTTGTAGCTCAGTCGGTAAATCTGCCCTCAATGCGGGAGACCCGGGTTCAATCCCTGTGTCATGAAGATCCACTGGAGAAGGAAATGCCAACCACTCCCAGTACTCTTGTCCGGAGAATCCCACAGACATAGGAGCCTGGCAGGCCACTGTCCATGGGGTTGCAGAGAGTCAGATGCGACTTAATGACTAAATCATCATCAGGGTTTGCTCAAGATTTGGCTTTGGCTTAAGGGTCATTCAAACTTTTTCCGCATCATCAATAAGGTTGTTTCACTTTCTTATTATTCCTGTGTTCACGAAAGAGCCCTTTTACTTTCAAGAACTTTTCTTTTGCACTCACAACTTGACTAACCAGCACAGAGTTCTAGTTGTCAGCCTATCTTGGCTGTCAACACACTTTCCTCACTAAGCTCATAATCATTTCTAGCTTTTGGTTTCAAGTAAGAGATACGCAACTCTTCCTTTCACTTGAACACCTGGTGCCTCAGATGGTAAAGAATCTGACCCAATGCAGTAGGCTGGGGTTTGATCCCTTGGTCAGGAGGATCCCCCAGAGAGGGAAATGGCAACCCACTCCAGTATTCTTACCTGCAGAACTCCATGGACAGAGAAGCCTGGCGAGCTACAATCCAGGGGTCACAAAGAGTTGGATACAACTGAGTGACAAACACACATACACTCAGAGGCCACTGCAGGGTTATTAACTGCCCTAATTTCAATACTGCTGAGTCTCAGGGAATAGGGAGTCCTGAGGAGAAGGAGAGAGATAGGGAATGGCTGGCTGGTGGGGCAGTCAGAACACACATATTTTACTAAGATCACTGCACTATCTCCTGTGGGCACGGTTCATGGTTACAATTAATTACAAACTCCGAAACAATGACAACAGTATTATCAAAAGTCACCGATCACAGCTCACTCTAAGAAATAACAATGAAAAAGTGTGAAATACTGCGAGAATCACCAAACTGACACAGAGACCCAGAGTGTGCAAATGCTACTGGAAAGATGACGGAAACCCTCAGTGCAGGGCTGCCGCAGAACTTCAGTTTCCAAAAACTGAATTTGCAGGTACAATAAAACACGGTCTACTTGTATGCTAAAGTATCGACAATGGGCATTTTGTCAAACAGTTTAAGAAAAGAGAAGTTCTTTGTACTGCAATTGTAATTTTTCTCCAAGTCTGAGATTGTTTCAAAACAAAAGTAAACAAAAATACAAACAGAGACACACAAACATACATATATACAGGGAGTCTTCACTTTTGCAACTAGTGTTAACTGAAATTTGCGTACATCAGAATCCTGACTTCATAAGTGCACAACTCCAGAACAGGCATGGCAGTTTGCTACAGTGTGGAAATTGAGAGTTTTTTAAAAATATAAAAAATTTTAACAAGATTTTGTACACTTAATTTCTACACTGAAGTATTTTCTACCTAATTTTATACAGAAATGTCACACACATAAAACTGTTAATAAAATCAGAGGTTTCAAAAACAAAGAAAAATGTTCTATTTCTTAAACTAGAGTAATGTTTTATTATTATTCTTCAGAATTTAGTTACAAAGTAGTCTTTTCAAACCATTCAAAATTTTATAAATGACAATTAAAATTAACCTTAAAACCTTGCACTGGCTCTGGAAAAGACACTTCCATTTGGGAATGATATCTCTGTCCAAAGATTCCTTTTCCCTTTTAACTACTATTTCCATCATTAATGGCAAGATCATACAATTCTTCCTTCAGTGTTTGGAAGAAATGATCATGAAGATACTAAATGAAAACTGCAAGGTCCAAATCAGAGTATGTTGTGTCTATAAAAGGAGAAGCCAAAAGAATATATATATAATCATTTGTGAAGACACAGAAGTTATCCAAAAGAATACATTTAGAAACTAAGGAAGGGACATGGATGGCTGGCAGACAGAGACTGGACGGACACTTTTACTGTTATCCTTCTGTTCTTCTACACTGTCCTGTGGGACTTTCCTAGTGGTCCAGTGGTCCAGAATATGCCACCCAGTAGGGGATACAGGTTCAATCCCTGGTCTGGGGAGGTTCCACAGGGCAGCTAAGCCTGTGTGCCAGAACTAATGAAGCCCTCGAGCCCATGCTCTGCAACAAGAGGAGCCGCCGCAGAGAGGGGCCCGCGTCCCACAGCTGAAGAGCAGCCCCAGATAGTAATCCCGACTTGCTGCAACTGGAGAAAGCCTGTACATGGTGAAGACCTCATACTGCCGTATATACATAAGTAAATTCTTAAATGTGTTAAGTAGGTAAGTAAATAAAGTATACTTTGTGAAGAAAATCTACTCAGAAAAAAAAAGGTCCGATTTAAAAGAAAAAAAAAAACAACACTTCAGACTAAGCAGATAGAACAAACTAAGCAAACTCACGCCATTGACTAGTAACTTTTTCAAATGAAATAATAATAAAAAATCAATTTTTACACTAAGGCTGTCAAAAACTACATATATTTCAAATAATTTCATGTGATAAGGCCAACTTAAAGGCAAATTTTATCGAAAATAGAACTGGAATCTTCATTTAACTTCAAAAGCTAAGAAAGAAACTTTCAGATTTTTCCTAATTTATGTCTTAACATTTCAAAGACAGCATCCTTGAAGTTTAATACATGTTCTTGCCAATGTACACTCAGAAATATAACCAATCACATTTTCACGACATCTGTGTCTTTACACAGATGACGTGATTCAGAAAAATTAAAATTGTCAGAGAGAGATTATTGGAGTTGTTCAAGTTATCAAACTAGACACTTAACAAGTCTCTGTCTGGAATCTGGGGCCCACTGATCAATCCCCATACCACGCTTTCCCCAATCCATGCATGAGGTAGTTTAAAAACATCAGAAACAAGCTTACAGAACACTTACTGACACTAAACCCAACCCTTCAAATCCAGCAGTGTGCAAGGCTTCACTCTCTGCATGTACTATGGATTAAGATAAAATGCCAGATATTAAATATGCAGGTTGGTTACCCAACTCCTTAGTTTTCATTGTTTCTAATCCACTATTTTTTGAAAGCCAATATATGAACATAGTTAGGCACTAGGTGATACAGAGAAGAAAGTGTCCCTGGCATGACCCAAGTATTGTGATCACAGTCAAACAAAACCATGAGAGAAATGTGTTAAATGTCTACAAAAGGTGTAGCCCTAAGATACAGGAAGAATGTAAAGAGTATTCTGGAAAAGAATGAAAGAAGTCGTCAATAGATCAGCTGAATAAAATCAATTGGTACAGCAATAAAACAGATTCAGGTTCTAGAGACGACCCTGTTGAGAACACTTAAAAAGGTTATCTTTTGTTTGGAAAGGCTATGGCCGAGCAATTACGAGTTACAAGGAAAGAAGTTCCCAAGGACTTCAGTGCCCCAACCAAAACCTTATGAATCATTAAAAAAAAAAAAAAAATGCTAGCACAGAACACAACCTCGGAATGTGCAAGAAAGGTTCCAACCAACATTATTTGGAATGACACAACTACAATTCTACTGGGCAAGTACCTTTCAATGCAAGGAAAGAAACTGAAGAAATAAATAAAAGAAATTAACTAATATATAAATATCTTACAGACTCAAATCCTTAGTACCAGTATTTATGATGCTTTACATATTTATATATTTGTAACGTAAAACAATTCTGACTATTAGCGTAAAATATCAGCCCTCTAATTTCAATTTAAAACAGAATTAACAGCTAACCTAGACTTGTAATTTGAATTTGAATTTCACTATAAATAGTACTGAAACTTAAGATATTAATATGTACCATGCTTGTAAGTTTATTAAATGTTTTAAGATTTACCATAACATTTGTGAAGGTTTGTCTGAAAACTGAACTACTTACCAAATAGTGAATATATTAAGTTATTTAAACAGTTTTTTAAAGTTTTAAATATGTATGTAAAAGGGATGCAATATAGTTTAAGTCTCCTTTTAAAATGATTCCCTAAACTTACTATATGTATCTAAAAAGATTTGTTAAGTTGAACTTTAAAATTTAAGGGAAATTTGGGGTTTAAAATGTAACTTTGATAAACTACAGACTAATTCTTTAAAACCAAAGGAGCTTCCAAATAATTATTTCTGTTTAGAAAAACCCACCTTCAAGGATACAAAATCCTACTTAACTCTTATTAATCCTTCAGTATCTACGTAAAATTCTTCCTTTTCCATGAAGTCTTTCCTCTTTTTCCTTTTACCCTATACTAGGCAAAAAGAAAATAAATGTGTCTCTATCATTCAAACTGCTAATTTATTCTATTCTAGTGGCATAACTTTATGAAAACTCTTCTTTCAGGAATCCACATCGCCTATCCAAGGGTCACACGCACTTTCAGAACAGGGACTGTGCTTTATACTGCTCTCAACCTCTAGAAACATCTTACACAAGGCAACGCTAGCACACAGTAACTATTGGCGGTGGATGAACTGAATTCTAACAATCTTCCATGCCTTTCCAAATGGACCATTACCTCTGTTATGTCCCAATGGTGTGAAAACTGATCCAAGTCAGTGAGGTAAAGTAGCACGGGAGAAAGCTGCGTCTGGATGACATGGGGCACTCCTCGACGGCTCTGAAGCCAAGTCAGTTCCTCTTTTGAAAACCCTAATTTGAGTATAAAGAAATCCAATTTAAAATAAATCACAAAGCAAGTAACATTCTTAAGTAATTTTTAAAAAATAGACATGTATCTTCAAGTTAAATTCTTCAAGCTAACAAGCTATTTTCTCTGAATTTCTGTACTTTATGTATTATTTTAAAAAATGAAATGCCAGCGATGTAGTAAAATTCATATAATTATGTACACAAAGATTTGACCTGAATCAAATGTGTAATACATCAAGAAACAATATTATATCCCTTAAACTGAGGGCTTTGCCACCTTTATACTTAAATAAGTGTGAAAGACATAATCATTCTAATTAATGTCAGGTTTAAAAAAGCAAATGAACAAGAAAAACAATATGCTCCTTCATACATATACCAAACTCTGTATTCTTACATAATAGCCTTTCAAGTGTCTTAAAACTATTCCATCCCCCCTAAGTCTATTTCTTCAACAATTACTGTGTACTTCCTTCTACCTATTCCATATAATAAGATTTCTGATTCTCTTACCACCTCTATTACACCTAGTCTGACCTATACAAACAACTTGCCCAAGTCCCTCCTGAAAGACAGCTCTTAGAATGATCAGAATACGAGCACAATGTGGTCTGACCCTAGCTACCTGCTTTGATGTTTTCAGATCACTGTACTTCCATGAACATGCCCTAAAGAGCCATCATCTAGTTGGGAAGCCATATCACACTCCTGGCTGATTCCTAATGAGTTTCCTAAAACCACTAAACCCTTTGACAGGTACTACTAATTAAAACATAAAGCCCTCACATCCATCTCAAACGCATACATCCAAAACTATCAAACAAACATGTACAAGTCTACTTGTTACTTGTTTCTTTTATATAATATTTATCTTGCTACATTCAGCTCCTTATCAGAACTTTTCAAGCTATTTTTGGATTCTGACAACATATTTCAATAAGTCTCTTAATTTTAAGTCTTCAGAAAATTTCAAACACTGTCATCTTTATCATCCAGTTACAAAACAAAACTACCAAAGACAGTATGATCATTTAAAACAACAGTAATAATACTTACTAATCTAACACATCAAGACTCATTTTACTAATTTTTCTCTGACATCAATGGAAAGCAAAATATGGCTAATTAAAATGTGATGTTTTCCCTAACACACCGAACATGTTAAACATGCTTAAAATGGATATTCTGTTCCCCATCTTATTAAGCTATGCAGTGAGGTCCAAAACTTAGACCCAAACAGGTAAGACAGTAAATCTCAGGAGAATTTTCATACTAGGTTCTTTTCCTTTCCTTAACTTGGTGGATCAGGGCAGTTACCTGTAAGTGTTGAAAATAAGAAGCTGAAATAGTCCTCATTACTGATGTTTAACTGATCACTTCCATTCCATTCTTTCACTGAAGATTTCCATCCAGAAAATGATGATCTACAATAAACAATGGAGACCTAGTACTAGAAGTGACCAAATTGAAGACTCAGGAATAAAGCACAGAATATATGACTATTCTTTATGGAATACAAGTATAATTTAAGAGCTCAGTCAAAAATCCGTAGCATGTATCATCTTTACATGTAAGGGGGTTCAAGTATCGTAATATGGAAAATATAATTTCTAACATATGTTTATGTAAAGTTTCCTTGAAAAGCATAACCAGCCCACTTATATGGTACAACTGGAAAATTTTTCCACACCACTCAAAACTCAGTTTCAAGGAGCCAAGGTGAAGTTCTGCTTTTCAGTAGTAGGTTCAGCTGCTATGTATTTACTACCTCATCTTCATTAAAAAAAAAAAAAAAAAAAAAGTCTTACCTTGTTTATATGAATGAGCTAAGTTTAAACAAGCTCCTGCTTCCTACCTAAACCAAAGCATCTTAACTAGGTAAAGAATACTTCAATTTAAAGCCACTCTGCAATAACTATGCACTCCTATACTTTGCGAGGCTTTATAACTAGTCTACGTCACAATACTGCAGCTAAAGTATTGGTAGTGGACTTAAGGGAATAGCTAAACATAAAGCAGCTTCTCATTAAATGAAGATTATCTGGTTCCTGCTATGAGATCAGTTTCCAGTGATACCTTTAAAAACTCTCCTCAAGGTAAGACTAAGAAGGAATACAGCAAATGTCAGCCATGAATACAGCAAAAAAACAAAAAGCTGAGAATAATCAGATCCAAAAAGCTATCTTTTTGGATAGCTTTTTGTGACAAATTTTTTTTTTGGGACAAACTTTTATAATAGAAATCTGAATAAATGTCAAGACAAAATAAGGAGTTTCTAATTCAATGAGAAGCACTTTTTTTTTTTTTAACCACTGAAACAACTGTATTTATTAACATTCTTAAAAGTTGGGGAGTTAAAAATAATGGCAACATTTTTCTGAATCACTTCTACTTAAAGGACTTCTCTTTGCTTAAAGGGCTATGGGAGAGAATATCACAAGCTAAGAGGTTATAAAAAGTCAGAGATGCTCAATGGAAATGAGTACAAAATGGGTGATTAGAAAAGAAGCTAATATCCTCTTATACCCAGTGAACACTGTGCTGTCCAGTGGCTAAAAAGAGTAGCAAATCCATTTAAAAATCTAGTTTGGACAAAAGACAAGCAATGTATCACTCTGTCCTTAAAACTACAATGACCACACATACTGGCCACACCAGAACAGTTCTGAGACTAGAAGGGATGCTATATCAATTATGCTTGGACAACAGAAGCAAACCAGACCTGCTCCTGGCAGGCCAGCTCACATATTCACCCTGCTTCAAAACCAGGCTGAATTTCTCAGTAATTTCTCCCTTCTCTGGTATTTTTATCTAACAGCATAGACTACGTTTCCACATGCATGTCTCATGTTCCCCAAACCAGCTGTAAATGAACTAGGGGCAGAGAGGGCAAGAAGAGTAACGGTCAGCAGAACACCACAGGTAGATGGAGAGGAAAAACTCAAAAAACCTCTAAGTGAATAGTGAAAAAGGCAGGAACAGCAATTCTAAGTACAGTTTTTAAGACAAACTAAACACCAACAACTCTAAGGTGATGGGTTTTTCACACACTGAACAAACAGAGATGGTCTGGTGGTGACCTGCTCTCCGATGAACTTCCCCTGCTGGAGACAACAGTGTCAGAACGCTAACACCCAGAGTGAACTAGACCGCAGAGCCCAATTAATATAGCAGATGAGAATCAGAAATTATTGAAGGAATATTTCAGGAAAAGGAGCCTGCCAACAGTCCTTCGCACAGACGGAGCTGAGGAGTGGGATGCCTCAGGTGAACGGTGCAGGTGGGAGACAGTGAGAAAGCTAGCTGGTTTACCGTCACCATCAAGGACGGAGGGGAAAACCAAAGACGTGAAATAACCCAGGTGATGTCTAAGGAACGGTATGCCTTAGAAGAACATCATTCCTTAAGAATAACCGAACATTATTCTTCAATTCTAAATCTAGGAAAAGTGATGCAATGATAATACCACTGGCCTGGGAAAGTTGAAAAGGCCCCATCTTGTTTTAATTTTTAAAGAGATTAGTTTGAATAGGGACAATACATCTACAGAAAGAGAAGTCTACTAAGACTCTGTGCAAATGCTAAAAGGCAAAGTTTAACTTGGTACACTTAACTACATGACAACTTGCTTTTGATGATTATAAACTTCTATTACCATTACTTGTAAATTAATATTTTCTCAGTACTCACCACAAACCCACAAAAAAATGTAAAAAAAGACTTGTGAACAAATCTTTGACCAAAGTTATTGAGCACAAGTCAATCGTAATTAATGCCAAAAAAGATACTAAATACAAGTTCTAAAGAGAATTAATTTTAAGAGGTGTTCAAAAGTCACTTTTAAATGAATGCCAAAACAGATCCTCCACAAGTTCTATCATGGGAAATGAGTTCCCTCTACTGGAAGTTAACAGTCATAAAACCACTTAAGTTAAATTGTATTTCTTAAAGACCTGGCATTTAGTACTGAACTAGACAAAGAGGGGTTTCATATATAGACAACATATTGCAAACAGCTCTCTTTTGCTAAAAGGAAAAAGTAATTATCAGTTATGAAGCACAATTTGGGCGACGACATTCAAACATACGTCTTATCCTGGTACAAAGAGACTGGCAAACAAAGCTAAAGAAAGTCTACTAATAAAGCGAGCCACTCCTGTTTAATTGGGGCAGAGGGTCTGCACAAGAAGCCACAAAGAAGCTAGTTTTTAAATTTTTCAGCTACAGCCCAGATTCAACTCCTGCCTAAAACTGTATCAGACCCTGGCCTTGAGCCACAATCAGTAACAAATGGCTGAATATGAAAGTACTATGCCTGATACAAACATTACATTTTAAAGGATACTTTGAACACTAGCAACATGAAACATTATTAGTTTTAAGACCTTTGAGAGTAAAACACCACAGTCACATTCTGGAAAGTAGCTCCTTGAAAAATTAAACAGAAAATTAACATATGATTCAGCAATTCTACTTCTGGGTATACAGCCAAAAGAATTAAAAGGATTCAAACAGGTGTCTGCACACCAATGTTTATAGCTGCATTATTTGTAACAGCCAAAAGGCAGAACAACCGAGTATCCATTAACAGATGAATATATCAAAATCATGAAGACAAAATAGTGGTAAACAAGGGCTGGGAGAAGGGGAAAAAATCAGTACAGAGTTTCAGTCTGCAACGATGACAGTGCTGGAGATGAATAGTGGTAGCAGTCGCACAACAGTGTGAATGTACTTAATGCCCCAAACAATTCTCACTGTATACCTAAAACTGGTTAAAATGGGAAGTTTTAGGTTATGCATATTTTGCCACACACACACACACCCACCCACCCACCCACCCACAGATATTTTAATGATTCCCTGTCTGAGTCCGCAAGCTTTTATTTCACCACCTACATTGAACTGAGCTCCCTTCCAAAAAGAAAGACCTGTATTACAATTTCATAACACCAGAAGTTTTAAAACACAGCACTCTCATCCGCCACTGAATCCTTACTATGGCTACACACTTCTGATAATCTTAACCCTTGTTTCAATGCACCTACACAAATCACTGTATGTTTCTACCTGATGGTTCAGCGGTAAAGAATCCACCTGTGGTGTAGCAGAACAAGAGCTCAATCCCTGGGTCAGGAGGATCCCCTGGAAAAAGAAACAGCAATCCACTCCAGCATCCTTGCCTGGAAAATCCCATGGGCAGAGGCGCCTGGTGGACTAGAGCCCATGGACTTAGTGACTGCAATCATGACAATGCAAACCGCCAAGCAAACCACCTGGAACAGTCTTGCCCCAGTGACCTTCCTCTTACCCAGTATCATCAACAGTTTTAACTGCTGTTTTAAGAGCAAATGAAGGGAGGGGCGGCATTTTAAAAAGTCAGTTCATAAACTGCCAGTGACAGGGGAAGGGTGAGGGAGAAGATTATACACTTGAAATACAGCTCACTTTAGCATGCTACCTCATGTGCAGTATCCCGATAAGCATGGCAGCCAAATTTGCACTGAGTCTTCCCATAATACAGCAGCAGCTTAACCGAGAAAGCAAGTCAGCAGGCAGACTGGGTAGAAAATACACAAGCTGGACCAAAAGCTGCTGAGACTCTGCTGACAGAACCACCACTGTGCCTTCTTGTGGATCTAGTGAGGCAGGAAGACAAGTTAAATTTTAAAAGATATACAAACAAGAATTAATAAAGCAGACTGACCATTTTCACTGTGCTATGTTGAATTCTAACATATCAACTACATGAAAAAAAATATATATGTATGGCTTAAGGTAATGCCTAGAGTAATACTAAATACAATCATTATTTAAAGATAACATTTAACACTCGATTTCATAATATTCAAATGTGTTATTTGAAATAATAACTGATGGAGTTAAAGGTATTAGAAACAAAGCAAAACAGTAAAAAAAAAAAAAAAAAAAAAAAAAAGCACTTTTGCCAAACAGGGACAATTATAATATCAACCTAATCCGGCCCCATCACTTCATGGCTAATAGATGGGGAAACAGTGGAAACAGTGGCTGACTTTATTTTTCTGGGCTCCAAAGTCACTGCAGATGGTGACTGCAACCATGAAATTAAAAGATGCTTACTCCTTGGAAGGAAAGTTAGGACCAACTCAGATAGCATATTAAAAAGCAGAGACATTACTTTGTCAACAAAGGTCTGTCTAGTCAAGGCTATGGTTTTTCCAGTGGTCATGTATGGATGTGAGAGTTAGACTGTGAAGAAAGCTGAACGCAGAACAATTGATGCTTTTGAACTGTGGTGTTGGAGAAGACTCTTAAGAGTCCCTTGGACTGCAATGAGATCCAACCTGTCCACCCTAAAGGAGATCAGTCCTGGGTGTTCATTGGAAGGACTGATGCTGAAGCTGAAACTCCAATACTTTGGCCACCTGATGCAAAGAGTTGACTCGTTGGAAAAGATCCCGATGCTGGGAAAGATTGAAGGCAGGAGCAGAAGGGGACAACAGAGGATGAGATGCTTGGATGGCATCACCGACTTCATGGACATGTGTTTAGTTGGGCTCCAGGAGTTGGTGATGGACAGGGAGGTCTGGCATGCTGCAGTTCATGTGGTTGCAAAGAGTTGGACACGACTGAGCAACTAAACTGAACTGAATTTAAAACCAAAGACTTATCTGAGTATACACACACACTCCTATATATAAGCAATACTGAAAAATACAGATTTTTAAATACCACACACAAAAGGTAGACACAAACCAACGTTTGTCATTTAATAAATGGGTAAATATAAAGTGGTGTATATTCAACAGTGGAATGTTACTCAGCATTAAAAAGAAATACAGTACTCGTATATGCTCGTAAATCCTAAGAACAGTATGCCAAGTGACGGAAGCCATACTGAGAAGATCCACATCACACAATGTCATCTGTGAGAAATGATGAAAACAGGCAAATACAGAGAGACAGAAATGGTGAGCAGTGGTTGTCAGGAGCTGAGGTAGGAAGAAATGAGGAAATAGGGATGGACTACTAATGGTAGAGTTTCTTTTTGAGGAGATAAAAATATTCTGGAATAAGATAATAGTGACTATCGCACAATCTTGGGAATATGATAAAAATTAATGAATTGCACAGTGTAAAATGGCCAATTTTATGGTATATAAACTGTGTCCTAATAATAAATACTAATTATACATATGCATATATGTATATATATATATATTTTTTCATATATGTATATATTTATTGATATTTTTGCTAAAAGAATGAAAAGGTTTCAGGGGTGAGTGAAACGTTAATATATGAAAGCCGTACAAGATCTCCATAACGATTAAATAAGTAAAATTTGCCATCAAAGTTTCAAAAGAATTCTATAAAAATACCTGATCAGTTTTGAATTTGTGAATTTCGTGGCTTAAAAGATAATTTAAGATCTGAAGAAACATCTACAACCTTTAGTTTTCTTAAACTATTGTATTAAGTAATACTATTGAAAATGAATTTACTGTTTGATATTTTATTCATTTTACCATGGTACAATTAATGTATAATTTGAAGGAAAAGTAAAACCTAAAGATCTCCCCTTTGAAACATTGTTCTTAAGTCGGGGTAGACCGATTATTACATACACAGGTAAACAACACTCTTACCATAGATTCGGAGAGCAGTAACTTGTAAACTTTTGAGTAGCTCTTTATTTGCTCGGGCTGCAGCAGTATGGATAATGTCAACAAACTGTGTTGAAAGCTCAGGATTTCGGGAGCCGAGATGTGCAAGCTGCAGTGGTAAACCAGCCAACCAACGTGATAACACTTTACTACGGTATCTAAGGCCATCAAAGAAAAGGGAAATACACCACATTTATTTAAACATTTGAGAGCCTATAAGATGACTGGCATACTATATTCATCTATAGTATTCTCTAAGGTTTTACCCACTGTATTTTAAAAGTTTATGTAGTTTGGGGCACTATGTACATTGTAATTTTATCTTAAAGGACACAGGCTCTACTTAGCTTGTGAACTATTTACACTAATTTGTAATGACTGTTTTACTATATTAAGTCATTTATGCATTCAGTATAGGGTGCCCCCACATTAAGTGGCTTCAAACTTGGGTTATTTCCATTCTTGCACATACTTGCTCACTCTCTAATGTCTCATCTTGGACACGGCAATCACTTTTGCTGTCCCCCAAGAGTTCAGTGATTTACACACAACCTTTGGAGTCTACCAGACTTGAACTTAAGTCTCAGTCTGGCTGCCCTTTAACAGCATGACACTCACCAACTTATTTAACCTAAGCTTCCTTCTATAAGGCAGAAACCAACAGTACCTACATAAAAGTATGAGAATTACTGAAAAATTAAGAAAAGCACCTGACTCACAGTAAAGACTTGAATATGTTCTAACAACTACCTATGTATGCTGAGGTATCACAAATCCCGTTATCTTTCACCCAAACATCTCTTCCAGACTATCCCAAGTAAACCTCAAACTCACCACATCTAAGACTGATTCCTGAGTTCTACTCTTCGTGTTGTCTGCATCACCAGACAGCACCAAACCAAGCTGGACACTTTTGCTCTTTAAGATACCGCCATTTAAAAATTTATTGAAACATTTTTGACACCCAGTATTATGTTAGTTTCAGGTATGTATCACATAATACTCTGACATCTGTACACATTGCAAATGGTCACCA
This sequence comes from Muntiacus reevesi, assembly GCF_963930625.1. Classification (NCBI taxonomy): domain Eukaryota; kingdom Metazoa; phylum Chordata; class Mammalia; order Artiodactyla; family Cervidae; genus Muntiacus; species Muntiacus reevesi. The sequence goes on from NW_027077850.1 coordinate 122,803, forward strand.
TACGTCTAGTAACCACCTGTCCTAATAAAAGTTACTGGTCATATTCTTTATGCTGTATATTATATCCCCATGACTTATTTACTTTATAACTCAGTTTGCACCTTTTAATCTCTTTCACCTATTGTACACCTCTCCTCTTCTACTGCCCTCATTCTTATACCATGTGTCCCAATATGTCACTAAGGGCCGGAGGTTAAATCTCCATAATTTTTATGGGAAGCAAAACAAAATTCTGAGGCTGCTACAGGTGGTTCCAATAATTGTCCTTTAGCTGTTAAGCAGACAAGTGGAAATATATGCTCAAAGAGACTTTTACCTTCTCAGTTATGTGTATAAAGGTTACTGAAACTATTATGTATGCCTTTTTATTTAAAAAATAATAATAATAAAACCAAAAAGGATAAAAAGAAGATTTTCTCCAAAGATTTAATCACCCTATCATCTTATTCATACAGATTACAAAGTAACCTGGTAAGAAAAAGAAAAGCAAAATAACAAAGGAACTGTACCGGATTCTGTAAGATCTCAGTTCTTCTTTTTGATAGCTTTTACTGAAAAACTTCAGTAACAAAGTCGGAACTGGAAGGAGAAGGCCTCTCTGCTGATACAATGTATAAACAACTGCCTTTATGAGAGACTCTGTAGCCTCTAAGAAACAAGAGAAAACAGCTGCATGTGAGTCAAAATGTTTCTTCACCAGCACCATAATTCTTCTAAAAAGCACAGAAGCACCTTGTTCCTATGAGGAAGCAGATTTTAGCCACAAACTGATGACTACCATCAAAATCCTACATCAATGGCCTAATAAAAAAGTCAAACCAATCGGAGATTACAGTACAAATTTTCCTAAGAGACAACAAACCTAGGAAAGGACAACAAATACCACAATACTAGAAAGGTGGATAAGCCAGGAACCAAACAGCAAAGTTCTGCTTGAATGAAAAGAATTAGTAAGTCACACTAAAAACTGACTTAATGCAACATAACTTCAAGTTACAAGAAAGGTAAAGAGATAAGGATCCACCAATTTCTAGTCAAACTAGATCAGAAAAGTATTTCTTTATCCTTAGGCTCAATGTCATTTCCTATTAATAAAACTTACCTTCTTTCACTCCAACTATGTAATCTAGTAGAAAACCTACCCATCAGCTTCAGAGTGGACCTACCCACCGAAAAGGGGGTGTTCTCAGCCATCAGGGTTCAAGCAGACATTCCTTCATGATTATGCTGGCTACCTTTTATGGCTCGAACGTAAATGACTATGAAATGTTTGACAGGTATGAACTCAAAATTAGATGCTCAACATTAACAGTATGCGTAAGAGCCCCTCTCTTAAGTAAGGACAGAGCATTGACACCCACCTCTGTCTGACTGCATCTGCATTAACCTCCAGGAGACACCAAGCAATCTGTTCAGCTGCTTACTGTTTAGCCTAGACCCATCTTCAAGGGTTTCTGTTACAAATTTCCTTATCCTTTCTATCCAACTGGAATCCTTCTGCAAAGTTGAGGCATTTGCCAGGGAGACCATGATATCAGACAGTGTTAAATTCAGTAAAAGGTGATCTACATTATTTGAGAGAATTGTGCAATGCTTGATGCTAAAAACAAAGACAAATATAACTGTTAAGTCTTGTATCTACCATGCCTGTTTCACTTAAACACTTAACTATTCCTCCCAGAATGAACTGTCAAGAAGGTAAGTATATTAAAGTGACTGTAAGCAAACCATTCATTACAGAATCAGAGTTGTTAAGGCATAAATTAAGAATGCATACTGCTCAGTTCATTACCCAAGTTGCTATTCACACAAGAACTACAGGCCCTTGAAACATGGTGTGGTAATCCTAGATGTACTACAGGGATAAGAACACTTGAAAACTTCAACACACTTGAAGATTTTCGTTAAGCAGATATTTATATTAGGATGAAACTCACGACAGACCTTGATTCTGCTTCTAACTAATTTTGACTTGACAGAATCACTAATTTCTCCTGGCCACAATTTCCTTATATGTGAAACAGGAGACTGGTCTAGATAAGCCCAATTCTGAAACAATTTAATTTTATGACTCACATATTACAATCACTTTTTCTAACAGATTATCTTAAGAAAAACAAAATTTGCAACTTAGGATAAAAACCACTAGATATATAAACACTATATAAACACAGTGTAGATTTCAGGCTACACTGCATTCAACAGCAGAGCCTATTTATTCTCATGTTCAGAAACATGTAAAGTTGATTAAACTAAAAAAATACCTGAAACTAATTTATTTTAAAAGAAAGTTAACCCTGGATTAGGCATGAGAAAGGACACAGTCGTAAGGAACCACAAATACAAGGGGAGGGAAATTTTTAATATTTGGTGTTATTAGGGTATCAAATGTAGGGTTAGGAATGACAAATGGGACCAGATCACAAAGAGTTGAAAACTAAGGACACTAAAATCAATTCTGCAAGCACAGGAGTAACATAGTTGAAAAGTTCTTTCATTTCTGCTGATGAAAAAGAAAATATCAGTTACAAGACTCTAAACAAAGAAGTAGTTGTATGTCTACTTGAGCAATACAGGCAAGACGTGACAAGCTCAAGAAACAATGCTGGTACAGACTAGGAGAAAGGGGGATGTATAGCAAGAATAAAAATTAGCTGGATTTGAAGTCTGCTTAAATGCATACATGTATGTGAGCTTTTAGCTGAGCTGGTAAAGAATCCGCCTGCAATGCTGGAGACCCCAGTTCGATTCCTGGGTTGGAAAGATCCTCTGGAGAAGGGGTAGGCCACCCACTTCAGTATTCTTGGGTTTCCCTGGTGCCTCAGTTGGTAAAGAATATGGCCGCATTGTGAGAGCCCTGGGTTCCATCCCTGGGTTGGGAAGATCCCCTGGAGAAGGGCATGGCAACTCACTCCAGTATTCTTGCCTGGAGAATCCCCATAGACAGAGGAGCCTGGTGGCCTACAGTCATGGTGTCGCAGAGAGTCGGGACCTGGCTGAGTGAGTGAGTAAGCACAGCACAGCCCAGCAAAAAACTGGGAATTCTATCACGGAGAGAGAATGAATGAAAACTGGGACAGATGAGTAGCAATCTATACTACAAACCCAAAACTACTGGTAGGTTCTTTGCCCAACTCTTCAGTGCCCAAAACCAAGGCACATTTTATACTAACCAGACCATACAAAAACTCAACTGCATCATTTCTTCACCACAGGTAGAGCTTTTGAAGATCTACTTACCTATTACTGTCTGGAAGGTGTCAACAGACATTCAAAAGTTGGGAGAATTCATCCCGCTCCTCCAAGAATTTACACAAAATTTTAAAGTCTAAATACACTGACCACCAATTCTATGAGGGAGACAGGAAACTGGGGAAACTCATTTTCAGCAATGATAGAGGAGGAAATTAGAACTGATTCCCGTCCTGAAAATAACTTTAAAAGCTGGATGAAATAGTTTTTAACAACTCAAAAGCATTCAAGAGGTAACAAGGTGATGAACAATTGCTGGGTCCCCAAAATAAAGCAAGATCACAGTACTCAGGTTCCAAGGGCTGTGGAACCAAATACCCAATTCCAACGAAAAGCCTGGAAAACGGAACTAACCTTTCAGAGGCCTCACAGGGAAAAGTCAAACTCCAGAGCCAGACAAACATGGGGACTCTGGTATATTATCCCTACTTCAAGCTGAACCTGTAAGGGCTCCCTGCCAGAGTAACGGTGAACTGGAAGTAAAAAGAGCTCTTACATAAAACAATCCCAGTTATACATCATCTCAGTAGTTAACGCAACAATTTTTCCCAACTAGATCTATAGATTCAACACAATTCCAATCAAAACCCCAGCCAGTTACTTTATAGTTATCAACAAAATGATTTCTGAAGTTTACACACAAAGGCAAACACTAGACTACCCAACACAAGTCCAAAGCGGAACAATGTTGGAGGACTCACACCACTCGATTTCAAGGCTTACTGTACTACAGTAATCAAGACAGCACAGAACTGGTGAACGAACAGACAAACATAGGTCAGTGGAAGAGCCCCAAGACAGGCCTACAAGTACAGTCAACTGATGATTTCAGACAAAGGAGCCGAAGCAATCCAAAAGAGAAACAAGAGTCTTTTTCTGCAAACAGTGCTGGAATAACTGGACAGAAACTCTAGAACTGAAAAATAAAAATAAAACAAATTCAACAAATGTATGTTTGAATGAGACAAAGAGAAACAAAAAATTCAGTAAGTGGGTCTTATATACAATCAATTAGTCTTTAAAGGGAAGGAGAAAAATGGCATTAATATTTTAAAGATGAGAATTTTTCAGATGTGTTTAGACACTTCACTCAAGATCTCAGATTTAAGAAGCTCACTGAATTCCAAGGAAAATCAATAAAAAAGAAAACCACACCTGGATACATCATTGTCAAACAGCAGAAAATAAAAGACAAGGAGCAAAATCTTATGGGGGAGGTGGGGGGGGTGGGGAGGGAAGTAACTTTTATAAAGTAGCAACAGTTCAGACTCATAGCTGACTTCCTAACAGCAGTGGGAACCAACAGAGCGAAGCGTTGCAGTCAGTACGGTCAGTACGCTCAAACAAGAAAACTGCCAAGCTCAAGCACTGTGCTCTGTTAAAACAGTCCTCGGAAATAAAGGAGAATACATATATTCTCCTTCATTTTATATTATATATATATATATATATATGTATGTATGTATTTGTGTGTGTGTGTGTAAATCCTCTAGCAGCTTCTAAATAAGCCTAATGAAGAGAGATGAAAAAAATGAAGAGCAAAAAAATAGAATATACAGATAAAACTCAGATGGTGGATACAAGTTCTCCAAAAATATTAATTTTTGCTTGAAAGTTCAAATTTTATCTCTAGCACAGACACTATTTTCCTGAAACTGATAGGCTTATTTTTTTCATTTCTGAGAAAATATCTACAAATACCCAAGTCTGAATAAGCATAGTTAGTCATTTAAATTAAAATCATGTCCATTGCAGAAAATACAAACAGAATGACAAGTGCATTTCCTCGAGACAACCATCATTCTTTGGCATGCAGCCAAAATACTTCAGGCACACTTTCCATTTCACCACACAGAATATTAAAATTACGTGTTTTCAAGGATTGTGACTTAATAAGATTAGTAATTTTTTACTTAATTAAGAACAATTTTAAGTGAAACTGGCATGTTCTTTTAAACTGTGAATGCATAGTGGTGAAGAATACTGTTAACCCTCCATACCGTTCTGCCTCCACATATTCAACCAACTGCAGATGGTGTATCATGTGTATGGATTGTGGCTTTCTGAATCCATAGATGCAGAATGTGTATTTGGAGGGCAACTTGCTTCTGGATCAGTGAAAATACCACGTATGACACTATGTCTTTACACAAAACTCAGACTGTACAACAAGAAGAGTGACCCCTCACATAAACCAAGGACTCCAGTGTAAATGATGTATCACTGAGGTTTGTATTTTACAACAGATACACAACTCTGGTGTGGGACGCTGACGTGAGGGAGGCTGTGCATCCATGGGGGTAGGAGTAGTGTATGAGGACTCCGTACTTTCTGTTCAATTTTAATACGAATCTAAAATTGCTCTAAAAAATGAACTCCATTTAAAAAAAAAAAAAAAAGGAATGAAATGCTAGTAGTGCCACAACATGAATAAACCTTAAAGATATCATGCTAAGTGAAGTTAAGCCAGACATAAAACAGTGTTTTCAGTTTCTACTGATACATGGTACCAGAACAGTCAAATTAATAAAGGGGAAAAATGCAATAGCGGTTCCCAGTACCTGGAGGGAGAAGAGCATAGGAAGCTGTTATTTAATGTGTACCGAGTTTCAGACTGGTAACATGAAAAATGTGAAATGTACTTAATGCCACCAATCAGTACACTTTAAAAATAGTTAAAATGCTAATTTTTATGCTATGGACATCTTACCACAATGAAAATAATATCTTTTGTAACTCCACAGTTCAACCCAAGATTAAAAAAAATCTAGACATCAGGTCAAAATTGAAGACCACCAGCTTAGGCCACATTGGCTCCTCTAACTTGAATCTGTGAATTTAATAGATAGCCTCCAAAGGCTATCTGAGAAATATTCAACACGCTTCCTTATGGAAGTTCAAGAGCAGCCTGCGGACCCTCAAAACAAATCACTAGGGAAATTTATGGTAATACTGTCAATCCACTTTTGTTAAAAATGCCACAATTTCACCACCTCAGTGTCTTCATCGTTAACTCCTTTTTCACCTTCTATATCTTAGCACAAATCACTACCTAGGCAGGCAGCCCTCCCTAGGACCTATGCCCCCCATGAAAGAGCAGGACCAGCTCCCTACTATACTGATATACTTTTATTACCCTACATTCTTTTTCCTAAGTGCCTTCAACATATTAAGTGCCCAATAAAGTGAATAATGACAGTACACCCATATGCTCTTGAGTAGTTTACTTACATTTAATGGTCTACCAAATTCCAAACATCCTTTTATTTAATCTCATTTTGATGAAAATTACACCTGAAACCTCTTCCTTGACAACATAAAAATCACATGTCATTATATTCACGCATTGAAGGATATTCTCAACCTTATCCATGGACCTGATTAAAAACTTCTGTGTTAATAAGAAAACTGTATCTGGAGCAAGTAACAACTTACTTGCTCAAGAAAGTATTTCCATATTTGATTCTCTGTCACCTCCAACTCCAGAAACTCTAAATTAATGGTCCTAAAACATGGTTTTGATCCAACCAATAATAGTCTTCAATGCCTAAAGGATCAAGGATGAAAGAGAAATGAGAGTCAGAGACAAAAAAATGACTTTCAGCATTAAAGTTAGTCATCAGTAGAAACCAATTTGATCCAGGTCTGTCCCATGTCCTCCATTATGCAATTTTATAGCTTTCTCATACCCTATAATATCTCCTTCCATTACTGCAATCATCCCTCACTTCACTTCTGCCTGCTAAAATCACATTCACATTAAAACACTACTCTCCAACACTGCCTTGTCTGTTTATCCTAACAAGGATCTGTCTTCTCCTATTAATTCCTATAGCATTTCTTGACTATAAAGTTCTAATGACACTTAAATATGCCTTGTGTGAAAGATGTAGATTCATTTTTCTTCCTGCAAGTTATTGAGCTTTTGTTTCTCAGCCTTAAAACTACCCTTCCACGCTCTTACTTTGTGATCCTGGGGGTGAGTCACATTTTCTCCTTTACAGTTTGCTTCTTGTTAGGCTCTGCCAATAAAGTGCTTGTTTTTGTTTAGTCACTAAGCTGTGTCAGACTCTTCAGCAACCCCGTGGACTACAGCCCGCCAGGCTCCTCTTTCCATGGGATATTCTAGGCAAGAATACTGGAATGGGTAGTCATTTCCTTCTCCAGCAGATCTTACCAACCCAGGGATTGAAATCTGTCCCTGCACTGGCAGGAGGGCTCTCCACCACTGAGCCACCTGGAAGTCAAGGGGTACTTGAGACCAGAAAGCTGGAGGAGGAAAATGCGGCACTTTCTGTTTGCTTCCTAGTCCTATTTTTTGCTTCCTTTTGCCACCAGTGCAACCCAACCACTCTTCAGGCCAGCAGCAGTTCATTCTAGCAGCCAGAGTTGGTTCCAGTCTGTATCTTCCTGACACAGAACCAGTATCACCGTGCCCCTAGAACACCAGCGCCAGCCAGCAGAACCTTCTTCGCTGAGCCCTGTACCCTTACCCCACTGGGCCCCTCTCCTGATCCCAAAGACATTAGTCCCAGCTGAGTGCAAACCCCTTCCTCGAGGCCTGAGTTTGGGCTGCAGCCTTTCTTTCCAGCCACTTGCCCTCTTCTCTTTGCTCTCCGGTCAGGAGGCAGTGGTGGCTTCCGACAAGACCTTGCTGTTCCCTTTTGTCTTTCCACTATTAAGTGGAAATGCCTAGTTAACAACCGGTTGTATTAAATTCTCTGTGAAAATCACTGGTATGATTTCCATCTCATGACTAGAGTCTGACACACATTTTTATCAATTTTAAGATTTGGTATTGATTTTTGCAATTTATGAATCACTTAAGAGATCAAAGAATATACCTTAGGGCATCTAATTATCTGTCATAATACTTTACTTACAGTGAGAGACCAAAAAACTTCAGTGAATGAAGTTTATCTGCCTACAACATACTTATCACTTCTGAGCATATCCTCTGAACTCTGCCCAAAGAGCCTCACTGATTCTCCAAGTAGTTTCTTCCTTTTGATAAGTTTAAGAACCTTCTGACAAAGACTTTAAAATCTGTTCAAGCGTTTGCTCATTTGGGGAATTGCACCTTGAGTATCTGTATCTGCTTGTCAAGTTTTATTTGGTAATTTGTTTTTACGTTTATCTGCTCTTACTTCAGGTAAACATTTCAAATAACTTCCAGGCTTACACTTTTCCAGTGAAACTTCATCCATAATTTGTTCTTTTCACTTATTTTAAAAAAGAGAACTGCTTTTCTTCAATTATCCCTCTTCCATCAGGATACTGATAACAGTTACATTACGCTTCCTTGTGTATATAAATGAGAGCAGAAACTAGTGATGTTATGCTCTCAAAGATTCAGTAATTACACAGTGCCTCTCACAAACAAACTATCCACTCTAAGCAAATTTTTATTAAATTCTTATCTATACAATTTGATAACTGACACTCATTTAGCACAAAACATTCACTTCACAGATTAAAAATAAAAATAAAAACTAAGTAAAATTGGAAGTCCAGGGCTTAAAGTGACTTGTTTAAGATCAGATACTACAGCTTTTATCTTTACTTCACAGTCTAGATAACAACTACTTGCAGTGTACAAAGTTCAGTGTGAGACTGTTTTCTGAAAATGTCAGGTTAAACAGTGGATGAGAATGGCAATATCTTTTATTTGTCCCTTTCCTTTTTTTGCTTGGTTATTTCTTTTAAGGCATATGGAAAATTACTCCTAAAATGGTGTTTGAAATCAGTAAGGTAATTCTTTCAAAGCCATGACTCCTAGTAAAATAAGCACAGATTAGAAAATCTGTAAGAAACAATAACTTAAAATAGCAAATAAGACTTTAAACAGAAACTTAACAACTTGTCAATATTCACTTACAAATTTACCCTTATAACACACCTTTTGCTAATGATATAATATGTAAATAAATCTTAAAATCTGAATAAACTGTTAGGCCATCCAACTTTCACCCACAGTTCTTTTTGGTGCTTTCATTTTTACATGCATTTCATCTACTTAAAATGAGAAAAAAAGGGAGAAAGTAAAATTTAATAAAATTCTGATTTTGAACTACTAATGCAATATTTATAAAGTATACAAGAAAATCTTCTACTTAGTGTTCCATTTAAGAGTAACTATATTCTCTAGAAATTCTATTGCTCATTAAAGACATTTAATACCTTCACAAATCAATGTGTTTGTCTAAATTCTTCAGCAGTATTCTTCAATGTATCATGTTCTCCTACCTGAAACACTGATTCCCTACTATCCAGAGGACCAATCATTCCAGTCTGCCAGTGGCTGAGGGGTTGCTTGGGATATGGGACATGAGACACTACAATAGCTAGCTCCAGCTCTAGCAAACCTGGAGGCCAAACTCAGACCATAAATCAACAGCTAGCTATTGCAGCATATCTCCTTAGTTACCTTCACTGGGTTTTCCTCTTTTTCTTAACCTAAAAATGTGTCCTTGACAACCTCTGGACTTCTACTAGGTATCTTAAACTTAACATGAATAAACTGAACTCTCCTATGGGCAGTCACATCATCATCTGGACCACAGTACAGGCATCACCCCTGCTCCTCTTTCCTTAACTACATACACCAGCATTCCTGCTGGTTTCACCAGAATCTGGCTGCTTCTCATCACTTCAACCACCACCTGCCGTTCGACTCCAAGCCACCATCACCTCTCACTTAAGACTGCTGTCTCAGGCTCCCAAAGGCCCTCATGCTTTTCCTCTTGCCCCCCTAAACTTAACTCTCTACACGGCAGCCAGGGTGATCTTTTAAAACACAAATCCTACTTCACAATATTACAGGGAAGGATAAAGGAGATAATATATATAAAGGAAGGACAGGTCATCCATGGGATCAATGATCTCAGTTGGGCCCATTTTGCTAGAGTTGGAGAATGAGGGCATGGGGGTTTTTAACTGTTTTATTTGTAAATCTGGCATATTAAAGTTAAATAAACATAATTTAGATCATGCCACTCCTCTGCTCAAAACCCTCCAATGTCTTTTCACCACACTCAGGTTAAAATTCTAAGTCTTTACCACAGACCACAAGGTACCACATGATGTGGCTACTGTCCGTCATGTCCCCCCTCATCACCCACCATTCTCCCAGGACCTCACTTGCACATGCCTTGCTGCCATTCCTCAAGTATGTCCAATCTGTTCTCACTTCAGGGTTTTGCACTTGCTGTTCCCTGTGCCTAGAAGGGTCTTCCTACAGGTCTTCACAAGACTTGCTCCTTCTCTTCATTCACTGACATGCAAATATTAAGAAGGCATTTCCTGACCACCTAGTTAACAGGTACCTCCCCGCACACTGTTTCATTACATCTTCTCTCTTACCCACTTTCATCTTTCTTCCTAATGATGACATGATGGACATCAGCTATTTGTTTGCCATCTCTCAACCCCACCAGGAGCTAAGTGTTTGCCTTGTCAGTCATGTTTATCTCTGTATTCCCAGAGTCTAGACAGAACCTAACTCACTGCAAAGCAGCACTATTCAAAAGACCTTTCTGCAGTGACAGAGCCATTTTGTTCTTGTATTTGTGCTGTCCAATACAGTAGCCACTGCCACCTGAAGCTACTAAGCATCTAAAATGTGACTACTGTTTACTGAGGAACTGAATTTTAATTAAACAGCCAAATTTATAGGTGCTCAATTAACCTTTGCATCTAACTCTTTCTCACAAATTCTGATCGTCATGGTAAAAACAAAACGATAAGGAAACATTTACACTGAACGCAGCAAGCATTAAAATACAAAGCTAGGACACAACAAAATCTCTATAGTGTATAAAATTATACTACTGACCTAAAGTTAATAATACAGGACTCCAAAAACTGAAGTTAATTAAAAAGTTAACATTACATTGTATTTTAAAACACTGTGTGTTTTAAAAATATTAAATACAGTATACTTTAAATTAAGGATCCTAAGGATACAAAGAGTGTATTACAAATAAACCACCTCAGTCAGGATCTGAGTACTCAACCACTGAAAATAAGATTTAATATTAACTTGAGATTTCTTTCCAAAGATGAAAGATTTCAAATTCCTAAAAAGCTTTACAATAAAAAATACTTGGGCAAAAATGAAACTTCTCAATTATGCAGCAAATACAAACACACTATATGCGTTTAACAAAACTTAAAAAGTAAGCAGTCAGTTACCCTAAGGTTGCACCCTAATACAGATGCCAATTTATCAACAGAAAACCTACACATTTTGAGAGAAAAGAGCTACAATTCAGCCTGTGGTGCATAATTAGAATTTAAGACCAAGAAATGCCATTTCATTCCTCCTAAAGTTTGAACTTTGACCACTCAATACTTAAAGTACTAAGCTATAACTAAGGTGAATGAGAAAGTGGAACTGACAGCAGGAATGGTAATGAAAAATAAACTAACAGACATTTTAATGTAATCTGGTGTAACATACATATTTATACTTTGTCTGCAAAGTAATAGATTTACCTTATTCAGTTATTATAGTTCAAATCTGCCGTGGTAAATTAGAGAACTCTGCCAATGGATGCTTTTAAATACTATTTCAGTTTGAATTTGCACCATACCTGCAACTGCAGCTTACCTCCAGTAAAGGTTAACTTTAAGAAATATTTTCCGATTTATATCCTTTATCAAGAAAATAGAGAGAGACTGAGTAACTCTCTTAGTAAATGTCACATTGCACTTGAAAAGATGTGGGTTATTTTCAAATATCTTTTTATGTTGGTTTCTAACGTAATTCCACTGTGATAAGAGAACAGACCCTGTGTGATTTCAATACCTTTAAGACCATGAAATTTTTGCACGTTGTTTTATGTCCTTGGATAAGTTCCAGAGTCTCCCAATTTACAGTCTATGGGAACTTGAATAGAATTTGTGTCCTACTGTTGTGTAAAAATTGTATAAATCTTAATTATATTGAATTGGTTCATAGTGTTTTTCAGGTCTAGTATATCATTCTATTTCTCTACATATTCATTCTATTAATTTTTGAGAGTTTGATACTAAAACTCCAACTAAAAATCTTAATTTATCTCCTTAAAAAATAATTGTAATATACAGTGTATTTTCCAAGTCTCCTGTAAATGTGTTATCATACTTTCAGAATTTAAAAAATTGAAATTAAAAAACTACTATGTATGAAGTAAATAAACCCCAAGGATGTATTGTACAGCACAGAAAAAATAGTCATTATTTCATAATAAAATGGAGTATAATCTGTAAAAATACTGATTCACTGTATTGTATAACTGAAACAAATGTAACATTATAAATCGGCTATGTGCTCATGCATACTCAGTCTCTTCCATCGCGTCTGACTCTTTGCCACCCTATGGACTACAGAACACCAGCTCTTCATTCCATGGGACTCTCCAGGCAAGAATACTGGAGTGGGTTGCCCTGCCCTCCTCCAGGGGATCTTCCCGACCCAGGGATTGAACCCAAGCCTCCCGTGTCTCCTGCATTGTAGGCGGATTCTTTACTGCTGAACCACCAGGGGAGTAAATCAACTATATTTCAATATAAATACCCTCCTCAAAAGAGAGACTGAGTGGGAAGATAAAGATCAGAGAATCTTAAGTGATACATCAGCCAAGAACCCTGATTTAAACAAAGAAGCTCAATTATATATTATGGCAATCAAGGAAATATGAACACTAGATCTTTGATAATATTAAGGAATCGTGGATAATGATAAAGGAATTTAAATTATTTTTTTAAAAGACTCACTGCCTTTTAATAAAACATGCTGAAACATTTATGGATGAAATGATGGTATAAGATGATTTGCTTTGCTTTGGTTTAGGATTTGCTTCAACCATCTGTATGAAGGGTTGGGGGGTGAGGTGGGTCGAGCAGAAATAGAAAAAGCTTGTCCTTGAGCTGAAAACTTGGAGCTGGAGGATAAGAGAATATGGAGATTTGTGTTCTATTTTTTGCGTGTGAAATTTTCTACACTATAATCTTTAAAAAAAGAAAAAAACTAGTAGAGCCATTTTTTTTTTAAATGCAAGTAAGTCATAAGAGAGTAAGAAGATTTCCAATAATGAATTAACAACCTGCAAATAGCTATATATTATGGTTATCCTACTGGAAATTTTAATATAAATAAATTCACTTATTTGGGAAAGTTTCTTTCAGGTTATATGTTGTATTTGGAAAATATAACAGCCATACCCAGGGGCAAGTGACAAGACTCATCTGCACACCTGGGTCTTCACTGCCAGTGCCTGTGACACTTGACTATTTTACCATTTCCACGTTACCATTCTCAGAATATAAGGCAAATCTTGCCTGAATCACTGTCACTGACCCGAGAGGGTCCTAGCCCAGAGTCTTAAAGAAGGTCTTCCTCCAGAAATTAGACACGGTCCTTGTGTAGTTCTGTCCTCTAGAATCTTTCTCCCAAGTAACATAAGAACAAGAGGAGAAAGGCAGAGATGATCTGGATTTCTTGAGCCATCTGGGTGGATCAAGTTTTTTATTTCTTTCCTCTGCACAAAGTCCCTCACCTGTGACAAGCTTCAGCATTAGGTCCTGGTGACACAGTCCCCTGCGGGGGGAGATAGAGAAGTAAGGAGACAGGTAGTAGTAAGTAGCTTCTTAATCTGACTAAGATCAATTTAATTTGAAAGAGGAAGTAGCTTTACAGCAATCCTTTTTCTCATCATTGCCAGATTACCTCATTGCTTTAAAAGAAAATGAATTCCTCCATCTCAAGTGTTTGGCAAACAATAGTCAGCAGATTTGTGTAAAAAAAAAAGTATACCTAGTCAATTAGGGGTCGATTACAAATTTCTATTTGGGGAGTCTCCAAATTGGGAACCTGAGAGTAGAGTAGAAAAAAGATTTTTCCCTTTGAATACTTCATGCTTTTAAAATTTTGAGCCATGTGAATGTATTGCTTTATGTAATTAATTAGTTAACTTATTAAAAATAAAGATTAAATAAATAAATAAAAATAAAGATAAAAATGGAGATCATAATGCCTAAAAAGAGATTAAGATCACAGGGCCATTTGCTTCTAATGTAAAAACTAATACAAATCACTCTGTTAAGAATCAAAAGGCTATTATAATTAAATGACACATAATATCAGATTTTCTTTTGCAAAATAGGCCCTTAATGGCAAAGTTGGTGAATTCTGAATAAAATCTCTAAGTTAGATAACAGTATTGTATCAATATTAATTTCCTGACTTTAATAATAGTACTGTGGTCATATAAAAGTTTTTTTAAGAAACACACTTCAAAACATTAGGGGTAAAGTGGTGTCATATCTGCAACTTTCTCTGAAAGAGTGGGGATGAGATATATAGAGAAAGACAGAGAGAAAATAATAATAATAAAGTAGACTCGATAAAATGTTGATATTTACTGGCAAAGAGGGGGAGCGCCTGGAACTCTCATACACTAATGGCAGAAGTAAAAAAATTATGACTATTTTTGAAACCAGGCAATGCTTTAATAATGTTAAACATAGACTTATCATATGGCCTAGCAATTACAGTCCTAGGTATTTACCCTAGAGAAATTAAAACATAGAGATCCAAAACATGTGTCTAAGAATGTTCATATCAACTTTATTCATAATAGCCCAAAGTGCAAACAATCTCCATGTTCATCAATAGGAGAGTGAATCACATTCATCAATAGGAGATGAATAAACAAATATTTATCAACAGGAGAGTGAATAAACAAATGTATTCTCACACAAATGTTTGACAAACATTATTTTCACAAACAAATGTATCCACCTGCAAAGTGGGAGACCTGGGTTCCATCTGATCCCTGGGTTGGGAAGATTCCCTCGAGAAGGGGAAGGCTACTCACTCCAGCATTCTGGCCTGAAGAATTCCACAGGCTGTATACACATGAGGTGACAAAGGGTCAGATATGACTGAGTAAGTTTCACTTCACTTCATTCACACACCAGACACTGGGACATGATTCCCATGGGTCCCTTGTGTTTCCACATGTCTTATGAATAGAGGTGCTGACAGTTTTGCTCCAGACAATCTTCTTTAAAAAAAAAAAAAAAAACACTTGCACAGAAGATACCCTTGGAAAATATAATTTCTCCATCTGGAGCAGAAGGCAAATTTTTTGGAGTCCAGTATGATGAAGATAATGTCTCCTTCCAGGAACAAAGGTTGGGCAGATTTTCTTGAAGTCTCTTATTAAAGATTGAGGTTTTCTAAGCTTAGGGTTCCTCAGCTATGACTCAAGATTTACTATGTGTGGACATTTAGGTTGTTTTTACCTGTATAAGTTTATTGAGGCATAACTTACATGCAAAAAAATCATATTTGATCTGGTACAAGCATGAATCCGAGGCAGCCTAACTTTTTAGCTTGCAAACAGGATAAAATCTCAGATTCTTCACAGTCCTTGCCAGTGGAATGCTGCCCAGCAACAAAAAGGAAAGAATCACTGAGACACACAGCAGTACAGATGAGTCTTGCAAACATTATGCTGCGTGAAAAAGCTGAGCCCGAATCAAGTATGATACTGTCTAATTTTATTTACTGAAAATTCTCCATCGAGCAGAATAAATCTGTATTAATAGAAATCACAATGGCAGTTGCCTGAGACAGGGAGTTTGGGGCATGTTGACAGAGGTAAAGGATGAAGGATTTTCCCAAGAGTCCAGTGGTTAAGAATTATCCTTGCAGTGCATGGGACAGGGGTTCTGGGAAGCAAGGTTCTGCGTGCTGCAGCACAGCTAAGGCCACGCGCTGCGGATACTAGGTGAGGAGGAGCCCCACAATGCGACTAAGGCCCGGTGCAGGCAAATAACCAAGTCTTTAAAAGGAGGTGAGGGGGAAGCTTTCTAGCGTGGTGGGAGTGGTGGAACTATTTTGTATCTTTGTTGTGTTTGCATGGATATATACATCTTTCAAAGTGCATCAAACAGTGTGCCCTAAAATGTATAATTTTGTTATATGTGAATTACGCCTCAGTAAAATTACATAGAAATAGTCTAAATATTTATCAACATGTGAACAGATATGCAAAATATGGTATATACATAAAATGGAATATTATTCAGCCTTGAAAAGGAATGAAATTCTGAAACATGCTAGAACATGGGTGTTCCTTGAAATCATTACACTACGTGAGAGAAGTCAGACATGAGAAGACAGTTACTGTGTGATTCCACTTCTTTGAGCTGCCTGGAATAGACAAATTCATAGACAGAAAGTAGAGCAGTGGTTATCCAGGGCTGTGGAGTTGTGGTCTAGTGGGTACAAGGTTTCAGTTTGGAAGGATGAAATAATTCTGGAGATGGAGGTGATGGTGTTGTACAACAGTGTGAACACACTTAATGCCACTTAACTGGACACTCAAAATGTTTAAAATGATAAATGTTATATCTAGTACATTTATATGTATTACAGTAGTGGTGTGAAAAAAAATAATCTCTCTCTCCAGTGGTGTGCTGCAAAATGTATAACAACCAGCTATGAGAGGGAAGCATATTGGTAGTATTCACTTTGATAGAAACACTCCCACAGTGATCCAGTTCAAGCAACAGTGTGATATCACTGAATGTAGAGTTTGGAAAAGATACAAACAACTGACTTTACAAAGTCAATAGGAGTTGGCTCAAAGACACTACTGTCTCTATCTAACCAACCGATTGTTAGTACACAGCAAATCCAGTAAAGAAAACACAACATAAAAGTTATAAAGAAAAAGGGAAAAAAATCACCCCACCACTACTTATAGGCAGTTGTCTGTATGCCAGCCAGGGAGGTCGATGGTTATTTGTGGGCTGATAACATACAGGAACAACAAAGTGCCAGTTCACTGATCCTGCAGGCTGGAAGGCATCAATTCTGGTTGGTTGGTACCCATTGCCACATCAGTTATTAAATCTTGTGGCTCTTATTCCTGGTGGTGACATCCAGAAAAGGAAAACTGTGGGACCTTCTTGAATCATGTAAGTTTAGCTACCAGTAGGTAACCCTTTAAAATTTTTATCGATCTTTACTGTCATCATATTCCCTTTGTTTTGGCACAAAATGGCTGCAAAAGTACAGGAGATACAAAATTTTGAAGCCATTTCCAGAAGATTTAGGCTGATTCTCGGTGCCAGTGACTCTCAGATAGGGTGTGCATGTAATTACTTGGATTAATCTTCATTTTGAAAGAACTACAGGTGATTCTAATGCAGTTGGTTCACAGAACACATTTGGCAACATGGTTCGATGAGGTAGCTCTTTCCCTTCTCCCCTTTCATAATTTCACACCACAACCACATTGCTCTAAGATGCAAATTAGGGTAACTGATGTTATAAAACATGTCCCAATGTGTGTATAACAATGTCTGAAATGATTTTAAGAATATTCAGTATAGAAAAGGTGACATAAAATTGTGCTAATTCATTTTACTGTCATTGGTGAAACAAGTGTTACTCAAGCCTTTTGACGTGGCAGAAATATTTTAAGACAACCCCTTCTATTCTTTGAGCAGGAAATAAAATCTAGCAAACTGTGTAGCCAGTAACCTTAGGGATGGTACTTGAGGCTTGATCTCTAAAAGATGTTGAGTCCAAAAGTTGAACCTAAATCTGCCTGTATTGTTCTGCCTTGAGTGAATCTTTCATGCAGGCTGTGATCAGTGCATTTAAAAGAGCAGAGATATGAATTTTATTGAGATTTACCTTATGTTTTATTATTGTAGGCTTGCCAGGTGGCACTAGTGGTAAAGAACCCACCTGCCAATGCAGGTGATGTAAGAGGTGCTGATTGGATTTCTGGGTCAGGAAGATCGAGGAGGGTGTGGCAACCCACTCCAGTATTCTTGCCTGGAGAATCCTATAAACAGATGAACCTGGTGGGCTACAGTCCGTAGTCGCAAAGAGTCGGACACAACTGAAGCAACTTAGCATGCATGCATGTTTTATTAATAATGAATTTCTGTTTAGTAAATGTTTCATAGTTATGTGCCAGACTTGCTTTCCTTATAACATGGTGGCAAGGTTAAGGAGGCATCGTTAGTCTTCATCCACTCTAATTAATAAATGCTACATGAATCTACCAAAAAGAACCTTATAACTGTGCTTGAAAATTTGGCTTAGGGTAGCTCTTTATAGGGTGTTTGGGGGAACACTAAACCCCAAGATGCTCATTTGAAGATAGAAGACCTGCAAAAAAAAAAAAAAAAAAAAAAAGAGAGAGAGAAAGAGAAGAGAAAGAAGACTTGCATGATTAAATAAACATAGGAAATGCTGCATAGGCGAATATTTTATTTTTTTTAATTTAGTCCACCATTTACCAAAGTTATTGATTAAAGATTTTAAAATTTCATAAGAATAACACTTTGTGGAATATATATTTAGCAAAGAATTCTCCAGTGCTCTGGTGAAAATTTTAGCTGTGAAGGGGAACACAGGGATAGAGAGGAAAATTAATTTGGCATTCTTGACTTCAAACTTACATTAACCACATTTGTTTCCACTATTAAATGTAAAGAATTTGATGGATTTAACAACAGTCATCAAGGATAGTCAAAAGGTAACTTCCTCAGTGGTCTGGTGCAGCCAAAAATCAACTGGAGAATATACCTCAGGTGCCCGCTGCAACTCGAGAAAAACCATGAGGCTTCCCCCTCGCTACGAGATGAACCCCAATTCCCCAGCATTGCGTGAAGACCAATTCCGTCTTCCCCATCAAACAAGAAAGGAGCCTTGACTTCCTTGATGGAACTCCAGAGAGGCCCCAAGAACACTGTCACAAGTCTAGAGGGACCTGAGGTCACCACAATCACACAAAAGAGTTCCATGTACCACAAATCAACTCGAGATGAGGCCTGATTCCCCTGCAATGGCTCCAGAGCTAGCAGGCGTTCCCCTGCAAACACAGCAAGTGGCTTGCCTTCCTTTAGGCAACTCCAGAGATTCCGCGAGAACACCATCCCAAGTCTAGAGGAACACGAGTTCAGCACAGCAACTAGAGAGAAGCTCCGTGTACAGGAAATCATCTCGAGATGAGAGCTGATTCTCTGGCTTTGACTCAAGAGGAATGCCAACTTTCCACAAGCACCTCAAGAGGAGGCTTCTCTCAGCTATAGGTATGTGAGAGGGACCCTGAGTTTGCTGCCTCAAGTGGAATGGACACCGAGATGCCGTGACTCGAGATAAGGCCGGATTTCCCTGCAGTGACCTGAATGCAAGCTCGTCTTTCATCTCACGAGATGAAGCGATGTCTGAATCCCCTGTGGAGATCCTAGAGAAAGCCCTAGTTCCACGTATCATCTCAACAGGAGGCCTCACACTCCTTTCAAAACTCGAGAGTCACACGGAGGTCAATGCCTCAAAAGGAGACGATTCCTGACTCCTCTTGAAAATTGATAGGAATCCCAATATCCCTGTGGCAACTGGACAGGAACCCTGGGTCTCTCGCCTCACCTTGAGAGGGGTCCCTATTGCCCTATCAAGCCTCGATGAGAATACCGAGGTGTCCCTAACATCTAGGCAGGAGTCCTGACGTCACTGAACAACATGAGTTTTGAAGGGTCATTCCCGCCGTAACTCGAGAAGATACCCCAGGTCCCCACCACAACTCAAGAAAACCCAGGAGAATTCACCCTCGCCGTGAGATGAGGCCCAATTCCACTGCATCGCATGTAAAGCAATTCCGTGTTCCCCATAAAACAGAATATGAGCCTTGACTTCCATGATGGAACTCCAGAGAGTCCCCAAGAACACTGTCGCAAGTGTAGAGGGACACTGAGGTCCCCGCAGCAACACGAAAGTGCTCCGAGTACCCAGATCAACTCGAGATGAGACCCGATTCCCCTGCACTGGCTCCAGAGCAATCCCGCTTTCCTCATCAAACTAGACAAGTGGCTTGACTTCCCTTAGGCAACTCCAGAGATTCCCCGAGAGCACCGTCCCAAGTCTAGAGGAACACCAAGTTCAGCACAGCAACTCGAGAAAAGCTCCGTGTACCCCAATACATTCGAGATGAGAGCTGATTCCCTGGCTTCGACTCAAGAGGAATGCCAACTTTCCACAAGCAGCTCAAGCGGAGGCTTTTCTCAGCTCTCGGTATGTGAGAGGGACCCTGAGTTTGCTGCCTCAAGTGGAATGGACACCGAGATGCCCTGACTCGAAATAAGGCTGGATTTCCCTGCAGTGACTTGAATGCAGGCTCGTCTTTCATCTCACAAGATGAAGAGATGTCTGAGTCCCCTGTGGAGACCCTAAAGAAAGCCCTAGTTCCCCACCTCATCTCGACAGGAGGCCTTACATCCCTTTGACAACTCGAGAGGAACACGGAGTTCAATGCTTCAAAAGGAGACGATGCCTAACACCTCTTGAAAATTGATAGGAATAGCAATATCCCTGTGGCAACTGCAAAGGGAAGCTGGGTCAACACCTCACCTCGAGAGGCATCCCTATTGCCCTGCCAAGCCTCGAGGAGAATCCCGAGGTGTCCTTCAAAACTAGACAGGAGTCCTGTCGCCGATCAACCAACACGGGTTTTGAAGGGCCATCCTCGCCGTAACCCAAGAACATACCCTAGGTCCCAGCCGCAACTCAACATAAACCATGAGACTTCCCCCTGGCCGCGAGGTGAGGCCCGATTCCCCTGCAGTGAGTGCAGAGCAAATCCGTGTTCCCCATCAAACATGAAAGGAGTCTTCACTTCCTAGATGAAACTCCACATAGTCCCCAAGAACACTGCCAGAGGTCGAGAGGGACCCTGAGGTCACCGCAGCAAAACAAAAGAATTCGTGTAAATGAAATCAACTCGAGATGAGGCGCGATTGCCCTGCATTGGCTCCAGAGCCATCTCGCATTCCCCATCAAACATGACAAGTGGCTTGACTTCCTTTAGGCAACTCCAGAGATTCACCAAGAGTACCGTCCAATATCTAAAGGAACACAAAGTTCAGCACTGCAACTCGAGAAAACCTCCCTGTACCCCCAAATCATCTCTAGTTGAGAGCTGCTTCCCTGGATTCAACTCAAGAGGAATGCCAACTGTCCACAACTACCTCGAGAGGAGGCTTCTCTCAGTTATATGTATGTGAGATGGGCCCTGAGTTTGTGGCCTCAAGTGAAATGGACACAGAGATGTCCTGACTCGAAATAAGGCTGGATTTCCCTGCAGTGACTTGAATGCAGGCTCGTCTTTCATCTCACGAGATGAAGGGATGTCTGAATCCCCTGTGGTGACCCTAGAGAAAGCCCTAGTTCCTGGCTTCATCCCAACATGAGACCTCACATCCCTGTGAAAACTCGAGAGGCACACGGAGTTAAATGCTTCAAAAGGAGACGATGGCTGACTCTTCTTGAAAAATGATAGGAATCCCAAAATTCCTGTGGCCACTGCAAATGGAACCTGGGTTTCCCCTCTCACCTTGAGAGGTGTCCCTATTGCCCTCCCAAGCCCCGAGGAGAATCCCGAGGTGTCCCTCGCAACTAGACAGGAGTCCTGACATCACTGATCCAACCCGAGTTTTGAAGGGCCATCCTCGTCATAACACGAGAACATAATCCAGGTTCCCACCGCAACTCGAGAAAAACAATGACACTTTCCCCTCGCCACGAGATGAGGCCCGATTCCCCTGCACTGCATGCAGAGCAAGTCCGTGTTCCCCATCAAACAGGAAAGGAGCCTTGACTTCCTTGATGGCACTCCAGAGAGTCCCCAGGAACACTTTCACAAGTCTAGAGGGACCCTGAGGTCCCCGAAACAACATGAAAGCGCTCCATGTACTCCAAATCAACTCGAGATGAGGCCTGATTCCCCTGCACTGCATGCAGAGCAAGTCCATGTTCCCCATCAAACACGAAAAGAGCCTTGACTTCCTAGATGAAACTCCACATAGTCCCCAAGAACACTGTCACAGTTCTGCAGGGACCCTGAAGTGACAGCAGCAGCACGAAAGAACTCGTTTAACTCAAATCAACTCTAGATGAGACCCGATTCCCCTGCATTGACTCCAGAGACATCCCTCATTCCCCATTAAACAGGGCAAATAGCCTGACTTCCTTTAGGCAACCCCAGAGATTCACCGAGAGCACCGTCCCATATCTAGAGGAACACCAAGTTCAGCACAGCAACTCGACAAAAGCTCCGTGTAACCCAAAACATTTCGAGATGAGAGTTATGACACAGGAGGAATGGAAACTTTCCACAAGCACCTCAAGAGGTGGCTACTCTGAGCTATAGGTATGTGAGAGGGATCCTGAGTTTGCTGCCTCATGTGGAATGGACACCGAAATGCCCTTACTCGAAATAAGGCCGGATTTCCCTGCAGTGACTTGAATGCAGTCTCGTCTATCATCTCACAAGAAGAAGGGATGTCTAAATCCCCTGTGGATACCCTAGAGAAAGCCCAAGTTCCCTGCCTCATCTCGACAGGAGGCCTCACATCCCTTTGAAACTTTGAGAGGCACGTGGAGTTCAATGCCTCAAAAGTAGATGATGCCTGCCTCCTCTTGAAAATTGATAGGAATCTCAATATCTCTGTGGCAACTGGAAAGGGACCCTGGGTCTCCACTTTACCTCGAGAGACTTCCCTATTGCCCTCCCAAGCCCCGAGGAGAATCCCGAGGTGTCCCTCGCAACTAGACAGGTGTCCTGACGTCGCTGACCCAACACAAGTTTTGAAGGTCCATCCCCACCGCAACTCAAGAACATACCCCAGGTTCCCACCGCAACTCGAGAAAAACCATGAGACATCCCCCTCACCATGAGATGAGGTCTGATTCCCCTGCATTGCATGCAGAGCATGTGTGTGTTCCCCATCATACTTGAAAAGAGTTTTGACTTCCTTGATGGAACTCCAGAGAGTCCCCAAGAACACTGTTACAAAGCTAGAGGGACCCTGCGGACTCCGCAGCAACATGAAAGAGCTCGTGTACCCCAAATCAACTCGAGATGCGGCCCAATTCACCTGAATTGGGTCCAGAGCCATCACACGTTCCCCATCAAATAGAACATGTGGCTTGACCTCGTTTACGCAACTCCAGAGATTCCATGAGAACATCATTCCAAGTCCAGAGGAACACCAAGTTCTGCAGAGCAACTCGAGAAAAGCTCCATGTACCCCAAATCATCTCGAGATGAGAGCTGATTTGCTGAACTCGACTCAAAGGGAATTCCAACTTTCCACAAGCACCTCAAGAGGAGGCTTCTCTCAGCTATAAGTATCATAGTGGGACCCTGAGCTTGCTGCCTCAAGTGGAATGTACAATGAGATTCCCAGACTCAAAAAAAGGCCGGATTTCCCTGCAGTGACGTGAATGCAGGCTCGTCTTTCATCTCACAAGATGAAGGGATATCTGAATCCCCCGTGGAGACCCTAAAGAAAGCCCTTGTTCCCCGACTCATCTCAACAGGAGGCCACACATCCCTTTGACAACTCGAGAGGAGTGCAGAGTTCAAGGCGTCAAAAGGAGACGACGCCTGACTCACCTTGAAAATTGATAGGGATCCCAATATCCCTCTGGCAACTGCGAAGGAAGTCTGGGTCTCCTGTCTCACCTCGAGAGGCGTCCCTATTGCCCTGCCAAGCCTCAAGGAGTATCCTGAGGTATCCCTGGCAATTAGACATGATTCCTGAAGTCGCTGAACCAACATGAGTTTTGAAGGGCCATCCCCGCCGTAATACGAGAACATACCCCAGATTCCCGCTGAAACTCAAGAAAAACCATGAGACTTCCCCATCGCTGCGAGATGAAGCCCGATTGCAATGCTGCGTGCAGAGCAAGTCTGTGTTCCTCATTAAACACAAAAGGAGCCTTGACTTCCTTGATGGACCTCCAGAAAGTCCCCAAGAACACTATCACAAGTCTAGCGGGACCCTGAGGTCCCCGCAGCAACACAAAAGAGCATCGTGTACCCCAAATCGACTCGAGATGAGGTGTGATTCCCCTGCATTGCATGCAGACCACATCTGAGTTCCCCATCAAACACTAAAGGAGCCTTGACTTCCTAGATGAAATTCCACATAGTCCCCAAGAAGACTGGGGACTTCAGCACCTCACAAGTCTAGAGGAGCTGAGGCCACCACAGCAACACATAAGAGCTTCGTGTACTACAAATCAACTTGACATGAGGCCGGATTCCCCTCCATTGGCTCCAGAGCCATCGTGCATTCCCCATCAAACAGATCAAGTAGCTTGACTTCTTTTAGCAACCCCAGAGATTAACCGAGAGCACCGTCCCATATCTAGAGGAACACCAAGTTCAGCACAGCAACTCGACAAAAGCTCCGTGTACCACAAATCATCTCAAGATGAGAGCTGATTCCCTGGATTGGACTCAAGAGGAATGCCAACGTTCCACAAGCAACTCAAGAGGAGGCTTCTCTCAGCTATATGTATGTGAAAGGGAACCTGATTTTGCTGCTTCAAGTGGAATGGACATCGAGATGACCTGATTCAAAATAAGGCCGGATTTCCCTGCATTGACTTGAATGCAGGCTCATCTTTCATCTCACATAAAGAAGGGATGTCTGAATCCCTTGTGGAGACCCTAGAGAAAGCACTAGTTCCCTGCCTTATCTCGACATGAGGCCTGACTTCCCTTTGAAAACTCAAGAGGCATTCGAAGTTCAATGCTTCAAAAGGAGACGAAGCCTGACTCCTTTTCAAAATTGATAGGAATCACGATATCCCTGTGGCAACTGGACAGGAACACTGGGTCTCTCGCCTCACTTCGAGAGGCATCCCTATTGCCCATGCAAGCCTCGAGGAGAATTCCGAGGTGTCCCTCGCAACTAGAGAGGAATCTTGACGTTGCTGATCCAACACAAGTTTTGAAGGTCCATCCTCGTCGTAACTAGAAAGCATAACCCAGGTTCTTGCCGCAACTCGAGAAAAACCATGAGGCTTTCACCTGGCCGTGAGATGAGGCCTGAATCCCCTGCACTGCAGGCAGAGCAATTCCCTGTTCCCCATGAACACGAAAGGAGCCTTGACTTCCTTGATGGAACTCCAAAGAGTCCCCAGGAACACTGTCACTGGTATAGAGGGACACTGAGTTCCCCACAGCAACACGAAAGCGCTCCGTGTACTTCAAATCAACACGAGGTGAGGCCTGATTCCCCTGCATGGTCTCCAGAGCCATCCAGCATTCCCCATCAAACACGACAAGTGGCTTGTCTTCCTTTAGGCAACTCCAGAGTTTACCCGAGAACACCGTCCTAAGTATAGAGGAACACCACGTTCAGCACAGCAACTAGAAAACATCTCTGTGTACCTCAAATCATCTCGAGATGAGCGCTGATTCCCTGGCTTTGACTCAAGAGGAATGCCAGCTTTAAACAACACCTAAAGAGGAGGCTTCTCTCAGCTATAGGTATGTGAGAGGGACCCTGAGTTTGCTGCCTCAAGTGACATGGACACTGAGAAGCCCTGACTCAAAATAAGGCCAGGTGTCCCTGCAGTGGCTTGAATGCAGGCTCATCTCTCATCTCACAAGATGAAGGGATGTCTGAATCCCCTGTGGAGACCCTAGAGAATACCCTAGTTCCCAGCCTCATCTTAAAAGGAGGCCTCACATCCCTTTGACAACTCGAGAGGAACACAGAGCAACATGTAAAGGCTCTGTGTACTCCAAAACAACTCGAGATGAGGACCGATTCCCCTGTACTGCGTTCAGAGCAAGTCTGTGTTCCCCATCAAACACGAAAGGAGCTTTGACTTCCCTGATGGAAATCCAGAGAGTCCCCAGGAACACTGTCACAAGTTTCGAGGGTCCCTGAGGTCCCCGCAGCAACATGAAAATGCACTGTGTACTTGAAATCAACTCGAGATGAGGCCCGCTTCCCATGCACTGCATGCAAAGCAAGTCTGTGTTCCCCATAAAACATGAAAGGAGCCTTGACTTCCTTGATGGAAATCCAGAGAGTCCCCAGGAACACTTTGAAAAGTCTAGAGGGACCCTGAGAAACCCACAGCAACATGAAAGTGCACTGTGTGCTTCAAATCAACTCGAGATGAGGCCCGATTCCCCTGCATTAGCTCCAGAGCCATCACTCATTCCCCATCAAATACAACAAGTGGCTTGACTTCCTTTAGGCAACTCCAGAGATTACCTGAGAATACCGTCTCAAGACAAGAGGAATACCAAGTTCAGCACAGCAACTCGAGAAAAGTTCCGTGTACCCCAAATCATCTCGAGATGAGAGCTGATTCCCTGGCTTCGACTCAAGAGGAATGCCAACTTTCCACAAGCCCCTCAAGAGGAGGCTTCTTTCAGCTCTAGGTATGTGAGAGGGACCCTGAGTTTGCTGCATCAAGTGGAATGGTTACCCAGATGCCATGACTCGAAATAAGGTTGGATTTCCCTGCAGTGACTTTAATGCAGGCTCGTCTTTCATCACACATGATGAAGTGATGTCTGAATCCCCTGTGGAGACCCTAGAGAAAACCCTAGTTCCCCGGCTCATCTCGACAGGAGGACTCACAGTCTTTAGAAACCTCCAGAGGCACATGGATTTAAATGCTTCAAAAGGAGAGCATGGCTGCCTCCTCTTGAAAATTGATAGGAATCCCCAAATTACTGTGGCAACTGGAATGGACCCTGGGTCTCCCCCCTCACCTCGAGAGGCATCCTTATTGCCCTACCAAGCCTCGAATAGAATCCCGAGTTGTCCCTTGCAGCTAGACAGGAGTCCTAATGTCACTGAATCAACACGAGTTTGAAGGGCCATCCCAACCATAACTTGAGAACATAACTCAGGTTCCCGCCACAGCTCAAGAAAACCGTGAGAATTCCCCCTTGCCATGAGATGAGGCCCGATTCCCCTGCACTGGCTCCAGAGCAATCCTGCATTCCTCATCAAAGAGCACAAGTGGCTTGACTTCTTTTGGGCAACTCCAAGATTCCCCGAGAACACCATCCCAAGTCTAGAGCAACACCAAGTTCAGCACAGCAACTCGAGAAAAGCTCCGTGTAGCCCAAATCATTTCGAGATGAGAGCAGATTCCCTGGCTTTGAAACAAGAGCAATGCCAACTTTCCACAAGCAGCTCAAGTGGAGGCTTTTCTCAGCTCTTGGTATGTGAGAGGCACCCTGAGTTTGCTGCTTCAAGTGGAATGGACATCGAGATGCCCTGACTCGAAATAAGGCCGGAATTCCCTGCAGTGACTTGAATGCCGGCTCATCCTTCATCTCAAAAGATGAAGGGATATCTGAATCCCCTATGAAGACCCTAGAGAAAGCCCTAGTTTCCCGCCTCATCTCGACAGGAGGCCTCACATCCCTTTGACAACACGAGTAGAACACGGAGTTCAGTGCTTCAAAAGTAGACAATGATTGAGTCCTCTTGAAAATTGACAGAAGTCCCAGTATCCGTGTGGCAACTTGAAAGGACACTGGGTCTCCCGCCTCACCTCGAGAGGCATCCCTATTGCCCTGCCAAGACTCGAGGACAATCCCGAGTTGTCCATCGCAACTAGACAGGAGTCCTGACGTAGCTGAAAAAACACGAGTTTTGACGGGCCATCCCCATCGTCACTTGAGAATATAACCCAGGTTCCCTCCACAACTCGAGAAAATCCATGAGACTTCCCGCTCGATGAGAGATGAGATCAGATTCCCCTGCACTGAGTGAAGAGCAATTCCGTGTTCCCCATCAAACATGAAAGGAGCCTTGACTTCCTTGATGGAACTCCAGAGAGTCCCCAAGAACACTGATAAATGTCTAGAGGAACCCTGAGGTCACCGCAGCAACATGAAATAGTTCGGTGTACCCCAAATCAACTCGAGATGAGTCCAGATTCCCCTTCATTGGCTCCAGAGCCATCCGGCATTCCCCATCAAACATGACAAGTGACTTGACTTCCTTTAAGCAACTCCAGAGATTCCCCGAGAACAACGTCCTGAGTATAGAGGAACACCACGTTCAGCACAGCAACTAGAAAACAGCTCCGTGTACCTCAAATCATCTCGAGATGAGACTTGATTCCCTGGCTTTGACTCAAGAGGAATGCCAGCTTTAAACAACACCTAAAGAGGAGGCTTCTGTCAGCTATAGGTACGTGAGTGGGACCCTGAGTTTGCTTCCTCAAGTGGAATGGACACCGAGATGCCCTGACTTGAAATAAGGCCGGATGTCCCTGCAGTGATTTGAATGCAGGATTGTCTTTCATCTCACAGATGAAGGGATGTTTGAATCCCCTGTGGAGACCCTAGAGAATACGCTAGTTCCCAGCCTCATCTCGACAGGAGGCCTCACATCCCTTTGACAACATGAGAGGCAAGCGGAGTTCAATGCTTCAAAAGGAGACGAAGCCTGACTCCTCTTGAAAACTGACAGGAGTCACAGTATGGCTCTGGCAACTGCAAAGGGAAACCTGGTGTCCCGCCTCACTTCGAGAGGCATCCCAATTGTCCTGCCAAGCCTCGAGAAGAATCCTAAGGTGTCCCTCGGAACTAGACAGGAGTCCTGACGTCGCTGAACAAACACGAGTTTTGAAGGGCCAACTCTGCCGTAACTCGAGAATATAACCCAGGTTCCACACCACAGCTCCAGAAAAACAATGAGACTTTCCCCTCACCGTGAGATGAGGCCCGATTCCCCTGCATTGCATGCAGAGCAAGTCCGTGTTCCCCATCAAACACGAAAGGAGCCTTGACTTCCTAGATGAAACTCTCCATAGTCCCCAAGAACTCTGTCAGAAGTCTAGAGGGACCCTGAGATCAATGCAGCAACACGACAGAGCCCCGTGTACCACAAATCAACTCGAGATGAAGCCTGATTTCCCTGCATTGGCTCCAGAACAATCCTGCATTCCTCATCAAAGAGCACAAGTCGCTTGACTTCTTTTAGGCAACTCCAGAGGCTCTATGAGAATACCGCCACCAGTCTAGAGGAACACCAAGTTCAGCACAGCAACTCGAGAAAAGCTCCATGTACCCCAAAACATTTCGAGATGAGAGCTGATTCCCTGGCTTCGACTCAAGAGGAATGCCAACTTTCCACAAGCAGCTCAAGCGGATGCTTTTCTCAACTATAGGTATGTGAGAGGGACCCTGAATTTGCTGCCACAAGTGGAATGGACACCGAGATTCCCTGACTCGACATAAGGCTGGATTTCCCTGCAGTGACTTGAATGCAGGCTTGTCTTTCATCTCAAAAGATGAAGTGATGTCTGAATCCCCTGTGGAGACCCTAGACAAAGCCCTATTTCCCCACCTCATCTCGACAGGTGACCTTACATCCCTTTGACAACACGAGTCGAATGCGGAATTCAATGCTTCATAAGGAGACGATGACTGAGTCCTCTTGAAAATTGACAGGAATCCCAGTATGTCTGTTGCAACTTGAAAGGACACTGGGTCTCCCCCGTCACCTCGAGAGGCGTCACTATTGTCCTGCCAAGCCTTGAGGAGAATCTCAAGGTGTCCCTCGCAACTAGACAGGAGTTCACACATCGCTGAACAAACATGAGTTTTGAAGGGCCATCCCCGCCGTAACTCTAGAACATAACCAGGTTCCCTCCACAACTCCAGAAAAACAATGAGACTTTCTCCTCACCGCGAGATGAGGCCCAGTTCCCATGCAATGTATGCAGGTTAAGTCCGTGTTCCCAATCAAAAGGAAAGGAGACTTGACTTCTTTGAAGGACCTCCAGAGAGACCCCAAGAACACTGTCAGAAGTCTACAGGGACCCTGAGGTCCCCGCAGCAACATGAAAGGGCTCCGTGTACTCCAAATCAACTCAAGATGAGGCCCGATTCCCCTGGACTGCATTCAGAGCAAGTCCGTGTTCCCCATCAAACACGAAAGGAGCCTTGACTTCCTTGATGGAACTCCAGAGAGTCCCCAGGAACACTGTCACAAGTCTAGAGAGACCCTGAGGTCCCCTGCAGCAACATGAAAGTGCACCGTGTACTTCAAATCAACTCGAGATGAGACCCGATTCCCCTGCATTGTCTCCAGAGACATCACTCGTTCCCCATCAGACACACAAAGTGGCTTGATTTCCGTTAGGCTACTCCAGAGATTACCCGAGACTACCATCTCAAGACTAGAGGAACACCAAGTTCAGCACAGAAACTCGAGAAAAGCTCTGTGTACCCCAAATCATCTCGAGATGAGAGCTGATTCCCTGGCTTTGACTCAAGAGGGATGTCAACTTTACACAAGCACCTGACGAGGAGGCTTCTGTCAGGTATATGTATGTGAGAGGGACCCTGATTTTGCTGCCTCAA
The DNA here is from genome assembly GCF_963930625.1 of Muntiacus reevesi. Taxonomy (NCBI): domain Eukaryota; kingdom Metazoa; phylum Chordata; class Mammalia; order Artiodactyla; family Cervidae; genus Muntiacus; species Muntiacus reevesi. The sequence goes on from NW_027077850.1 coordinate 153,273, forward strand.
GTAGAATGAACACCGAGATGCCCTGACTCATAATAAGGCCGGAATTCCCTGGAGTGACTTGAATGCAGGCTCGTCTTTCATCAAACAAGATGAAGGGATGTCTGAATCCCCTGTGGAGACCCTAGAGACAGCCCTAGTTCCCCGGCTCATCTCAACAGGAGGCCTCACATCCTTTTGAAACTCGAGAGGCACGTGGATTTAAATGCTTCAAAAGGGGAGTATCGCTCCCTCCTCTTGAAAATTGATAGGAATCCCAAAATTCCTGTGGCAACTGGAAAGGACCTTGGGTTGCCCCTCTCACATTGAGAGGCGTCCCTATTGCCCTGCCAAGCTTCGAGGAGAATCTCGATGTGTCCCTCACAACTAGACAGGAGTCCTGATATCACTGAACCAACACAAGTTTTGAAGGGCCATCCCAGCTGTAACTCGAGAATATAACCCAGTTTCCCGCCACAACTCGAGAAAACCATGAGAATTCCCCCTCGCCGTGAGACGAGGCCTGATTCCCCTGCATTGCACGCAAAGCAAGTCGGTGTTCCCCATCAAACACGAAAGGAGCCTTGACTTCCTAGATGAAACTCCACATAGTCCCCAATAACTCTGTCACATGTCTAGTGGGACCCTGAGGTCAACGCAGCAACACGAAATATCCCCGTTTACCTCAAATCAACTTGAGGTGAGGCCTGATTTCCCTGCATTGGCTCTAGAGCAATCCAGCATTCCTCATCAAGCAGGACAAGTGGCTTGACTTCTTTTAGGCAACTCCAGAGATTCCCTGAGAACACCGTCCCAAGTATAGAAGAACACCAAGTTCAGCACAGCAACTCGAGAAAAGCTCCGTGTACCCCAAATCATTTCGAGATGAGAGCTGATTTCCTGGCTTCGAATCAAGAGGAATGCCCACTTTCCACAGCAGCTCAAGCAGAGGCTTTTCTCAGCTCTAGGTATGTGAGAGGGACCCTCAGTTTGCTGCCTCAAGTGAAATGGACACCGAGATGCCCTGACTCGAAATAAGGCCGGAATTCCCTGCAGTGACTTGAGTGCAGGCTCGTCTTTCATCTCATCAGATGAAGGGATTTCTGAATCCCCTTGAAGACCCTATAGAAAGCCCTATTTCCCCACCTCATCTTGACATGTGGCCTCACATCCCTTTGACAACACGAATGGAAAGTGGAATTCAATGCTTCAAAAGTAGACGATGACTGAGTCCTCTTGAAAATTGACAGGAATCCCAGTATCCCTGTGGCAACTTGAAAGGACACTGGGTCTCCCGCCTCACCTCGAGAGGTGTCCTCCTTATTGACTTGCCAAGTCTCGAAGTGAATCTCGAGTTGTCCCTCGCAACGAGACTGGAGGCCTGATGTCGCTGAACAAACACGCGTTATGAGGGGCCATCCCCTTCGTCACTCGAGAATATAACCCAGGTTCCTTCCGCAACACGAGAAAGTCCATGAGACTTTCCACTCGAAGAGAGATGAGATCAAATTCCCCTGCATTGCGTGCAGAGCAATTCCATGTGCACCATCAAACATGAAAGGAGCCTTGACTTCCTTGATGGAACTCCAGAGAGTCCCCAAGAACACTGATACAAGTCTAGAGTGACCCTGAGGTCACCGCAGCAACACGAAAGTGCTCAGTGTACTGCAAATCAACGTGAGATGAGGCCAGATTACACTACATTGGCTCTAGAGCCATCCGGCGTTCCCCATCAAACACGACAAGTGGCTTGACTTCCTTTAGGCAACTCCAGAGCTTCCCTGAAAACACTGTCCTAAGTATAGAGGAACACCACGTTCAGCACAGCAATTAGAAAACAGCTCCGTGTACCTCAAATCATCTCGAGATGAGAGTTGATTCCCTGGCTTCGAATCAAGAGGAATGCCAACTTTCCAGAACCCCCTCACGGGGAAGCTTCTCTCAGCTATAGGTACGTGAGAGGGACCCTGAGTTTGCTGCCTCAAGTAGAATGGACACCGAGATGCCGTGACTCGACATAAGGCCGGATTTCCCTGCAGTGACATGAATGCAGGCTTGTCTTTCATCTCAAAAGATGAAGGGATGTTTGAATCCCCTGTGGAGACCCTAGAGAAAGCCCTAGTTCCCCACCTCATTTCCACAGGAGGTCTCACATCCCTTTAACAACTCGAGAGGAACACGGAGTTCAATGCTTCAAAAGTAGACGATGACTGACTCCTCTTGAAAATTGACAGGAATCCCAGTATTCCTGTAACAACTTGAAAGTGACAGTGGGTTTCCCTACTCATCTCGAGAGGCATCCCTATTGTCCAACCAAGTTTCGAGGAGAATCCCGAGGTGACCCTCACAACTAGACAGGCGTCCTGACATCATTGAACAAACAGGAGTTTTAAGAGTCCATCCCTGTCGTCACTCGAGAATATACCCCAGGTTCCCTCCGCAACTCGAGAAAAACCATGAGACTTCCCACTCGATGAGAGATGAGATCAGATTCCCCTGCATTGAGTGCAGAGCAAGTCCGTGTTCCCCATCAAACATGAAAGGAGCCTTGACGTCCTTGATGGAACTCTAGAGAGTCCCCAAGAACACTGATACAAGTCTAGAGGGACCCTGAGGTCCCCGCAGCAACATGAAAGCACTCCGTGTACTCCAAATCAACTCAAGATGAGGCCAGATTCCCCTTCATTGGCTCCAGAGCCATCTGGCGTTCCCCATCAAACACGACATGTGGCTTGACTTCCTTTAGGCAACTCCAGAGATTCCCCGAAAACACTGTCCTAAGTATAGAGGAACACCCTGTTCAGCACAGCAACTAGAAAACAGCTCCGTGTACCTCAAATCATCTCGAGATGAGACCTGATTTCCTGGCTTTGTCTCAAGAGGAATGCCAGGTTTAAACAACACCTAAAGAGGAGGCTTCTCTCAGCTATAGATATGTGAGAGGGACCCTGAGTTTGCTGCCTCACGTGGAATGGACACCAAGATGCCCTGGTTTGAAATAAGGCCGGATTTCCCTGCAGTGACTTGAATGCAGGTTCGTCTTTCATCTCATAAGAGGAAGGGACGTCTGAATCCCCTGTGGAGACCCTAGAGAATGCCCTAGTTCCCCGCCTCATTTTGACAGGAGGCCTCACATCCCTTTGACAACACGAGAGGCACGTGGAGTTCAATGCTTCAAAAGGAGATGAAACCTGTCTCCTCTTGAAAACTGACAGGAGTCACAGTATTGCTCTGGCAACTGCAAAGGCAAACTTGGTCTCCCCCCTCACCTTGAGAGGCGTCCGTATTGCATTGCAACATCTCGAGGAGAATCCTGATGTGTCTCTCCCAACAAGACAAGAGTCCTGACGTCACTGAACCTCACCCCAGACCCTGCACCTGGGGTCACTCCTCCAGTTTCCAAGGTGACTCCACCTGAAATATCCTGTGTCTGTAATCACATGTGCACATCTCCAGGATGACGCCACTTCCCAGACCCAGTACCTGTGGTCACGCTTCCACAATCTCCAGGGTGATCACAACACACTGGACCATGCACCTGGGGTCACATGTCCACAGTCTCCAGGGTGACATTCTCCCAAACCCTATATCTAGGATCACATATCTACAGTCCCCTGGGTGATCCCTCCCAGACACTGTATCTGGAGTCACACATCCACAGTCTCCACGGTGACCCCTTCCCAAGCCTTGCAACTGGGCTCACAATTCCACAGTCTCCAGGGTGAATTCCTTCTGACCATTCCCCTGGGGTCACATATCCACATTCTTCAGGGTGACCAACCCAGTCCCTGTCCATGGGGTCACATATCAACAGTCTCCAGGGTGACACTCCTCCCCTGAATGCACATTTCAAGGGGAGCACAAAAAGCACACCCAAAATATGCACATTTGACAAAAGGGTTATTTTGGACTGATTAATTAAAAAAAACAAAACAAAACAAAAGAAAAAAACAAACAGCCGCCCCAGGAGGATCTTTGAAAACCAAGTCGAAATTCCATTTTATGAAGTAGATTTACATTTGTTAAGGATATCTCCATCTTTAAGGACGTGTCCCTGTCTGGACCAGGAAATAGAGGATGGCTAAATATCAAGAATGGACTAAGTATCAAGACTGACTTGATATCACTAAATGACTTGACTAAATATCAAGAAGGTCTATGGAATGGACCTGGAAGTTAATCTGCATACCACCATGTCTTTGTTTACTGTGCTTCACCTAATAATCTCCCTTAAATAGCTTCTTCCATTCCTTAACCTCCTTCTTTCATTCTTAGCTGATGATAGCATTTAAGGTAAAGTCTTGGACCATTTCAGAAAGTGACAGTTTTCCCAGGTATCTTTCAACTATATAGGAGGTATGCATGTCATATATTAAACTTCTGATTGTTTTTCTCCAATCCATCTTCCTTTCATTATGAACATCTCAGTGAAGAACATTGAGGCTAGGGGGAAAATTATCTTTCCTCTCATCTAATGCAATAAAATAGCATTCAGAGATATAGAGGAATGAACCACAGGCCAATTTAAAATAAAAATAAAGGAAAGCATGAATCTAACACTTACATTACTGAGTGAGGGAATCCAGCCTCAAGTGCTACACACTGTATGATCATATAAGACATTCTAGGAAAGGTAAAACAGACATGATAAAGAGTTTATGGAATATATGGTTGAAATATTTCACATGGTACTTTAGTGAGGAATACCTGCCACTATGCATTTGTCTAAGCACATAGATTTCTGTTTTCAGAACACAAGTAATTTATTACCTATTCACATTTATTTATTTATGGTATGGAGTGCTAAAGACTGGAATGCAGAATTTAACAAAGAATATAACAGATTGAGAAATAAATGAAAAGCTTCAGACTTCCCTAGGGGCCCAGTGGTTAAGACTCCACGTTGCCAGTGCAGGAAATATGGGTTCAATTCCTGGTCAGGGACCTAAAACCCCACATGACGTGGCACAGCCAAAAGATTTAAAAGGAAGAAGAAAAATTTTAAAAGGCCACTCTCACTCTTAGGACAAAATTATCTGACCTAAGTTCACTGTGTAAATGAATGGAATCTGCAGGCCAAAGGCAAATGTACCATACATAAACAATGGGCTCTGTAAGTTCTTTCCACGGGGGTTTGTACCTAACAGGACTGAAACTACCATATCAGTTATTGAAGGAGCAAGCCCTGAATTTGATAAGTGATGAGTAGTGGAAGCCAGGTTTCTTACCATTGGAGTGGGAAGTTACAGGCAGACAAAAGGAGAAGGTTATAATACCTGTGTCATAAGAGATCAGGTTGGAGACATCATTATAAACTATCTTTAGCCTAATGCAGAAACATATAACTCCATGTGAAAATCTTCATAACCGTCTGTATGCATAGTCTGGATACATGCATGTGTATTTCCATGCATTGTCTGCTGAGATTATTAAGTTCCCACATACAAGTTTTTATTAATATGCTCTAACAAAAAGGGACAAGGACTCTTTAAATATGTGTCTGATACTAGGACTGAGACAATAAATATGTAAAGCAGCATAATCTTAAAATGTGAGAAAGAAGGACCAAAAAGCCCCATAAAAGCTGAATTATGTAAAATAAAAGCAGGAGAGTATGGAAAAAGCTCTCAATAGCCAAAGCTAGAATGAACTAAGCAGTCTAATTGGCTGGATTATAGCCAAAAGAAAGTGAAAGTGAAGTTGCTCAGTCGTGTCTGACTCTTTGCAACCCCATGGACTGTAAGCTATGAGGCGCCTCCATTCATGAAATTTTCCAGGCAAGAGTACTGGAGTGGGTTGCCATTTCCTTCTCCAGGGGATCTTCCCCACCCAGGGATTGAACCCAGGTATCCTGCATTGCAAGCATATGCTTTTACAGGCTGAGCCACCAGGGAAGCTCCCAAAAGTTTAAAATAATTTTCAGGTGTCCAAACTGGTAAAAAGTAAAAATTAGGTTTTATGAGTAATGTTGAATAAAAATCTCACACAGAAAGATTCTAAATAATTGATACAGACTCAGCTGTCCATCAAGTATATGAAGCTAACTCTCCTCTCCTCAAATGTGGGTCCTGCATTATGACTTCCTCCTTAATAAGGCACTCAGGATGGACGTGAGGAAAATCAACAATAAAGACAAATAACAAATGTTGGCGAAAATGTACGAAATTGAAACTCAAAACTTTACTTGTGGAGAGGTAAAATGGTGCAATCAATGTGTCCAAAACAAGCATTTTCTCGAAAACATAAAAATGTAATTATATCACTCAGTAGTGGCCACAGGACTGGAAAAGGTCAGTTTTCATTCCAATCCCAAAGAAAGGCAAAGCCAAAGAATGTTCCAACTGCCACACAGTTGCACTCATCTCACATGTTAACAAAGTAATGATCAAATTTCTCCAAGCCAGGCTTCAACAGTAAGTGAACCATGAATTTCTAGATGTTCAAGCTGGATTTAGAAAAGACAGAGGGACCAGAGATCAAATTGCCAACACCCGTTGGATCACTGAAAGAGCAAGAGAGAAAAACATCCAGAAAAATATTTACTTCTGCTTTGTTAACAATGCCAAAGCCTTTGACTCTGCAGATCACCACAAACTGTGGAAAATTCTGAAAGGTATGGGAATACCAGACTGCCTTACCTGCCTCCTGAGAAATCTGTATGCAGGTGAAGAAGCAACAATTAGAACTAGACATGGAACAATGGACTGGTTCCAAATCAGGAAAGGAGTACAGCACCCTGCTTATTTAACTTATATGCAGAGTATATCATGTGAAATCCCGGGTCTGGATGAGGCACAAGCTGGAATCAAAATTGCCAGGAGAAATATCAATAATTTCAGATACACAGAGGACACCACTCTTATGGCAGAAAGCAAAGAAGAACTAAAGAGTCTCTTGATGAAAGTGAAAGAGGAGAGTGAAAATGTTGGCTTAAAAATCAGTATTCAGAAAACTAAGATCATGGCATCTGGCCCCATCACTTCATGGCAAATAGATAGGAAAACAATGGAAATGGTGACAGAATTTATTGTGGGGGGGGGGCTCAAAAATCACTGAAAATGGTGACTGCAGCCATGAAATTAAAAGACACCTGCTCCTTGGAATAAAAGTTATGACCAACCTAGACAGCATATTAAAAAGCAGAGACATTACCAACAAAGGTCCATGTACTCAAAGCTATGGTTGTTCCAATAGTCATGTATAGACGTTACAGCTGGACTACAAAGAAAACTGAGCACCGAAGAAGTGATGCTTTGGAACTGTGGTGTTGGAGAAGACTCTTGAGCATCACTTGGACTGCAAGGAGATCCAACAAGTCAATCCTAAGGGAAATCAACCCTGAATATTCTTTGGAAGGACTGATGCTGAAGCTGAAACTGCAATACTTTGGCCACCTAATTTGAAGAACTGACTCATTGGAAAAGACCCTGATGCTGGGAAAGATTGAAGGCAGGAGCAGAAGGGGATAACAGAGGATAAGATGGTTGATGGCATCACCAACTCGATAGACATGAGTTTGAGCAAGCTCTGGGAGTTGGTGATGGATAGGGGAGCCTGGTGGGCTGCAGTCCACGGGGTCACAAAGAGCCGGACATGAGTGAGTGACTGAACTGAAATATCATATGTTTTGGTAACTCCACTCCTAGATATACATCCAAAGAATTTAAAAGAGGTGCTCAAATATATACTTGTACACCAATATTTACAGCAGCAGTGTTCTTGATAATCCAAGTTAAAAACAATGAAAATGTCCACCAACAAGTGAATGGAAGAGCAAATAGGGCAGTTCCATCCATGAGATGCATTACTCTGCCATATAAAGGAATATAGTAAAATAATGGCACAGCTTCAGAAAATAGTAGGGGGCTTTACAAAAACTTAAACACAGAGTTAACATAGAATCCATCAATTCTGGTCCAGGTTATACACTCAAGATATTTAAAACCAAATACTGAAACAGATATTCAAACCCCATATTCATAGCAGCATTATTCATAGTAACCAAAAGGTGGCAGCAGCACAAGTGTTCAACAGATGACTGGATAAGCACGATGTAGTATATACACAGTGGGATCTGATTCAACCTTTAAAAACAAGATAACTCATACATGCTATAATGTAGATGAAACTTCAAGTCATTAGGTGAAGTGAAACAAGCCTGACACAAAAGGAAAAATGTTCTATGATTCCACTAGTATGAGATATCCATATAAGACAAATTCCAAGTAGAGTAAGATGGCCAGGGATTGGGGGTTATGAGTATTTAATGGTTACAGTGTCACTTCAGGAAAAGGGAACGATTCTGGAGATGAATGGTGGGGAAATTTTTACAATGACAGTGCAGTTAATGCTATAGAAGTTCATACTTCAAATGACTCAAATAATAAATGTTGTTATATGTTTGTAAGCACAGTGAAAAAAATGACACATGGCACAACATGGAAAAGCACTAAAAACATTCTCAGTGAAAGAAACCACACTGAAAAGCCACCCAGATCATAGTCATCTTGTCACTTTAAATCCATGAAGGTTTTTAACATGAGCGAAAGCCCCAGTGATGGCTCCAGAAAAAGAAAACTGCATTAGAATGAAGAAAGACAGTTGCACAAAGCTTGGGCAGCTGATGAAAGTTGAACTGGTCCTATGGATAGGATTGTAATGTGGAAACCATAATTATCCCCCATTTTGGGGTTGTGGGCTGGTTCCTGGGAAAGTGACCATGTTTTGGGTAAAACACATTGCGGTATTTGGTGTGAATGTAGAAAACTTTGTACCACTATTTAAAGTAGACACGTTTGAAATTTTACTAGAAAGTAAGTTACTTTTCAATACAGCCATGTAAGTCACATGCCAGAAAATCAGAGATGACATCGAACATTGCAATAGAGGCCAAGAGTTAACCTAACTAAATTCAGCTAAAGTAGTTTGATGCTAATTGCCTTGTACTAGTCCACATGGTATTAAAAGGCACCATAGGAAGAGTATATTAGTAGACACCATGCCCTGGGTGCTGTGGATGACCAGATGGAACTGAAATTATTAGATGTCTTAATTCTAGTTTTCCACATAACACTACACCAAAGCAACTGTCAGAACTAAAAAGCGAATTCACAGACTTGCCTGGCAGTCCAGTAGTTAAGACTGCACTTCCACTGCAGGGGGTACAGGTTTGATCCTCGGTCTGAGAACTAAGATCCAACATGTCGAGCTGTGGGGCCAAAAAAAAGAAAAAAGAAAGTCAGCAGAACTGCAAGATCATTTGTGATTCTCTACACTAATAATGAACTATCAGAAAGAGAAATTAAGAAAATAATTCCTTTTACAATTGCATCCCCTCCCCCACATAACTAGAAATCTAACCAAGGACTTGAAAGACCTGAAAGCTAAAAACCACAAGACAATGATCAAAGAAACTAAATGGATACAAGTAAAAAGATATCCCATGCTTATGGGTGAAAATACAATTAAAATATCCATTCTAAACAAAGCAACGTACACATTCATGCAATCACTGCCAACATTTCAATGACATTTTTCACAGAAACAAAAGCAATCTTTACATCTGTGTGGAGCCACAAAGAAACCAGAAGAGCCAAAGGGATCCTGAGAAAGCAGAACAGGCTGGTGGCATGTCTATCCCTGACTTCAATCTAGAGTATGTACCTAAAGTCACTAGAAGACGTGTGGAATTGGCACAGAAATTGTCAAGAGAGCTCAGAAGTAAACCTACAGGTGCATGGTAATTAATTTACAAGAAAGGAACTAAAAATATATACGCGGGAAAGGACAGTCCCCCCCACCCCCCTCAATAAACCGTGCTGGGAAAAATGGAAACCACACACCAAGGAACAATATAGGACACCATCTTATACTACAGACAAAAACTGACTAAAATCCCACAACTTTCCACATCAAGCCCTAACAGTCTTGGGTCCTCTTAAGACAGACTTTCAGCAACAGCCACACACAGAAGCTTCTTCCCAATTTTCCTCACTTTTTCTTTCAGCAGCACATCGTTGCAGGAATCTTGAGGAAACCAGACTCCCGTCAGACTCAACTGAACCCCACAATGTCCCAAAGCTGAACACCCAGCAGGTCCTGAGGAGACCAGATTCCATCAACCTGAACTAAACCCACAATGCCCCCAAACCGAAGCCCCAGTGGGTTCTGAGAAGACCAGATTCCATCTGCCTGACCTGAACCTCAGAGTATCCTGAAGCTGGGTCCTGAGGAGACCAGAGTGCTGTCAGTGGCCACCAACAGCCAGGTGCTCCAGCAGAGTGGGGAGTTCCCCCTGGGGTGAGGAGAGTGTCAGGGGACGGGCTCTTCATTATCATGAATAGGCATGATCAAGAAGGTTTGCAGGGGCCAGGGCAAGGACAAGGGAGATAAGCTCCAGCTCCGAGTATTCTAAGTCCCCACTTTCTGAGATTGCGTGACCTACATGATCCAGACTTTGCAAGGAGCAAGCTGAGTTACAGAGGCAGAAGGAGCAGGAGGTGATGTAAAATTTTAACGTTTCCTCTTCAGGTTCAGAAAGATGAAGCCCTCCCAGGTTCCCAGGTCCTTGTGCCCCAGTGACTGTGAGCTCTTCCTTCTGGGTGTATGACCAACCCCCACACTAAGTCCCCTCTATACCCATGGCCCTGCCCAAGCCTAACCTCCCCCTCAGGCCCTGATGAAGCTCCCCGCCCCCATTGTGCATCTCACATCCCACCCCAACGTGGTCTTTTTGAAGCCTAAACAAGACCATCCTCCTCTCCTCCCTGTGATTCCCCTCACCTGATGAAGCCAGGTCTTCATCCGTTCCAGGTGACTCCAAGGGCCTCATTCTCTCCATGTGTGTGGCCGCTCTCTGTGCCCGTCTTTATGGGCATGTGGTGATCTCCTAAAATGAGGGTTATTTGACAGAGAGAGAATGGGGTAAATGGTGGCCACCAAAGATGTGTCCCCCCAGAACAGGGCCGTATCTGGGAAAAGAGTCTTTGTAGATGTAGTTAAGGATAGCAAGGTAAGGTCATCTAGGGTTAGGGTGACCTTCAATCCAACTGACAGACTCCTTCAAAGAGACGAAAGAGGACACAAAGGGGAAGCCTCTTAAAGGCAGAGGCAGAGATGGGAGGGAGGGGGCCACAAGCCCAGGGACCCCTGGAGCCCCTGAAGTTGGAAAAGGCAGGAATGATCCTGTCCTGGAGCCTCTGGAGGGACCTCAGCCCTGTGCCACCTTGATTTCCGGTGTCTGGTCTCCAGGACTGAGAGAGGATGAACTCCTGTTGTTTTAAACCACCCAGCATGTGATCATGTTAGAGAAGCCACAGAGCAGCCACACAGACCCTGCTCTGTAGGATCCTAGAAATGTGGGTCTCATTAAAGCAGATGAAGGGTGGATTACAGAACCCTTAAAATCAGCTCTGGACCCTCAGAAATGCTAAAGCAGTGGCTGGGCTCCAGAATGTTGAGGGGTCAAGTCTGAAGCCTGTGCCTAGGGGTACTGGGTGCACACGCCTCCCCGGGTTCTTACACCAGTACATGTGGTGTAACATCTCAGTCTTGATGGAGGACATTTAACATCAATGGCCACATTGCTAATTAAGAAGCCACCAGTTGCACAGGTGAAAGCCCAATTAGGGCACTTGCTTCAGGGATGAGCAATTCTGAAGATGGTCAGGGATGGGGACTTACTCATGTGTAGCCAGCCAGCAGCCCTTGCACATACCCCACCCCCTCCCCTCCCAAGGAGGGACCTCAGTGGGAAGCTGGGAGACTACACGGAGTCATCTCTAAGTAAATGCTGGCTGACCCCCAGGCTAGCCATTCCTGAACCTCATCCACCCTTCATAGATAAAACACTTGAATATGTGCAAAGACCTCACAGGCTGGAGAAAAGTGGAGCCACTCCAGCGACAGCATGCTTACTGACGTGGCTCCTGTAGGTCAGGCAGAATGGTCCTGGCCTGGGTGATCTGGAAGCTTTGCACTTTCCTACCTGAGTTACTCCTCCTGTGCTGCTCCCATTGCCTGTTTTCTTGCTTCCTCATTTCTGCCTGAGAAGATTTCCAACAGCAGGAACAGGTGACACAGCCCATCCTTAGGAAGTGACAGCTTAGCACCTCCTGCAGAAGGTCCAGCAGAGCCCAACACAGACCCAATCCCCCGAAACACTATGGGCCCTCACTCTCTCTTATCAAGCCAACCCTGCAAGATCTAAGCAGAAAGACAGCATCAGGTACAGCTGCAGGCACTTGAGGGGGTTTATATAGACCTCAACCCAGGCACACATCCAAAGGGCAGGCCAGTCAGGTAGGCCAATCTGCCCACCTGGGCTTGTGGTTTCAGAAAATGGGCCTCGTTGTCCTGGCCAGGGTTCCAGGAACATGTGTGGGTCCTTTGGGTCAGGATGGATATGGGGCTGCTGCTCTGACTTGTTTTCTCATCTTCTTATCTGACCTATAAGTGGGAGAGGATTTCAGGAAGGCCTTCTTCTAATGAGAGGGACCCAGGGGTCAGGGAGAGGATGGGTGGTGGGTGGAGACAGACTCAGTGCCCAGGTGCTATGGGACCCTCTGGAAAACCTGCTGGAAGGAGGCTGCAACCAGTGAAGCCCAAGGTCACAAAACTATCCTGAAGCTGCTGTATGTTACCTCAGGTCCTCCTCTGAGGGTCTCAAGGTCAGATCTGTCCAACAGAGGAGCTGGGGGCTCTTTGCAGTGAGGGCTCTGTGAACAGCTCCTGGGTGCTGAGCCCTGCAGGATACCTGCCCAGGTGAGCCCCATATCCTGGGAGGCACCTGCCCATAAGAACCATGTATCCTGGGAGGGGCGAGTGAACAAGTATTCTCTCTGTGCAGTTATCACAGATTAGCTTAGTGACTCTCACGTGGGCAGTGCTGGAATTAGATGAGAACAAGGACATGTTGGGGGACGTTCCCTGAAACACCCCCAGGCCCATCCAGAGTGAAGAGTTCAGTAGGTGGGTACTGGTTGCTGTGCTGGGGTGGGAGGTTTCATGGGTGTCTCTTGTTTCTTCACCTGACACCACAGAGGCCTCTGCAGGACACAGAAGACAGCCTGCCCAGGGACGGTGTGAGCCCCTGGCGACCAGGCACGGGAAGTGAGAGGGAAGGACCAGTCTGAGGGGGCCTTTCTGCTCTGAGTTGGGAGTGGACAAGCAAGTGGTGAGTGTGATCTAGGAAAGTGGCTCTGGTGATGGGAGGCTTGTTGAGGCCGTCTGAGTACGAGTTGGAAAAGAATGTTCAGACATAGAGCATTTCAGAAGGGAGTGAGTTTGTATTGAGAACAAAGAGCAGAGATAAAGTGGGCACTGTGGGCTCAGGGGGCCAACCACCTGACAGACTAGGGAAAGTTGACTGATTTCCTGGGTTAAGAGCCAATTTTTACAGTTTCAAGGCAAAGAAAATTCCTACTGGAAGGTTGATATTAGGTGATTGGGTGGGGTACCATAGGGTGTTTACTGGAGTGGGCATCCTTGCCTGGTAGGGAGTCAGGAAGCTCATTAGCGATGATCAGGTGCTTTTGGCAACAGTTGCAAAGGGGGCCCAGTCCGATTCACAGGTGACCTTGGTTCTGGGGCCCACTTCTATGGCCTTGGTGTGAGGACTCCCAGTTGTGGCCTTGGGGAAGGAGTCACCTCAACAAGACTGACCCTGCTTCAGAGTAAAAGTTCCATCAAGTTTTCTCTGCAGGAGAGATCTAGTGATCCTAGATCTGTTTGGAAAAGTCTTGGACACTGCAGGGACACATACTGAGTGTGAAACTGGATATTGAACCTTGTTGGCAAAACTCACCTTTTCTCTCTGTTGGCATTAAAAGGGTGTGGGCTGACAGCTACCTGAGAATCCATCCAATTGACAATTTCCTATTTACAACATAAATGAGTTTGGTCAAATTATTTCTATTTCTATGCAAACAGGCAGCTTGCAACACCTTGTGGCAGGATCATTTCCAATAGATTGTCAACTAATCAAGGTAACAACATTATGACACTCAACACATTTAGATATAATTTCCTAAGCCTTTTTCTTGAGGGACAGACCCAATATGAGCTAGGAATGTGTTCAAAAGGCTCAGAAAGTGCAGGAAAATACACTGGCTATGACTGGAAATTAGGGTCTCTGTGCAAACCTGGAGTTCTGACATCTTACAATCTAGACAGTTCCTGATAGACAGATGCATGAAAAACACTCTACTTTTATGTTTTTCTTTCATCAAAGGAACATGGAGTTCCTAGCATTCTGTGTGCTGAGAGTAACTCACTGCTCTAAAATGCTTGCTTGGACTTCATTTTTCAGTAAGAACTTCCCCTGACTGTGTTACAGTCAGGACGGTCCCACACTCACAGGGAAAAAGCAAACTAGCATCCAAACGTTTGTTCCATCAGGTTTTCTCTGTAGGAGAGATCCAGTGATCCTAGGTCTGTCTGGAAAATGCTTGGGTAGTGCATGGACACATACTGAGTGTGAAGCTGGATCCTGAACCTTGTTGGCTAAATCAGCATTTTCTTTCAGGTGGTCCTAAAATGGTGCAGAGTAGCAACTGCCTGAAGATCCATCCAATTGCTGTTTTCTTACTTGTGACAGCAATATCTTTGGTCAGACCTCTTGGATTTCTGCAGCAAACATGGGACTTTCAATTCCTTGCCACTGGATCATTTCCAATGGCAGGTAAACTCATTAGGTAACCAGACTCGATGGCATTCAGCACTCTCAGACACACTCCTACAGCCTGTTTCTTCATAGACAGTCCCAGGATGACCTAGGAATGGGTTCGCTAGTATCAGAAATGTGAGCAAACATACTGGCTGTGACTCTGAAAATTAGGTGCTCTGTGCAAATCTGGAGTTTTAACATTTTAGAATCTAGACAGTTTCTGATAGATGTCTGAAATACACTCCTTTTTATTTTTTGCCTTTCATTCCTCAAAGAAACACAGATTTCACAGCATTATGTTTGCTGAGAGTGACAGACTGCTTGGAAATTCTTGCCTGGAAGTCATTTTGAAGTAACAATTTCCCCTCCCCTGTGTTACCATGGGAAATGCCCCCACACTGACAGAGAAAAGTAAACAAATGTCAAAACATCTGTTCCGTGAAGTCCCCTGTAGGAGGGATCCAGTGATCCTAAGTCTGTCTGGAAAATTCTTGAATAGTGCTTGGACACATGCTCAGTGTGAACCTGGATTCTGGACCTTGTTGGCAAATTAGAATTTTCTCTGTGTTGGCCACAGTAGGCTGGGGTTTAGCAACTCCTTGAAAATCAGTACACTTGCTCTTTTCCCACTAACGACAGCAATAGCTTTGGTCAAAACACTGGAATTGCTGAAGCAAGCAGGCAGCGTGCAACTCCTTGTGGCAAGATCATTTCCATTGGAATGCCAATTAAACTACTTAGAAACAGTATGGCACTCAGCTGTGTCAGACACACTCCTCCAGACTCTCTCCTCATGGTGTGTCCCAGTAAGATAGAGTACTGTGCTCATGAACCATGGAAAGTTCAGGGAAACTTACTGGCTGTGTCTCTGGAATTGAGGGCATCTGTGGAAGCATGGTCTTCTCACATCTTAGAATCCAGACAGCAGTCATGGATAGAGAGATGCCTGAAAAGCACCCTATTCATTGCCGCTCATTCCACGAGTGAACACAGGTGTCCCAGCATTCTGTTTGCTGAGAGTAACCCGCTAAGTGGAAACCCTTGCCTGGAAGTCATTTTTAAGTAAAAATTTCCCCTCACGTGTGTTACACTAGGGAAGGCTCCCACACTCACAGGGAAAAGCAAGCAAACATCAAAATGTCTCTTCCATCAATTTTTCTCTGTCAGAAGGATCCAATGGCCCCAGGTCTCTCTGGAAATTTCTTGGATACTGCAAGGGAAACATACTGACTGTGAACCTGAATATTTGACCTTCTTGGCAAAATTAGCATTGTCTCTCTTTTGGCACTAACAGGATGTGCGCTGGCAGCTGCCTGAAAATCCATCCAATTGATATTTTCCTACTTCTGACATCAATAGGTTTGGTCAAATCTTTCAGGTTTCTGACACAAGCAGGTGGCTTGCAACCCCATCGAGCTGGATCAATTCCATTAAAATGTCAAATAATCTAGGTAACAACAGTATGGCTCTCAGCAATCTTAGATAATTTCACAGCCAGTTTCCTCTGAATCAGACCCAATAGGAGCCAGGAATGTGTTCATAAGGCTCTGAAAGTGCAATGAAATATACTGGCTATGACTTTGGAAATTAGGCCCTGTGTGCAAACCTGGAGTTCTCACATCTTAGACTTTAGATAGTTCCTGACAGATAGATGCCTGAAAAACACCCACTTTTATGTCTTTCATGCATTTAAGTAACATAGTTATCCCAGATTTCTGTGTGATGAGAGTAACACACTGGTTGAAAATCCTTGCTTGAAGGTGATTTTTCAGTAACAATTTACCATGACTGTGTTACTGTAGGGAAGACCCCCAAACTCACAGGAAAAAGAAAACAACCAACCAAATGTCTATTCTATAAAGTTTTCTCTTTAGGAGAGATCCAATGATCCTCTGCCTGTCTGGAAAATTCTTGGATACTACAGGGACACATACTGAGTGTGAATCTGCATCCTTGAATCTGTTGGCAAAATTAGCAAATTTTGTCGGTTGGATCTAAAAGAGTGCGGCCTTAGCAACTGCCTGAAGATTCATCCAATTGGTCTCTTCCTAATAATGACAGTGATAACATTGGTCAAACCTTTGAGGTTTCTAAAGCAAGCAGGCGGCTCACTACTCCTATCTGCTGGCCCATTTCCAGTGTAATGTCACCTCATCTAGTTAAGCACTGTATGGCACCCAGCCCTCTCAGACATACTCCTGCATCCTGTTTCCTCATGGGCAGGCCCAGTTTGAATAAGGAATGTGTTTAAAGCCTTGGAAGGTGCAGGGAAACACAGTACCCTAACTCTGGAAGTTAGGACCCTGGGAAAGCCTTGAAGTCTCATGCCTTGAGTTCTAGACAGTTCCTGATAGATAGAGGCCTAAAAATACACTCCGTATGGATGCCTTTCCGTCCTCGAAGAAACATAGCTTTCCCAACATTCTGTGTGCTGAGAGTCACACGGTGCTTGAAAACATTTGCTTGTAGGCCATTGGTCAGTAGAAAATTCCCCTGAAGGTGCAATGGTAGGGAAGGCTCCCACACTCACTGGGAAAGGCAAACCAACATCCAAACGTGTACTCCATAATATTTTGTCTTTAGGTGCGATCAAGTGAGCCTAGGTCTGTCTGGAGAATTCGTGGGTATTGTGGGGACACATCATGAGTGTGAACTTGTATATATGAACTTGGTGGCAAAATTCTCATTTTCATCTCCCACACTCATTTTGGGACCACATTGGTTCTAAAATGGTGCAGTGTAGCAAATCCTTGAAAATCCATCCAATTGCTGTTTTCTTACTTTTGACAGTGATAGATTTGTCCACCCTTTGGAATTTCTGAAGCAAGCAGGTTGCTCACCACTCCAGCCACTAACTGATTTCCATTGTACTGGCACCTCATGCAGGTAAGCACAGTATGCTGCCCAACACACTCGGATACACTCGTGCAGCCTGTTTCTTCAGGAGCAGTCCCAGTATATACTTGGAAAGTGTTTACAAGGCTTGAAAAGTTCATGGAAACACACTGCCCTGACTCTGGGTGTTAGGATCCCTAGGAAAGACTGAAGGTCTCACGACTTAGAATGTAGACAGCTCCTGATAGATAGAGGGCTGAAAGCACTCTCTGTTGATGCATTTCTTTTCTTGAAGGAACATAACTTTCCAAACATTTTGTGTGCAGAGAGACACACACGGCTTGAATATGCTGGCATGGAGGTCATTTTTCAGTAGCACTTTCCCCTGATGGTGTGACCATGGGGATGCCGCACTCTCCATTTTTAGAGAAAGACAAATTAGCATTCAAACGTCTGTTCCATCACATTTTCTCAGTAGGATCGATCCACTGAGACTAGTTCTGTCTGGAAACTTTGTGGATACTGCATGGAGACATCCTGAGTCTGGACATGGATACCGGATTTTGGGGGCAAAAATAATATTTTTTCTCTTGATTTGGGAAAATGCTACGGCCTTGCAACTGCTTGGAAATCCATCCAATTGCTGTTTTCTTCCTTCTGACAATGATAGCTTTGGTCCATCCTTTGGGATTTCTGAATCAAGCAGGCGACTCACCACTCCTACCCTCTGGCCCATTCCCAGAGGAATGTCATCTCATCTAGGTAAGCACAGTATTGGTACCATACAATCTCAGACACTCTCCTACAGTCTGTTTCCTCATGGGCCATCCCTATATGAGCTAGGATGTCTTTGGGAGGCTTGGAAGGTGTAGGAAAAATAGTGCCTTGACTCTGGTAGTTAGGTCCCCTGGACAAGCCTGGAGGTCAATGTTAGATTCTAGACAGTTACTAATAGATATAGGCCTAATAACACACTCTCTGTTGATGCCTTTTCTTCCTTGAAGAAACATACTTTTCCCTGCATTCTCTGTGCTGGGGATCACACACTGCTTGAGAACGCTCTTTGGAGGTCATTTTTCAGTAGAAACTTCCTCTGACAGTGTAACCTTAGGGAAGGCCCCCACACTCACTGGAAAAGGCAAACCAACATCCAAACTTCTGTTGCATCACATTTTGTCTCTAGGAGTGATCCAGAGAGCCTAGGTCTGTCTGGAAAATCGTGTATACTGCAGGACCACATCCTAAGTGTGAACCTGGATACTGGAACTGGTGGCACAATTCACATTTCTCTTTCGGTTTGTCCTAAAACTGTGTGGCCTGGCACCTGCTTGAAAATCCATCTAATTGCTGTTTTCTTACTTTGAAGAGCAATAACTTTGGTTCACCCTTTGGGATTTCTGAAGCAAGCAAGGAGATCACCACTCCTAGTCATGGGCCTATTTCCAGTGGAATGTCACTTTATCTAAGTAAGCACATAATGGCCCTTCTGTATACTCAGACACACGCCCACAGTCTGTGTCCTCATGGACAGTCCCAGTGTGACCTAGGAATATGTTTACAAAGCATTAAAAGGGCAAGGAAGACACTGCCCTGACTCTGGAAGTTCCGTTCTCTGGGAAGGCTGGAGGGCTCTTGTTAGAATCAAGACAGTTCTTCATAGATAGAGGCCTGAAAACACACTCTCTGTTGATACCCTTCCTTCCTCGAAGAAACAGTACTTTCCCAGTATTCTGTGAACTGAGAGTCACACATTGCTTGAAACCGTTTGCTTGCAGGTCATTTTTCAGTAGCAATTTCTTGTGATGTTGTGACAGTAAGGATGTCCTCTACACTCACAGGGTAAGGCAATCCAAGATCCAAACATCTGTTCCATCACATTTTCTCTATCAGAGCAGCCAGTGAGCCTAGGTCTTTGTGAAATATGGGTAGATACAGCAGAGACACCTCCTGAGTCTGACAGTGGATACCGGAACTTGATGGTCAAATTTGCAACTGCTAGAAAATCCATACAATTGCTTTTTTTTTTTTTTTTAATTTCTAACAGTGGTCACTTTTGACCCACCTTTGGGATTTCAGAAGCAAGAAGGAAGCTCGCAAGTGCTGCTGATGGCCTATTTGCAATGGAATGTCACCTCACCTGGGTAACAACAGCATGGCACCCTGCAGTCTGAACACATTCCTGCAGCCTGTTTCCTCATGGGCAGTTCTGGGATGATGTAGGAAGGTGGTTAAAAGCCTGGGTTAGTGCAGGGAAACACACTGCCCTGACTCTGCAAGTTAGGTCCTCAGGGTAAGACTGGAGGTCTCACATCTTAGAAATCTAGACAATTCTTGATAGATAAAGGACTGAAAATTCATTCTCTGCTGATGCCAGTCTTTCCTTGAAGGAACATTGTTTTCCCAACATTCTGCTTCCTGAGTGTCACACACTTGCTTGGAGGTCATTTATCACTAAGAATTTCCCCTGAAGACGTGACTGGAGGGAAAGCCCCACAAACACAGTAAAAGGGAACCACATTCAAATGTCTGTTCCATCACGTTTGCTCTGTAGGTGAGATATAGTGAGCCTAGTCCTATCTGGAAAATTCTTGGATACTGCAGGGACACATCATGAATGTGAATCTTGATAGCAGATCTTGGTGGCAAAATTTGCATTATCCTCTCCATTGGGCTTAAAACGTTGTGGCCTAACAACTGCTTGAAAGTTCATTTAATATCTGTTTTCTTACTTCTGACAATGATAGCTTTGTTCCAGCTTTCTGGATTTCTGAAGCAACAGGCGGTTCATAACTCCTAGTCCCTGGCCCATTTCCAGTGGAATGTCAGTTCATTTGGTAAGGGCAGAATGACACACAGCACACACGGACACTCTTCCATCGCCTGTTTCATCATGGACATTCCTGAGTGATCTTGGAATGTGCTTACAAGGCTCAAAATTTGCAGGGAAACACTGCCCAGACTCTGGAAGATGGGTCCTCTGGACAAGCCTGGAGATCTCACATCTTAGAATATAGACAGATCCTGATAGACAGAGACCTGAAAACACACTCTCTATTGATGCCTTTCCTTCCTCAAATGAACGTAGCTTTCCCAGCATTCTGTGTGCTGAGAGTCACATACTGCTTGAAAATGCTTGCCTGGAAGTTGTTTTTCAGTAGCAATTTCCCTTGATGGTTTGACCATAGGGAAGTCCACCACACTCACAGGAAAAGGCAAAACATCATCCAAACGTCTGTTCCATCATGTTTCTCTGTAGGAGAGATCCTAGGGTTAGGGTTAGGGTTAGGGTTAGCCTAGGTCTGTCTTGAAAATTCTTCAGTGCTGTGGGGACACATCCTGCGTGTGAACCTGGGTAATGGACCTTGGTGGCAAATTTCGCATTTTCCTCTAGGTTGGCCCTAAAATGTTGGGAAAGCAATGGCCCTTTGAGTAAGGAAAGGCATCACCAGGGAGTGTGTTTCCAGGCCTCTATCTATTAGGAACTGTCTAGATTGTAAGACGTGAGACCTCCAGTCTTGCCCAGATGACCTAACATCCTGAGTCAGGGGATATGTTTCCATACAATCTCTGAGCCTTGTAAATACATTCCTAGGTCATACCAGGACTGCCAAGGAGGAAACAGGCTGTCAGAGTGTGTCTGAGAGAGCTGGGTGCCATGTGGTGCTACCTATATTATGCGACATTTCACAGGAAAGGGACCACCAGATAGAAGTGGCAAGCAGACTGCTTGCTTCAGAAATTACATGGGTGAACCATATCTGTCACTGTCAGAAATAAGAAAACAAGTACTGGATGGATATTTAAGCAGTGGCTATGCCAAACCATTTTAGTGCCAACTGAGAGGAAAAGGTGAATTTTGTCCTGTATTCAGGTTCACACTCAGGATGTGACCCCACAGAATCCAAACTTTTCCAGATAGACCTGGGTTCACTGGACCTCTCTAACAGAGAAAACGTGATGGAACAGGTATTTGGATGCTTGCTTGTCTTGTGATTGTGGGCGCTTCCCTACTGTCACAGTCTCAGGGGAAATTGCCACTGAAAAATGAACTCCAAGCAAATGTTTTCAAGCAGTGTGTGACTCTCAGCACACAGTACATTGGGAAAGTTATGTTCCTTCAATGAAGGAAAGGCATCAACAGAGAGTGTGTTTTTTATAGCAGGAACTGTTCAGCTTCTAAGATGTGAGAGCTCAGGCCTGATTAAAGGACCTAAGTTCCAGAGTCAGGACAGTGTGTCTTGCTGCACTTTCTGAGACTTCTAAATGCATTCCTAGGGCATACCAGGTCTGCTCCTAAGGAAGGATGCTGAGGGAGTGTATCAGACTGTGCTGGGTGAAATACTGTGGTCACATAGATGAGGTGTCATTCCACTGGAAATGGGCCTGCAGCTAGGAGTTGCAAGTCATTCACATGCTTCAAAAATCCCAAAGGGTGAACCAAAGCTAGCATTGTCAGAAGGAAGCAAACAACATTCAGATGGAATTTCAAGCAGTTGCTCGGCGGCACTCTTTTAGGGCCAAGTGAGAGAAAAATGCATATTTTAACACCAACGTCTGGTATCCAGATTCAAACATAGGTGTTTCCCCGCAGTGTCCACGGATTTTCTAAATAGACTTACACTGATGAATGGCCCCACCAAGAAAACGTGATTGAACAGATGTTTGGAAGTGCTTTTGAACTTACCTGTGAGTGTGGCGCCTTCCCTACAGTCACACCTCCAGGGGAAATTGCTAATGAAAAATGACCTCCAACAAGCGTTTTCAAGGAGTGTGTGACACTCAGCACACAGAATGTTGAGAAAGCTATATTCCTTTGAGGAAGGAAAGGCATCTCGAGAGAATATGTTATCAGGCCTCTACCTGTCATGAACTGTCTAGATTCAAACATGTGAGTCCTCCAAGTTTCCCAGAGGACCTAAATACCAGAGTCAGGGCAGTGTGTTTCCCACCACTTTCTGAGATTTGTAAACACATTCCTAGGTCAAACCAGATCTGACCATAAAATTCATGCTGCAAGAGTGTGTCTCAGCGTGCTGGGTGACATATTGTGCTAACCTAGATGAGATGACATCTCCCTGGAAAGGGGCCAGTGGCTTGGAGTGGAGAGCCTCCTGCTTGATTCATAAATCCCAAAGGGTGCACCAACACTATCACTGTCAGAAGTAAGAAAACAGCAATTAGATGCATTTTCAGGCAGTAACTAGGTTTAACCGTTTTAGGGCCAACTGAGAAAACAATGGAAATTTTGCTGCCAAGGTCCAGTATCCAGGTTCAAACATAGGGTGTGTAGGAACAGTATCCATGAGCATTCTAGACAGTTAGGTTGAATGGATTGCTCCTATCAAGAAAACGTGATTGAGCAGACGTCTGGATGATCCTTTGCCTTTTCCTGTGGGTGTGGCGGTCTTCCCTAAGGTCACAACATCAGGGGAAGTTGCTACTGAAAAATTACTTCTAACAATCCTTTTCAAGCAGTTTGTGACTCTGAGCACACAAAAAGCTGGGAAAATTATGTTCCATCCAGGAAGGTAAGGCATCAACAGAGAGTGTTTTATCAGGCCTCTCTGTATCACAAACTGTATAGACTCAAAGATGTGAGACTTCCAGGTTTGCCCTGAGGACCCAAATTCCAGAGTCAGAGCATTGTATTTCCCTACACTTTCTGAGATTACATCCAAGTACCATGTTTTGGACTCGATTGTTGACCATGATGGCTACTCCATTTCTTTTAAGCGGTTCCTGCCCACAGTAGTAGATATAATGGTCATCTGAGTTAAATTCACCCATTCCTGTCCATTATAATTTGCTGATTCCTAGAATGTCGACATTCACTCTTGCCACATCCTGTTTGACCACTTCCAATTTGCCTTGATTCAAGGACCTAACATTCCAGGTTCCTATGCGATATTGCTCTTTACAGCATTGGACCTTGCTTCTATCACCAGTCACATCCACAACTGGGTATTGTTTTTGCTTTGGCTCCATCCCTTCATTCTTTCTGGAGTTATTTCTCCACTGAACTCCAGTAGGATATTGGACACCTACCGACCTGGGGAGTTCCTCTTTCAGTATCCTATCATTTTGCCTTTTCATACTGTTCATGGGGTCCTCAAGGCAAGAATACTGAAGTGGTTTGCCATTCCCTTCTCCAGTGGACTACATTCTGTCAGACCTGTCCACCATGACCCGTCCGTCTTGGGTGGCTCCACACGTCATGGCTTAGTTTCATTGAGTTAGACAAGGTTATGGTCCATGTGATCAGATTGGCTAGTTTTCTGTGATTATGATTTCAGTGTCTGCCCTTTGATGCCCTCTCACAACACCTACCATCTTATTTGAGTTTCTCTTACCTTGGACGTGGGGTATCTCTTTACAGCTGCTCGAGCAAAGCACAGCCACTCCTCCTTACCTTGGACAATGGGTATCTCCTCAGGCCGCCCCTCCTGACCTTGAATGTGGAGTAGCTCCTCTCGGTCCTCCTGCACCCGTGCAGCTGCTGCTCTGTGGACGTGGGATTGCTTCTCTTGGCCACAGCCCCTGACCTTGGGCATGGGGTAGCTCATCTCAGCCACCTCCCCTGACCTCAGGCATGAGGTAGCTCCTCTCGGCCGCTGCCCCTGGTCTCGGACATAGGGTGGCTCCCCTCAGCCACTACCTCTGACCTTGGGCGAGAGATAGCTCCTCATGGCCATGCTTCTGCATGGTCCGTCACAGCCTGCACCATTTGAATGCCGAGTTCCAAAGAATAGCAAGGAGAGATAAGAAAGCCTTACTCTGATCAATGCAAAGAAATGGAGAATAACAACAGAATGGGAAAGACTAGAGATCTCTTCAAGAAAATTAGAGATACCAAAGGAACATACCATGCGAAGATTGGGTTCAATAAAGGACAGAAATGCTATGCATCTAACAGAAGCAGAAGCTGTTAAGAAGAGGTGGCAAGAATACACAGAACAACTGTACAAAAAAAGATCTTCATGACCCAGATAATTATGATGGACTGATCAGTCACCTAGAGCCAGACATCCTGGAATGTGAGGTCAAGTCGGCCTTAGAAAGCATCACTACAAACAAAACTAGTGGAGGTGATGGAATTCCAGTTAAGCTATTTCAAATCCTAAAAGATGATGCTGTGAAAGTGCTGTACTCAATAGGTCAGCAAATTTGGAAAACTCAGCAGTGGCCACATGACTGGAAAAGATCAGTTTTCATTCCAATTCCAAAGAAAGGCAATAACAAAGAATGCTCAAACTACTGCACAATTGCACTCATCTCACACGCTAGTAAAGTAATGCTCAAAATTCTCCAAGCCAGGCTTCAGCAATACATGAGCCGTGAACTTCCAGATGTTCAAGCTGGTTTTAGAAAAGGCAGAGGAACCAGAGATCAAACTGCCAACATCTGCTGGATCATTGAAAAAGCAAGAGAGTCCCAGAAAACATATATTTCTGCTATATTGACTACGCCAAAGCCTTTGATTGTGTGTATCACAATAAACTGTGGAAAATTCTGAAAGAGATGGGACTACCAGACCACCTGACCTGTCTCTTGAGAAACCTATGTGCAAGTCAGGAAGCAACAGTTAGAACTGGACATGGAACAACAGATTGGTTCCAAATAGGAAAAGGAGTATGTCAAGGCTGTATATTGTCTCCCTGCTTATTTAACTTATATGCCGAGTACATCATGAGAAACACTGGGTTGGAAGAAGCACAAGCTGGAATCAAGACTGCCAGGAAAAACATCAGTAACCTCAGATATGCATATGATACCACCCTTATGGCAGAAAGTGAAGAGGAACTAAAAAACCTCTTGATGAAAGTGAAAGAGGAGAGTGAAAAAGTTGGCTTACAGCTCAATATTCAGAAAACTAAGATCATGGCATTTGGTCCCATCACTTCATGAGAAAGAGATTGGGAAACAGTAGAAACAGTGTCATACTTTATTTTGGGGGGCTCCAAAATCACTGCCGATGGTGATTGCAGCCATGAAATTAGAAGATGCTTACTTCTTGGAAGGGTTAAGACCAACCTAGATAGCATATTAAAAAGTGGAGACATTTCTTTGCCAACAAAGCTCCATCTGGTCAAGGCTATGGTTTATCCAGTGGTCATGTATGGATGTACGAGTTGGACTGTGAAGAAAGCTGAGCACTGAAGAATTGATGCTTTTGAACTGTGGTGTTGGAGAAGACTCTTGAGAGTCCCTTGGACTGCAAGGACATCCAACCAGTCCATCCTAAAGGAGATCAGTCCTGGGTGTTCATTGGAAAGGCTGATGCTGAAACTGAAACTCCAGTACTTTGGCCACCTGATGTGAAGAGTTGACTCATTGGAAAAGACCCTGATGCTGGGAGGGCTTGGGGGCAGGAGGAGAAGAGGATGACAGAGGGTGAGATGGCTGGATGTCATCACCAACTCGATGGTCATGAGTTTGTGTAAGCTCCGGGAGTTGGTGATGGACAGGGAGGCCTGGTGTGCTTCGATTCATGGGGTCCCAAAGAGTCGAATACAGCTGAGCGTCTGAACGGAACTGAACTCTTTCTGAGCATTGTAAACACATTCCTAGGTCATACCAGAAGTGCCCTTAAGAAAAAACAGGCTGCAGGAAGATTTCTGAGATTGCTGGGTGCCATGCTGCACTTACCAAGATGATGTAGCATTCCACTGTAATTGGGCGAGCGGCTACGAGTTGCTAGCTGCTTACTTGCTTCAGAAATCCCAAAGGGTGTACCAAGTGATCACTGCCAGAAGTAAGAAACCAGCAGCTAAATGCATTTCCAGGTAGTTGTTATGCTCTACTGTTTTTGGCCAACTGAGAGAGAAAGGTGAATTTTGCCACCAAGGTCCACTGTCCATGTTCACACCTAGGATGTGTCCACTCAGGATCCAAGAATTTCCCAGACAGACCTAGGCACACTGAATCTCCACTACAGAGAAAACATGATGGAACTGACCTTTGGTTGTTGCTTTTCCTTTTCCTGTGAGTTTGGTGGCCTTCCCTATGGTCACATTATCAGGAGAAATTGCTAATGAAAAAGGACTTCAAACAAGTGTTTTCAAGCAGTATGTGACTCTATGGACATGGAATACTGGAAACCTACGTTCCATTGAGGAAGGAAATGTATTTATAGACAGTGTGTTTTCAAGAATCTGTCTATTAGGAACTGTCTAGCTTCAAAGATGTGAATTCTCCATATTTGCCCAGAGGACCTCAATTCCAAAGTCAGGGCAATGTGTTTTCCTGCACTTTTTGAGCTTTGTAAATACATTTCTTGGTCATACCAGGACTGCCCATGAGGAAACAGGCTCTCTATATGAGGAACTGTCTAGATACTAAGATATGAGACCTCTAGGTTGGTACAGAGGACCTAAATTTCAGAGCAAGGGCAGTGTGTTTTTGAGCATTTTCTGAGCTTTGTAAACACATTTCTGAGTAACGCCAGGTCTGCTCATGAGAAAACAGGCTTCAGGTGTGTGTCTGAGGGTGCTGAGTACCATACTGTGCTTACCTAGATGAGGTAACTTTCCATGGCAAATCGGCACGTGACCAGGAGTTGTGAGCCATCAACTTGCTTCAGAAATCTTGAATGGTGGACTAAAGTTTGCACTGTCAGAAGTAAGAAAAAAGTAATTGGGTGGATTTTCAAGCAATTGCTAGCCACACCTCTTTATGGCTCCAGAGAGATAAATACAAATTGTGCACCCTAGGCCCTTTATTCAGGTTCACACACGGGATGTGTTCCCTCGTGATTCAAGAAATTTCCAGACAGACCTTTGCTCCCCAGAGTTCTTCTACAGAGAAAACTGGTTGGAACAGCCATTTGGATGTTGCTTTGCCTTTCCCTGTGAGTGTGGGGCCGCTACTTATGGTCACAGCCTCAAGGAGATATTGCCACTGAAAATAGACTCGCAAGCAAGCACTTTTCAAGCAGAGTGTGACTCTCAGGTCGCAGAATGTGAAGAAAGCTATCTTCCTTTGAGGAAGGAAAGACGTCCACAGAGAGTGTGTTTTCAAACCTCTATCTTGCAGGAAATTTTGAGCTTCTAAAACATGAGACCAGCAGGTCTGCTGAGAGGACCTATATTCCTGAGTCAGGGCCGTGTGTCTCCCTGTAATTTCCGAGTCTGACAAACACATTCCTAGATCATAACGGTACTGACCATGAGAAAGCTGGCAGCAGGAGTGTGTCTGAAAGGGCTGAGTGCCTTACTGTGGTCAACTGTGTGAGGTGACATTCCAGTGACAGGCTCGAAGCTCCAAGGTGTGAGCCACCCGCTTGCTTCAGAAACCCCAAAAGGTAGAGCAAAGCTAGCTCTGTCAGAGGTAAGAAAAGAGCAATTGGACGGATTTTCAAGCTGTTGCTAGGCCGAACCACTTTAGGGCCCCCTGAGAGAAAAATGTGAATTGTGCCCTGTAGGTCAGGTATCCAGGTTCAAACACAGGGTGTGTCCCAGCAGGATCCAAGAATTTTCCACAGAACTAGGCTCACTAGACCTCTCCTGCTGGGAAAATGGGATGGAACAGACATTGGAAGTTGGTTTGCCCCTCCCTATTGTCACAGACTCAAGGAGAAAGTGCCCCTGAAAGATGACCTCCAAGCAAGCACTTTTCAAGCAGTGTGTGACTCTCAGTTCACAGAATGCAGGGAAAGATATCTTCCCTCAAGGAAAGAAAGGCATCAAAAGAGAGTGTATTCTCAACCCTCTATCTTGCAGGAACTGTTTAGCTTCCCAGATGGGAGGCCTCCAGTAGTGCTCAGAGGAACTAAATTCCAGAGTCAAGGCCATGTTTCTCCCTGCACTTTCCAAGCCTTGCAAAGCCATTTCTAGGTTATACCAGTACTGCACATGAGGAAGCAGTCTGCGAGAGTGTGTCCAAGAGGGCTAGGTTCCTCACTATACTCACTTCAGCGAGGTGGCATTCCACTGTAAAAAGGCCCACAGCTGGGAGTTGAAATTCACCCACTTGCTTCAGAAATCAAAAAGGAAGGAGCAAATCTAGCTCTCTCAGAATCAAGAAAAGAGCAAGTGGATGGATTTTCAAGCTGTTGCTAGGCTACATTGCTTTAAGGTCCACAGAGAGAAACACAAATTGTGCCCCCTCATTCTGGTATCCTGGTTCACAAACAGGGTGTGTCCCCAAAGGATCCAAGAATTTTCCAGACAGACTTACGCTCACTAGAGTTCTCCTACAGAGAAAACGGGATGGAACAGACATTTAGATATTGCCTTGTCTTTCCCAGTGAGTGTGGAACCCCTCTGTTTGACTACAGCCCCAAGTGGAAATTACCATTGAAAACTCATGTCTAAGCGAGCACTTTTCAAGCACTGTGTGACTCTCAGTTCGCAGGATACTGGCAAACCTATATTTCTTCAAGGAAGGAAAGGCACCCACAGAGAGTGTGTTTTCAAACCTGTCCCTTGCAGGAACTCTTTAGCTCCTAAGACATGAACCCTCTAGTTCTGCTCAGAGGACCTAAATTCGAGAGCCTGTGCCCTGTGTCTTGGTGCATTTTCCCACCTTTCAAACACATATCTAGGTGATACTGGTACTGCCCTTGAGGAAGCAGACTGTGGGAATATGTCTCAGAGTGCTGGGTCCCTTACTGTGGTCACCTCTGTAAGGTGACACTCCAGTGTAAATAGGCCCAAAGATAGGAGTTGCGAGCCGCCCATGTGCTTCAGAAACCCCAGGGGTGGAACAAAGTTAGCTCTGTCAAAAGTAAGAAAATGGCAATTGGACGGATTTTCAAGATGTGGATAGGTTACACCACTTTAGGGCCACCCGAGAAAAATATGCAAATTTGAACCTGGGTGTCCAGATTAACGCACAGGGTGTTTCCCCACATGATCCAAGAATTTTTCAGACAGACCTAGGTTCACTGGAGCTCTCCTGCAGAGGAAACATACATCCAGAATCTCCAGTGTGAACCCTCCAAAATCTATACCTGGTGTCACGAATCCACAGTCTCCAGGATGACCCTACCCTCAAGATCCTGTACCTGGGGTCACAAGTCCACTATTTCCATGTCGAGTCCACCTCCAAGAACTTGAACTTGTGGTCACATGTCCAGAGTCTTCAGGGTGACCCCACCTCCCCGAAGCTACTGGTGTGAAGCATCCACAGTTTTAAGGATGGACCCAATTCCCAGAACCTGTAGCTGGGGTCACACTTCCAAATTCTAAGGGTTACCCCACCTCCCACACATTGAACCTGGTTTCCCATGTCCCTGTTAGCCAAGGTTACCCTCTCCATGACCCTGTAATGGGGATCACATGTCCACAGTCTGCTGTGTGTCGTCACTTCCCAGACCCTTCACCTAGAGTCACAATCACAGTTTCCAGGTTACTCCTTTGCAGACCCTGCACCTGGAGTCACTTATCCACAGTCTCCAGGGTGACTCATTCAAAACCCCACACTGGGGCTCACATGACCACAGTCTCCAGGGTGACCCAAGCACCCAGATCCTGCACCCAGGATCACATATCCACAGGCTCCAGGGTGTACCTCTTGCAGACCCTGCACCTGGGGTCACATATCTACAGCCTCCAGTGTGATCCCCATCCCCAGACCTGATTTGGGTGAGAAATATCCATAGTCTCCAGACTCACACCTTGGATCACATATCCACAGTCTCCAGAGTCACACCTTGGGTCACATAGCCATAGTCAGCAGGGTGAACTCACCTCCCAGAGCCTGTACATGGTGTCAAATGTGCACATTCTCCAGGGTTACCACCCTTCCAACATGCTGTACCTGGGTCAAAAGCCCACAATCTCAAGGGTGACCCCCTCTCAGACCCTGTTCCTGGGGTCACATGTCCAGAATCTCCAGAATGATCTACCTCCAAGATGAAGCACCTGATGTCACATGTCAACAGTCTCCAAGGTGACCCCGTCCTCAGAATCTGCACCTGTGGTTACATTTCTCCAGTCTGCAGGATGACCCCCAATCTCAGTATTTGTATTATGTGTCACATGTACATAGTCACCAGGGTAACCACTGCAGGCCCTTTTTCTGACATAACATTTCCACAGACTCCTGAAGAACTCCCTTTCCAGACTCTGAACCTGGGCTCCTACCTCCAGGGTCTCGAGGGTGATGCCCTTCCCTGTCCCTTCACCTGGTGTCAAACATCCACAGTCTCCATGGTAACATCCACACCAAAGTCTGATATTGGGGACACAGATCCATAGTCTTCTGGGTCGCAACCCCTCCCAGATCATGCACCTGGTCTCACATGTCCTCAGTCTCCAGGTTGACACCCCTCCCAGACACTGCAGCTGGGGTTACACATCCACAGTCTCCAAGGTGAACCCACCTCACTGACTATTGTACCTCTGGCCACATGGCCTCAGTCTCCAGGGTGACCCTATATCTCAGACACTGTACTTGAGGTTACATATCAATGGTGTCCAGGATGACACCTCTCCCCAGACCCTGTACCTGGGGTCGCATTTGCACAGTCTCCAGGGCGATGCTATATTCCCAACCCTGTACCTGGGGTCACAGGTCGCAGTCACCAGGCTTTCCCCACCCTCAAGAGCCTTTACCTGGGGTCATACGTCCACAGACTCCAGGGTGACTCCCTCCCAGACCCTTCATCTGCATTCTATGTCCACAGTCTCCTGTGTGATATCATTTCCCAGACCCTATACCTGTGGTCACAGATCCACAGTCTCCATGGTGATCCCCTTCCCAGACCCTGTAATTTGGATCCCATGTCCTCAGTCTCCAGTGTGACACCACCTCTCATACCTTGTACTTTGGTGACTTGTCCACAGTTTCCAGGATGACCCAAACGGTGCATGTGGAGTCACATGTCCACATTCTGCAAAGTGACCCCAGTCCCTAACCCTGAACCTTAGTCACACAGCCACAGTTTCCAGAATGACCTCACTCCAGACCCTGCACATAGGGTCACACCTCCACCTTCTCCATATTGACCCCCTCCTTGAACTTCTATCAGGTTTCACACATGCACCATCTCCACAGTGACCACCACCAGATCCTGTACCTGTGGTCAGGGTCCGCAGTCTGCAGGGTGAGACCATTTTGTACCTTAAACCTTGGTTCACCTAGCCAGTCTCCAGGGTCATCCCTGCCAAACCTGCACCTGGGGTCACATGTCCATACTCTCCATGGTGACATCCCCCAGGCCCTGTACTGCTGCTGCTGTTGCTGCTGCTGCTAAGTCATGCCAGTCGTGTCCAACTCTGTGACCCCATAGATGGCAGCCCACCAGGCTCCCCCATCCCTGAGATTCTCCAGGCAAGAACACTGGAGTGGGTTGCCATTTCCTTCTCCAAAGCATGAGAGTGAAAAGGGAAAATGAAGTCACTCAGTCATGTCTGACTCTTAGGGACCCCATAGACTGCAGCCTACCAGGCTCCTCCATCCATAGGATTTTCCAAGCAAGAGTACTGGAGTGGGTTGCCCACTCCAGTACCTAGTGTCATATATCTGCGCAGACCCTATACGTAGTGTCATATATCCACAGTTTCCCGGGTTACCCCACTTCCCATATCATGCACCTGGGATCACATGCTCAGTCTGCAAGGTGACCCCGATCCCATTCCTGTACCTTGTGTCACAAGTCCACAGCCACCAGGATGGCCCCACCCTCAAGATCCCATACCTGGGGTCACACTCCTGTCTCCAGTGTGATCTCACCTCCCAGAAACTTTACCTGGGGATAAACGTCTACTGTTTTCAGGATGGTCCCAACTCCCTGAAACGGTACCTGGAGTCACTCTTCCATAGACATTGAGGCTGTTCCATGCCCCTGGTCCACAGGGTTACACCCTCCAAGACCCTGTAATGTGGTTTACATGTCCACAGTCTCCTGTATGTCATCACTTCCCAGAACCTTCACCTGCAGGCACACAAACAGAGGTTCCAGGATGACTCCCTCATAGACCCTGCACTTGGAGCCACATATCCACAGTCTCACAGGTGACTCATCCAAATCACTGTACCAGGGCTCACATAACCACAGTCTTCCAGATGCTGGACTATTGACCCCAGCACCCAGTGTCACATGTCCACAGATTCTAGCATGGCCTCACACTCCAGACACTGTACCTTGGGACACATACCCACAGTCTCTAGGGTGAACACCCTCCTAGACACTGTACATGGTGTCACATGGGCACATTCACCAACTCCCAAACCCTGTACCTAGGGTCACACGTAGATAGTCTCAGGGTGACCCCACTTGACAGAACTTGCACCTGGGTTCATATGTCCGCAGCGCCCAGGGTAACACCACCTGTCAAACAATTGTACTCGGTTCAAACACCCACTGGTTCTAGGGTGACACCAATTCCAAGCCCGTGAACCTAGCTAGGGTCACACCTCCATGGTCTCCTGGGTGGCAACCCCTCCCAGATCATGCACCAGGTCTCACACCTCCGCAGTCTCCAGGGTGACTACACCTCACAGAATATTGTAATTCTGGTCACATTGCCCCAGTCTCCATGGTGACCCCGTATCTCTAACCCTCTACCTGGGGTTACATGTACATGTTGGCCAGGAATACACGCCTCCCCAGACTCTGTACACGTGATTACATTGGCACAGTCGCCAGGGTGACTCCAACTTCCCCACCCTATACCTGGGGTCACATGTCCAGAGTCTCCTGGATTTACCCACATTCAAGGGCTAGTAACTGGGATCACATGTCCACAGTCTCGAGGCTTTCCCCACCCACAAGTGCCTGTACCCAGGATCACACGTCAACTGACTCCAGGGTGACTCCCTCCCAGACCGTTCACCTGGCATCCCATGTCCCTAGACTTTTGTGTGATGTCATTTCCCAGACTCTGCACATGTACTAACAGATTCACAGGCTCCGTGGTGACCCCCTTCCTGGTCTCTGTAACTTGGGTCACATGTTCTCAGTATCCGGTGTGACCCGACCTCTCATGCCCTATACCTTTGGTGACTTGGCCACAGATTCCAGGGTAACCCTCCCCTGCCAGACCCTGTGCTTATTTACACACATCCACAATCTCCAGGATGTTCGCCCTCCCATACCCTGCACCTGGAGTCACATGTCAACAGTTTCCAGCGTGAACCCCACTTTGCCCACTGCACCTGGGCTCACATATCCACATCATGCAGGGTGACACCCCTTCCAGACCATTTCCCTGCCATTAAATGCCTGCAGTCCCCAGAGTGACCCCGTACCTCCCAGACACTGTACCTGAGGTCACATATACAGAGTTTCCTGGATCACCCCCATCCTAGACCCTGTACCTGGGTTCAGATATCCTAGTGTCTTGGGGGACCCAGGTCAGACCTTGCATCTAGGGTCGAATGCCCACTATCCAGGATGACTTGCCTCCCCAATCAGTGCATCTGGGGTCATATGTCCACAATCTTCAAAGTGACCCCATCCCCTAACCCGCGCGCACCTTACTCACACATCCACAGTCTCCAGAGTGATGTCCACTGTTTCACGGGTGACCTCTTCCCTGAACTTGTTCAAGATTTCACACGATCACCATTGCCACAGTGACCACCAGCAGATCCTGAACTTGTGGTCACAGTTCAACAGTCTGCCTGATGAGACCCATTTTGTACCCTGAACCTTGTGAACCTGCACCTGGGATCACAAGTCCATATTCTCCATGGTGTCATCCCCCAGACCCTGTACCTAGTGTCATATATACAGTCTCCTGGACTTCCCCACTTCCAATACCATGCACCTGTGATCACACATCCACAGTATCCAGGGTGATCCCCCTCCTAAACCTGTACCTGGTGTCACAAGTCGACAGACTCCAGGATGACTCTACCGTTAAGACCCTGTACCTAGGGTCACAAGTCCACTGTTTCCAGGGTGAGACCCCTCCCAGACTCTGCACTTGGGGTCACTTGTCGAGAGTCTCCAGGGTGACCCCACCTCCCAGAAACTGTACCTAGGGTGAAACATCCACAGTCACTCAGGTTGGCCCCAATTCCCAGAACCTGTACCTGGGGTCCCACTTCCATAGTCTCGGTTACCACACGCCAAGACATTTAACATGGTGTCCCATGATCTTGGATGCCAGGGTTACCCCCTCCAAGACCCTGTAATGGGGTCACATGTTCACAGTCTCCAGAGTGTCGTCACTTCCCAGACCCTCCACCTGGAGTCACACAAACACAGGTTCCAAGGTGACTCCCTCGCAGGCCCTGCACCTGGAGTCACATATTCACAATCTCACCTTGGGGAATCCCATTCAGACCCTGGATCTACGGTCACGTATCCAGTCTCCAAGATGATTTGCCTCCCAAATGGTGCATTTGAGGTCACATGACCACAATCTTCAAAGTAAATGCGTCCCCTAACCCTGCATCTAAGTCACACGGCAAATAGTTTCCAGAGTGACCTCAACCCAGACCCTGAAACGAGGGTCACATGTACACAGTCTTGGAGGGTGACCCCCTCCGTGAACTTGTACTAGGTTTCATACGTCCATCATCGCCACAGTGACTACCACCAGATCCTGTACCTGTAGTCATAGATCCACAGTCTACAGGGTGAAACCCTTTTCCTACCCTGAACTTTGGGTCACACGACCACAGTCTCCAGGGTGATCCCACCCAAACCTGCACCTGGGGTCACATGTCCACACTTTCCATGGGGACATACCTGAGACCCTGTACCTACTGTCATATATCCACAATCTCCTAGGTTACCAAACTTCCCATACCATACACCTGTGATCACATGTCCACAGTCTCGAAGGTGGCCCCCTGTATAACCTGTACTTGGTGTCACAAGTCCACAGCCTCCAGGTGACCCCACCCTCAAGATCCTGTATCTGGGGTCACAAGTCCACTTTTTCCATGGTGAGTCTACCTCCCAGACCCTGCATTTGGGGTCACATGTCCAGAGTCTTCAGGGTGACCCCACCTCCCAGAAACCATACCTCGGGTGAAATGTCCACCATTTTCAGGATGGCACCAACTCCCAGAACCTGTACCTGGGGTCACACTTCCATACTCTCAGGATATCCCCACCTCCCAGACATATAACCTTGCATCCCATGACCCTGGCCACAAAGGTTCCCCCCTCCAAGACCCTGTAATAGGGGTCACATGTCCACAGTCTCCTGTTTGTCAAAACTTTGTAGACCTCACCTGGAGTCACACAAACACAGGTTCCATGGTGACTCCCTTGCAGACTCTGCACCTGGAATCACATATTCACAGGCTCCAGGGTGACCCCCTCGGAAATCCTGTACCTGAGATCACATATCTACAGTCTCCAGGGTGAATCCCATCCCCACACACTGTCTGAGCGGAATCATCCAGTCTCCCATGAGACCCCAATATCAAGAACTCATCCCTTGTGCTAGAAGTCTACATTCTCCAGGGTGACATTATTTCCCACACCCTGCACCTTGGGTAGCATATTCACAGTCTCCAATGTGACCTTACCTCCCAGACCCTTTACCTGGGGTCACATGTGCAAATTATCCAGGATTCCCGCCACTCCAACACCCTGCACCTGGGTCAAAAGCCCACAGTCTCAAGGGTGACCTCCTATCTGACCATGTTCCTGAGGTACATGGCCAGAATCTCCAGGATGATCTTGAAAGGTATTGCTGAACCACGCAAAGACACTGGAATTCTTGGCCTCCAGAGGAGATGAATTCAATTCAGGTCCAGAGACGAGGCTTGATTGCTTAGAGCTTTTGTGTAATAAAGTTGTATTAAAGTATAAAGGAGATAGAGAAATCTTCTGACATAGGCATCAGAAGAGGGCAGAAAGAGTAGCCCCTTGCACGTGTTAGCAATGGAATTATATGGCTCAAATGGTAAAGCATCTGTCTGCAATGCTGGAGACCCAGGTTAGATCCCTGGGTCAGGAAGATCTCCTGGAGAAGGAAATGGCCACCCACTCCAGTACATTTGCCTGGAAAACCCCATGGACAGAGGAGCCTGGTAGGCTACAGTCCATGGGGCCACAAAGAGTTGGACATGACTGAGCAACTTTACTTTACTTTTAATTAGTTATTCATATCAGTTCAGTTCCGTTCAGTCGCTCAGTCATGTCTGACTCTTTGGGACCCCATGAATCACAGCACGCCAAGCCTCCCTGTCAGTCACCAACTCCCGGAGATTTCTCGAACTCATGTACATCGAGTCGGTGATGCCATGCAGCCATCTCATCCTCTGTCATCCCCTTTTCCTCCTGTCCCCAATCCCTTACAGCATCAGGGTATTTTCCAATGAGTCAGCTCTTCGCACCAGGTGGCCAAATTATGGGAGTTTCAGCTTCAGAATCAGTCGTTCCAATGAACACCCTGGACTGATCTCCTTTAGGATGTACTAGTTGGATGCCCTTGCAGTTCAAGGAACTCTCAAGAGTCCTCTCCAACACCACAGTTCAAAAGCATAAACTCTTCGGTGCTCAACTTTCTTCACAGTCCAATTCTCACATCTGTACATGACCACTGGAAAAACCATAGCCTTGAACAGAGGGACCTTTGTTGGCAAAGTAGTGTCTCTGCTTTTTATTATGCTATCTAGGTTGGTCATAACTTTCCTTCCAAGGAGTAATTTTCTTTTAATTTCATGGCTGCAATCACCATCTGCAGTGATTTTGGAGCCCAAAAAGATAAAATCTTACACTGCTTCCACTGTTTCCCCATCGATTTCCCATGGAGTGATGGGACCTGTTGCCATGATCTTAGTTTTCTGAATGTTGAGTTGTAAGCCAACTTTTTCACTCTCCTCTTTCACTTTCATCAAGAGGCTTTTTAGTTCTTCTTCACTTTCTGCCATAAGGGTGGTGTCATCTGCATGTCTGAGATTATTGATATTTCTCTTGGCAATCTTAATTCCAGCTTGTGCTTCTTCCAGTCCAGCATTTCTCATGATGTACTCGGCATATAAGTTAAATAAGCAGGGTGACAATGTACAGTCTTGACGTACTCCTTTTCCTATTTGGAACCAGTCTGTTGTTCCATGTCCAGTTCTAACTGTTGCTTCCTGACCTGCATACAGGTTTCTCAAGAGGCAGGTCAGGTGATCTGGTAGTCCCATCTCTTTCAGAA
This sequence comes from Muntiacus reevesi, assembly GCF_963930625.1. Lineage (NCBI taxonomy): Eukaryota > Metazoa > Chordata > Mammalia > Artiodactyla > Cervidae > Muntiacus > Muntiacus reevesi. Next base: position 190,806 of record NW_027077850.1, read on the forward strand.
TTTTCCACAGTTATTTGTGATCCACACAGTCAAAGGCTTTGGTGTAGTCAATAAATCAGAAATAGATTTTTTTTTCTGGGACTCTCTTGCTTTTTCAATGATCCAGCAGATGTTGGCAGTTTGATCTCTGGTTCCTCTGCCTTTTCTAAAGCCAGCTTGAACATCTGGAAGTTCACAGTTCACGTATTGCTGAAGCCTGGCTTGGAGATTTTTGAGCATTACTTTACTAGCGTGTGAGATGAGCATAATTGTGTGGTATTTTGAGCATTCTTTGGGATTACCTTTCTTTCTATTTGGAATGAAAACTGACCTTTTCCAGTCCTGTGGCCACTGCTGAGATTTCCAAATTTGCAGGCATTATGAGTTCAGCACTTTCACAGCATCATCTTTCAGTATTTGAAATACTTCAACTGGAATTCCATCAACTCCACTAGCTTTGTTCTTACGATGCTTTCTAATTGCCACTTGACTTCACACTCCAGGATGTCTCGCTCTAGGTGAGTGATCACACCGTTGTGATTATCTGGGTCATGAAGATATTTTCTACAGTACTTCTGTGTATTCTTGCCACATCTTCTTAATAGCTTATGCTTCTGCTAGGTCCATAGCATTTCTATCTTTTATCAAACCCAGTTTTGCATGAAGTGTTCCCTTGGTATCTCTAATTTTCTTGAAGAGATCTCTAGTCTATCCCATTCAGTTCTTTTCCTGATTCACACGTGATGCACACAAGGTGCACACGTGATGCCCACGTGATGAACACGTGACGCACACGTGATGCTCATGTGAGGAACATGTGGTGCACAAGTGAGGCACACGTGATTCACACGTGATGCACATGTAATGAACAGGTGATGCACACGTGATTCACACGTGATACACATGTGATGAACACGTGATGCACACATAACACACACGTGATGAATACGTGATGAACAAGTGATTCACAGGTGACGAACACGTGGCGCACACGTGATGAACACGTGTTGCACAAGTGATGCACATGTGATGGACATATGATTCACACGTGAAGAACACGTGACTCACATGTGATGAACACGTGCCTCACACATGATGAACACGTGATGCACACGTGATGAAAACATGATGCACACGTCACACAGACGTTGTGAACAAGTGAACAACACGTGAGGCACATGTGATGAACAAGTCATGAACACGTGATGCACACATAACCCATATGTGATGAATACGTGATGCACACATGACACACACGTGATGAACACGTGATGCACACGAGATGCACACGTGACGCACATGTGATGCACACATGATGGACACGTGATCAACACGTGACACACACGTGATGAACACATGATTCACACATGACGCAAACTTGATGCACACGTGATGCGCACGTGACGAACACGTGACGCACACGTGTCACACATGTGATGCAATGTGATGCACACGTAACACATATGTGATGAATACGTGATGCAGACGTGACACACACGTGACGAACACGTGACGCACACATGACGAACATGTGATGCACACGAGACGCACATGTAACTCACACGTGATGTACACATGATGGACACGTGATGAACACGTGACGCACACGTGACACAACCTTGATGCACACGTGATGCACACATGATGCACACGTGATGAACACGTCGCACACATGATGAACTCGTGACGCACACGTAACGCACACGTGATGGACACGTGATGCACCAGTGACGCACACCTGATGGACACGTGATGCACACATGACGCACCCGTGACGCACACGTGATTCCCACGTGCACACACGTGATGCACACGTGACACACATGTGATGAACACGTGATTCACCCGTCATGGACACGTGACACACACCTGATGAACACGTGACTCACACGTGATGGACATGTCACACACACGTGATGCACACGTGATGCACACGTGACACACACGTGACACACACATGATGGACACGTGATTCACACTTGATGCACACGTGATTCACACGTGATTCACTCATTTCAACTCGAGATGAGGCCCGATTCCCCTTCATTGGCTCCAGAGCCATCCCACTTTCCCCATCAAACTCGACAAGGCGCTTGACTTCCTTTAGGCAACTCCAGGGAATCCCTGAGAACACTGTCATAAGTCTAGAGGAACACCAAGCGTAACACAGCAACTCGAGGAAAGCGCCATGTACCCCAAATCGTCTCGAGATTAGAGTTGATTTCCTGGCTTCAACTCAAGAGGTAGGCCAACTTTCCACAAGCACCTCTAGAGGAGGCTTCTCTCAGCAATAGGTATGTGAGTTGGACCCTGAGTTTGCTGCCTGAAGTGGAATGGGCCCCGAGATGCCCTGACTCAAAAGAAGGCCCGATTTCTCTGCAGTGGCTTTAATGCAGGCTCGTCTTTCATCTCACCAGATGAAAGGATGTCTGAATCCCCTGTGGAGACCCTAGAGAAAGCCCTAGTTCCCCATCTCATCTCGACAGGAGGCCTCACATGACTTTGATACCTAGAGAGGCACCAAGAGTTCATTGCTTCAAGAGGTGACGATGCCTGACTCCTCTTGAAAAGTGATAGGAATCCCAATATCCATGTCACAAGTGGAAAGGGATTTTGGGTCTCCCGCCTCATCTCCAAAAGCGTCCCTATTGCCTGCCAAGCCTCGAAGAGATTCCCGAGGTGTCCCTCTTAACTAGACAGGAGTCCTGACATAGCTGAACAAATCCGAGTTTTGAAGGGCCATCCCCTCCGTAACTCGAGAATATACCCCAGGATCCCACCGCAACTCGAGAAAAACCATGATACTTCTCCCTGGCCACGAGATGAGCCCCGGTTCCTCTGCATTGCATGCAGAGCAATTCTGTGTTCCCCATCAAACATGTAAGGAGCCTTGACTTGCTTGATGGGACACCAGAGAGTACCCAAGAACACTGTAACAAGTCTAGAGTGACCGTGAGGTTAGTGCAGAAACGGGAAATAGATCCGTCTACCCCAAATCAACTCGAGATGCTGCCCCATTCCCCTGCATTGGCTCCAGAGTCATTCTGCGTTCCCCATCAAACACAAGTGGCATGACTTCATTAAGCAACTCCAGAGATTCCCCGAGAACACTGTCCCAAGTGTAGAGGAACACCAGGTGCAACACAGCAACTCGAGGAAAGCCCCATGTACCCCAAATCGTCTTGAGATTTAGAGCTGATTTCCCTGCTTCGACTCAAGAGGTATGCCAACTTTCTGCAAGCACCTCAAGAGGAGGCTTCTCTCAGCAATATGTATGTGAGTTGGACCCTGAGTTTGCTTCCTGAAGTGGAATGAACACCAAGATGACCTGACTCAAAAGAAGGCCAGATTTCCCTGCAGTGGCTTTAATGTAGGCTCGTCTTTCATCTCACAAGATGAAGGGATGTCTGAATCCCCTGTGGAGGACCTAGAGGAAACCCTATGTCCCCGCCTCATCTCGACAGGAGGCCTCACATCCCTTTGACATCTCGAGAGGCACGCGGAGTTCAATGCTTAGAAGGTAACGATGCCTGACTCCTCTTGAAATGTGATAGGGATCCCAATATCACTGTGGCAACTGGAATTGGACCCAGGGTCTCCCGCCTCACTTCAAGAAGCGTCCCTATTGCCCTGCCAAGCCTCAAAGAGATTCCTGAGGTGTCTCTCATAACTAGACAAGAGTCCTGATGTCGCTTAACAAACAGGAGTTTTGAAAGTCTATCCCCACCTTAACTCGAGAATATGCCCCACGTTCCCACCGCAACTTGAGATAAACCATGAGACTTCCCCCTGGCCGCAAGATGAGGCCTGATTGCTCTGCATTGCAGAGCAATTCCGTGTTCCCCATCAAACACGTAAGGAATCTTGACTTGCTTGATGTCATTCCAGAGAGTCCCCAAGAACACTGTCACAAGTCTAGAGGGACCCTTGTGTCACCGCAACAATGCGAAATAGCTCCATACTGCAAATCAACTCGAGCCGAGGCCCAATTCCCCTGCATTTGCTCCAGAGCCATCCCGTGTTCCCCATCAAACAGGAGTAGTGGCTTTACTTCCTTTAGGCAACTCCAGAGATTCCCCGAGAACACCGTCCCAAGTCTGGAGGAACACCAGTTGCAACACAGCACCTCGAAGAAAGCCCCATGTACCCCAAATCGTCTCGAGATTAGAGCTGATTCCCTGGCTTTGACTCAAGTGGTATGCCAACTTTCCACAAGCACCTCTAGAGAAGGCTTCTCTCAGCAATAGGTATGTGAGTTGGACCCTGAGTTTGCTGCGTCAAATGGAATGGACACCGAGATGCCCTGATTCAAAAGAAGGCCTGATTTCCCTGCAGTGGCTTGAATGGAGGCTTGTCTTTCATCTCACCAGACAATGGGATGTCTGAATCCCTTGTGGAGACCCTAGAGAAAGCCCTAGTTCCCCTCCTCCTCTCGACAGGAGGCCTCACATGCCTTTGACACCTAGAGAGGCACCAAGAGTTCATTGCTTCAAGAGGTGACGATGCCTGACTCCTCTTGAAAAGTGATAGGAATCCCAGTATCCCTGTGGCAACTGGAAAGGGACCCTGGGTCTCCCGCCTCACCTCTAGCAGCGTCCCTATTGATGTGTCAACCCTCGAAGAGATTCCTGAGGTGTCCCTCATAACTAGACAGGAGTCCTGACGTCGCTGAACAAACACGACTTTTGAAGGGCCATCCCCGCTGTAACTCGAGAATATACTCCAGGTTCCCAGCGCAACTCGCGAAAAAGCATGAGACATCCCCTCGCCACTATATGAGGCCAGATTCCTCTGCATTGCGTGCAAAGCAATTCCGTTTTCCCCATGAAATGCGTAGGAGCCTTGACTTGCTTGATGGAACTCCAGAGAGTCCCCAAGAACACACTCACAAGCCTAGAGGGACCCTGAGGTCACTGCAGCAACGCGAAATAATTCCGTGTACACCAAATCAACTGGAGATGAGGCCCGATTCTGCCACATTAGCTCCAGAGAAATTCCACTTTCCCCATCAAGCAAGACAAGTTGCTTCACTTTCTTTAGGCAACTCCAGAGACTCCCCGAAAACACCGTCCCATGTCTCGAGGAACACCAGGTTCAGCACAGCAACTTGAGGAAAGCTCTATGTACCCCAAATCATCTCGAGATGAGAGCAGATTCCCAGGATTCAACTTAAGAGGTATGCCAACTTTCCACAAGCACCCCAAGAGGAGGCTTCTCTCATCAATAGATATGGGGGAGGGACCCTGAGTTTGCTGCCTCAAGTGGAATGGAGTCCGAATGCCCTGACAAGAAAGAAGGCCGGATTTCCCTGCAGTGGCTTGAATGCAGGTTCGTCTTTCATTGCACAAGATGAAGGGATGTCTGAATCCAATACGGAGACCCTAGAGAAAGCCTTAAGTCCTGGCCTCATCACGCCAGGAGGTCTCACATCCCTTTGACATGGAGGTAGGCGGAATTCAATGTTTCAAAAGGTGATGACGCCTGACTCCTCTTGAAAATTGATAGGAATCCCAGTCTCACTGTGGCAACTGGAAAGGAACCCTGGGTCTCCCGCCTCACATTGAGAAGCGTCCCTATTGCCCTGCCAAGCCTCGAAGAGATTCCTGAGGTGTCCCTCGTAACTAGACAGGAGTCCTGACGTCGCTGAACAAACATGAGTTTTGAAGGGCCATCCCCGCTGTACCTGGAGAATATACCCCAGGTTCGCGCCGCAACTCGAGAGAAACCATGAGACTGCCTTCTCGCCGCGAGATGAGGCTTGATTCCCCTGCATTGCATGCAGAGCAATTCCGTGTTCCCCATCAAATACGTAAGGAGCCATTACTTGCTTGATGGAATTCCAGAGAGTCCCCAAGAACACTGTCTCAAGTCCAGAGGGACCCTGATGTCACTGCAGCAATGGGAAATAGCTTCGTGTATCCCAAATCAACTCGAGATGAGTCCCTATTCCACTGCATTGGCTTCAGAGCCATCCCGTGTTCTGCATCAAACACGACAAGTGGGTTGGCTTCCTTTAGGCAACTGCAGAGATTCCCCGAGAACACTGTCCCAACTCTAGAAGAACACCAAGTTCAGCACAGCAACTCGAGGAAAGCTCCATGTACCCCAAATCATCTTGAAATGAGAGCTGATTCCCTGGCTTCCACTCAAGAGGTATGCCACCATTCCACAAGCACAACCAGAGGAGGTGTCTCTCAGCAGTAAGTATGTGGGAGGGACCCTGAGTTTGCTGCCTCAAGTGGAATTGCCCCTGAGACGCCCTGACTCGAAAGAAGGTCCGATTTCCCTACAGTGGCTTGAATGCAGGCTCATCTTTCATCTCACAGGATGAAGGGATGTGTGAATCCCCTATGGAGAGCATAGAGAAAGTCCTAGGTCCCCGCCTCTTATCGACAGGAGGCCTCACATCCCGTTGACACCTCGAGAGGCATGCAGAATTCAATGATTCAAAAGGTGATGATGCCTGACTCCTCTTGAAAATTGGTAGGAATCCCAATATCCCTATGGCAACTGGAAAGGGACCCTGGGTCTCCCTCCTCACCTCGAGAAGTGTGCTGATTGCCCTGCCAAGCCTCAAGGAGATTCCTGTGTCCCTCATAACTAGACAGGAGTCCTCAAATTGTCCAAGAACACTAGAGCAAACAAGCCCATTCATAACTGGTAAAGATTGAAATAGACACCTGGCCACGGAGGGTATACTGATAGTAAACTCTCCTACAGAAACATACTCAAGATACTGGTGGGATGCATGCACAGCCCCCTTTGGAAGACAGTCTGACAGTTGTTTCAGTAACCACATGGGACAAGCACTGAATTCCATACATGACAAGTGGTGGAAGCCAGGTATCTTACCATTGGAATGGTAAGTTATGGATAAACAAAAGGAAAGGTTACAAGATTCATGGAGACATCATCACAAATTACCCTCAACTGAATATATAAGCTGGAATACATGTATATATTTCCAAATATTGTCAGCTGAGCATATTTAGCTCCTACATGTATGTTTTAAATATCACTCTATAATGAAAAAGAACAGGAAATGTCCCTGGTGGCCCAGTGGTAAAGGATCTGCCTACCAATGCAGGGAACACTGGTTCAACCCCTGGTCCTAGAGGATTCCACATGCCCAGGGGCAACTAAGCCCCCGTACAACTATTGAAGTACTTGCATGCTCCAGAGCCCAAGTTCTGCAACCAGAGAAAGCGCTGCAATGAGAAGCCATGGCAAGTCAACTAGAGGGTAGCCTCTGCTCACTACAACTAGGCATCTAACTACAAAGACCCAGCATTGTCAAAAATAATTCAGTGTTTAAAAAAAAGGACAGAAATTCTTTGAATAAACGATTGAGACTAGGGGCGAGACAGTAAATATATAAGCTAGGATAATCTTAAAGTATGAGGAAGTAAAGAAAGTAAAGACAACTATCAAGCTGTCCAAGCTGATAAAAATGAATGATTACACAGTTTTATCTGTATACACTAGCAAATAATAATCTGAAAAGGAATTTAAAAAAACAATTTCCTTTTGATAGTGTCAACATTAATAAAATATTTTGCCATGGGTGTAATGAGGATGACAAGACTGGCACATTGGAAATTATACACGATTGCTGAAAAATATCCTGAATACATGCACAGATATTCCATAGCGATGGAAAGACTTAAGATGGCAATACCATGGAATGCATCTTCAATCTGAAATGAAGATTCAATATGAATTACAAAAGACTGAAAGGTCATTGCTGAACCACAAAAGGCGCCAGGATTTTTGGCCTCCAGAGGAGAAGAATTCAATCCAGGGCCAGTTGACAAAGCTTGATCGCTCAGAGCTTTTGTGTCATAAAGTTTTATTAAAGTATAAAAGAGATAGAGAAAGCTGCTGACATAGACATCAGACGGGGGCAGTAAGAGTACCCCCTGCTAGTCTTTAGGCAGATGTTATACAGCCACTAGCAGTCTGCTAATGAAAGAAAGGCAATGTCTCAGAGAATGACACCAGGCCCCTCACCCACAACATGCATTGAGATAATATTGGCAGCAGGTGAGTCATCCCGGGCCATAGAATGATTGACATGAATTTTGAAGAAAGGCAGATTTCCAAGCAAATATATCATTTCATTAACATAGATTAGGAGAACAGGTATGAGTAAAACATATTGGTTTGTCAAGTCGGTTCTGAGCCTTTAGGGGGAACCGACCTGAAGACAGAGTCTAGCAGAAATACGTAGTATATTAACATAGCTTAAGACAAACCTTTCCTTAAGACAAAATGCATTGCTTAGCTGAAGGTTTGAGAAAAGTTAAGTTCAGGTGGAGCCAGGAGTCGTCATAGCAACACAAAATTTTAAGAGAAACCTCTTAAATTTGTATTGAGAAGGGGAAAAAATGTAGCACTCGTTTCGTTCCTCCAGCTGCTTGAGAGATGAAAAAACGTCTGACACTTGCAGCCTATTCCCTCTGTCTGGAGACCCCTGGCCTTCCTGCCTATTACCCTCTCCAGGCCTTTAGGAAGCAATATACAAGCTGACCCTAACATACACGTGGAATAACAAGGGACTCCAAAGAATCCAAACAATCACATGAGTCTGCAGTTCAAAGGTCCTATGGTATGCTGTGCTAAGTCGCTTCAATCACGTCTGACTGTCAGAGCCCACCAGGCTCCTCTGTCCATGGGAATTTTCCAGGCAAGAATACTGAAGTGGGCTGGGTGCCCTCCTCCAGGGGATCTTCCCAACCCAGGGATAGGATTCCTGCATTGGCAGGTAGGTTCTTTACCACTAGCACCACCTGGGGAAAAAGTGCCTAAAGGAGATCATGGAAACCCATTTAGGAAAAGGGACTCAGAGGAAAGACAGTGAGGGAAGGAAACTCTTAATCACACTCAGAGAAGCCCAGCAGGTAGTTCTGCAGGTGGAAGAGGAGGAGGAAGCATGCTGGAGCTGTGTAGAAGATGAAAGAGGGAACTAAAGCAGGGGCCCCCAACCTCTAGGATCTAATGCCTGATGATCTGAGGTGGAGCTGGTGAAATAATAATAGAAATAAGAGTTTGATCACTCAGCCATGTCCAGCCCTTGGTAGCCCACCAGGCTCCTCAGTCCATTGAATTCTTCAGGCAAGAATACTGGAGTGGGCTGTCATTTCCTTCTCCAGGGGATTTCCCTGACCCAGGGATTAAACCCGGGTCTCCCTCATTGCAGGCAGACTCTTTACCAACTGAGCCTCCAGGGAACAGAAACAGAAACAGAGTGCACAATAAATGGACTGCACTTGAAACATCCCAAAACCTTGCCCCACCCCTGTCTGTCAAAAAATTGTCTTCCAAAAAAACTCCCAAGGTCAAGGAAGGAACTTCAAGTGTACTCAGCTGTCCTAGATTGCTGGTTTAGGGAGATGCTGAAGTGGGGATGTCCCAAGAGGTAGACCCTCCCTTGTGTGGAGTCTGCAATAGACCTCTGATAGCCTTGGTGATGATCAGAGAGATTTGTTTCATTTTTTAAAAATATCCTTGTGGGTACCAACTGGGACCATCACTGTTCTAATATACCTCATAGTGTTGCTGACACTACAGATACAATTGTGTGACATTGAACTTATTCAATAAAAATGATGAAGCATCTGCCCTGTGCCCAGCACTTTCCAAGGGCTGGGAAGTACAATGAAAATACTCCATAAGATGCACAGCTGGTAGGCACATTCTTTCAAAAAGCCTTTTTCATTTCCACCAATAGTTTATTCTCAATGTCAACCCTTGCCACTTAATGACCATGCTGGGTAGGAAGCTCATTAAAAACCCAGGAGCCAGTGTTCCTGGAAGGATATCCCATTCTCCCTTGGACAGTCCTCCGCCCTCTCCGACTCTCAGTTTCCTCATCTGCGAAATCATGGACAACTGACTATAATTCATCACCGGAACCCAAGCCTATTGAGGGGGAGGGGAAATATTACTCCAAGGCCTGGATGATAGACCAGATTGAAAGAAAAATATGCCATTTCTGGTTTTCAGTCAAACAGACAAATACAATGAAGAAAGGAGTCCCTGGCCCTGTGGGATTTGCCTAGGGGTCTAGTCTGGGAAATTCTTACACATCAGGAGATGGCTCTGAGCTGGATTTCCACAAACAAGAACATCCATGCAAAGGACAAGCCTGCAGAGCTCTGTGCCCATTGGTCACAAGAGACTGCCTCCCGATGGCCAGCAGCATTTACAAGTGACCTCCTAAGACCTTCACCAAACTCCTGGGGCACCTCTGGCTTTTCTGTTTCCCTCACTTTTCTGACCCTTTTCTTTAAAAAACACACATTTTTTCATAGAATGCCACAGTGGAAGGAAAATAGGCCTTCAAGTTTGAGGCCTCAATTTGCAGAAAACTTGGAGCTGCTTGTTTTTTTTGTTTTTTTTTTTTTTTTGTAATTAAAGCACCACATAAATTAAAAATTTTACACGTTCTAATTATTCAGTTCCAAAACACCAAACTTATTGCACAGGGTCCCCATGGAAAGGCCCCCTCTCAGCAGGACAGCCACAGATTCCCCCATGAAAGGGCAGCAAGGTGCCCTCCTCCCTTCTCTCCTGCCTGGGAGGCCACCAGGTTTTTAAATACATGCACCCTACTAAGTTTCTAGGATGCAATTCGTGGACCCTTCCCTTTCCTGTCCCAGCAGGTGGTCAAGGGCCTGCTGGCCTGCAAAGTGCTGGAAGCAGGGCTGGGTCAGCCGGCCAGACTAAGGGTTGTGGAGTCCCAGCTGGTGAAATTACCAGGCAGGATAAATCCCTTGGACTTCCAGCAGACACTACACTGCATGGGAAAATAGATAGATATAACTGGCCTGGAGCCTCAGGGTGGGACCTAAAGTTCGATTTTGTTTTCTCCAATGTTAAATGATACAAGCAAGGGCCTTTGAGACTGTTGTTTTCTTTTCTAAGCCCAAAGACTCCTTCAGTTACTAATGTAGGTATCCTAGAAACTATGTGACATCCATGAAAATCTGATATGTCCTGGTAAAATGCTGTCAGTTATAATTCTAGTTATCATATTAAAGTGTTTCAAGTCACAGCAGTGACTATTTTGTCACTTTTTTTGTCAATTTTTATTTTGTCAATTTTGTCAATTTTTATTTTGTCAATTTTTATCTAATCAGGTTTTAAACATGCCTTCCATGGTTTCACACTGATGCCTTTGCAAAAATACTGCTACCTCAAGATACATGGAAAAGACTTTCCTGAGCTTACCCATAAATAACGCTTTTTGTTTGTTATCTGGTAAGCTGGTATCAGACTGGAATTTAGTCTACTCTCTAGGTTAAGAGAACACAGCTTTCTTAGAATGCAGCTTTCAATCACAGATGATGAATTTATTTACCTTTCAGTGATTTATATTTGTTTTTATCATCTGTGTTTTTTTTTTTTTTTTTTTTTTTTTTTTTTTACTTCCGTAAAATAAATAAGCATTATTTAAGTACGGTACATGTAGGATGGACCAAGATTTCCCCACTCCTGCAAATTCCCTTAAGCCCTCAGATTCTTCTCTTGGGACCAAGGTCTCACTTTCCTCCAGAGGGACAATCCAAGCTTTTTATCAGCTAGCTGATCTGCCCCTGATATCAGAGTCAATTTGAGCATGAGTTGGTCTATAATTTAGGCATGAAACTGTGATTACATAAAAGAAAGATGACTTTTTGATGGAGGATGTCCATGATATTCCTTGAACTTCAGAGAAAATTGGTTAAAATGAAACTTTTTTCCCTTGGAAACTGCAAAGGCAGTTCTTTTAGCATATGCGATTGAAAACATCTAGGTTGTTAGCTCAGTTTTCATTCCAGTCTCAAAGAAAGGCAATGACAAAGAATGTTCAAACTGTCACACAACTGGACTCATCTCACATGCTAGTAAAGTAACACTCAAAATTCTCCAAGCCAGGCTTCAGCAATATGTCAACCGTGAAATTCCAAATGTTCAAGATGGATTTAGAAAAGGCAGAGGAACCAGAGATCAAATTGCCAAAATCCACTGGATAATTGAAAAAGCAAGAGAGTTCCAGAAAAACACTTATTTCTGCTTTGTTGACTATGCCAAAGCCTTTGACTGTGTGTATCACAATAAACTGGGGAAAATTCTGAAAGAGATAAGAATACCAGATCACCTGACCTGCCTCTTGAAAGACCTATATACAGGTCAGGAAGAAACAGAACTGGACGTGGACCAACAGACTGGTTCTAAATAGGAAAAGGAATATGTCAAGGCTGTATATTGGCACCCTGCTTATTTAACTTATATCTGCTTATATATAGGGCATCGTGAGAAATGCTGCACTGGATGAAGCACAAACTGGAATCAAGATTGCTGGGAGAAATATCAATAACCTCAGATATGCAGATGACACCACCCTGATGGCAGAAATTGAAGAACTAAAGAGCCTCTTGATGAAAGAGAAAGAGGAGAGTGAAATAGTTAGCTTAATGCTCAGCGTTCAGACAACTAAGATCATTGCATCCAGTCTCATCACTTCTTGGCAAATAGATGAGAAAACAGTGGAAACAGTGGCAGATTTTATTTTTCGGGGCTCGGAAATCATTGCAGATGGTGACTGCAGCCATGAAATTAAAAGATGCTTACGACTTGGAAGGAAAGTGATAACCAAACTAGACAGCATATTAAAAAGCTGAGACATTGCTTTGCCAACAAAGATCCGTCTAGTCAAGGCTAAGGTTTTTCCATGTCATGTATGGATGTGAAAGATGGACTATAAAGAAAGTTGACAGCCAAAGATTTGATGCTTTTGCACTGTGGTGCTGAAGAAGATGCTTGAAGTTTGCTTAGACTATAAGAGGACCCAACCACTCCATCCTAAAGGAAATCAGGTCTGAATATACATTGGAAAGACTAATATTGAACCTGAAACTCCAATACTTTGGCCACTAGATGTGAAGAGCTGACTCATTTGGAAGTTGCTTTGATTTGCCTGTGAGTGTGGGCGCCCTACCTGGGCACAGGGCCTCAGGGGCCATTGCCACTGAATCATGACCTCCACGCAAGCACATTCCAGCTGTGTGACACTCAGCATGCAGGAGACTGGGAAAGCTATCTTCCTTGGAGGAAGGAAAGTCATACACAGAGTGTGTTTTCAGGCCTCTATTTGCAGCAAGTGTTTTGCTTCTCAGATGTCAGACCTGCAGGCCTGCCCCAAGGACCTCAATTCCAGAGTCAGGGCCATGTGTCTCCCTGCACATTTCGAGCCTTGCAAACACATTCCTGGGTCAGAGAGGTGCTTCCCATGAGGAAGAAGGCTGCGGGAGTGTGTCTGAGGGGGCCAGGTGCCATGCTGGGGTCACCTGGTTGAGGGCACCTTGCACATCCATTGGGCCCCAGGAGAGTAGTTATGGACTCGCCCCTTGCTTGAGATATCCCAAAGCAAGGAGCAATGCTAGCTGTATCAGAAGGAGGAAAACAGCAATGGGATGGATTTTCAAGCAGTTGCTAGGTCACACTGTGTTAGGGTTCCCCAGGAGACATGTGAGAATTTTGGCCCCTAGGCCCGGTATCTAGGGGTGTGCACAGGGTGTTTTCCCCACAGGATCCAAAATGTTCCAGACAGACCTAGGCTCAATAGCTGTTGCTAGGCTTCACCGCTTTAGGCACACCGAGAGAAGCAGGCACACTGTGGTCCCGAGGTCCGGTATGCAGGTTCACATATGGGGTGTGTCCCCGTAGGAGCCAAGAATTTTCCTGACAGTCCTAGGCTCCCTAGAGCACTCAGGTCTGCTCAGAGGACCGAAGTTCCAGAGGCAGGGTCGTGTATCTCCCCTTCCCTTTGTGATCCTTGCAAAGACATTCCAAGCTGATAGTGGTACTACCCATGAAGAAGCAAGCAGTGGGAGTATATTTGACATGACTGGGTGCCTTGATGGGCTCAGCTCCTCAAGGGGGCCTTTCCTCTCAAAGTAGGCCCCATGTCCGCTTGAGGACGGGGTTGGGCCCTCTTCCCTCCACACTGCCAAAGGGTGGAACAAAGCTAGGTGTCAGAGGTAAGAAAGGAGCAATTGGATGGATTTTCAAGCTCTCACTAGGCTGTACTGCTTCAAGGCCCACTCGAGCAAAACAGGCGCCCTGTGGCCCCTAGGTCGGGTATGCAGGTTCACACACAGGGTGTGTTCCCGTCAAAGCCAAGAATTTTCTGACAGACCTAGGCTCACTAGAATTGTCCTACAGAGCAAAGGGGATGGAAGAGATGTGTGGAGGTGGGTCTGCCTTCCCCTGTGAGTGTGGGGCTACTCCCTATGGCCCCAAGTTGAGGGATAACTGCAACTAAGAAAGGAACTCCAAGAAGGAACTCCAAGAAGCGCTTTTCCAGGAGGCTGGGACAGGGAGTCCGCAGGATGCAGGGAAAGGGAGCCTTCTTCAGGGAAGAAGAGGCAGCCACTCGGGGTGTGTTTGCAAGCCTCTTTGGAAGGCACAGTTTCGCTGATACAATTGAATTCCAGTTCTGCTCAGAGGACTGAAATTTCAGAGGCAGGGCCATGTATCTCCCCTTCCCTTTTCAATCCTTGCAAAGACATTCCTAGCTGATAGTGATACTGCCCATGAGGAAGTAAGCAGCTGGAGTGTGTTTGACATGACTGGGTGCCTTCCTGGGCTCAGCTCCTCAAGGGGACTTTCTACTCAAAGTAGGCCCATTGCCTACTTGGGGAGAGGGTATGGAAGATTTGCTTCCAAATGGCGAAAAGGTGGAGCAAATCTAGCTTTGTCAGAGGTACGTAAAGTGCAATTTAATGGATTTTCAAGCTGTTGCCAGGCAACACCGCTTCAGGGTCCCCTCTCCCAGAAGAAAACAGGCGCCCTGTGGCCCCTAGGTCTGGTATGCAGATTCACACACAGGATGTGTCCCCACAGGAGCCAAGAGTTTTCCTACCAGGCCTAGGCTTACTAGAGCTCTACTATAGAGCAAAGGGGATGGAACAGAAGTGTGGATGTGACTTTGCCTTTACCTTTGACTGTGAGGCCCCTCCATAAGGTCCCAGGCGAAATTGCCCTCGCCCTTGCCCTAACCCTAACCCCAACACGACACCCTAACCCTAACCAACACCGTAACCCTATCCCAGAACCTAACACCAACCCGACCCCCTAACCCTAACCTGACACACTAACCCTAACGCATCATCCCAACGCTAACCTGACACCTTCACCCCTCAGCCCTCACCCTCACCCACACCCCTAACTTCTAACCCCTAAGCCACAATGTAACCCACACCCTAATCCACACCCTTAACCTAACCCACACCCTCCCCCCCACCCTACTCACACCCTCAACCCTAGACTTAACCTGCATCATCTTCAATTTCAGCACTTCTCATGCATCACAAAAGACAAAGGAGTCATATTTCAAACGTGAATCCAAGACCCATTAACCACATAACAGGAATATAAACACTGTGAACACATCATTTAAATCACTTGCACCACCAAATACCTCTCCACCACATATCATATCAATAACAGTGGAACTCATGTATGCCATACATATTGTAACATAGCAATCTAATACCCAACAGTAATCTGGGTAATTATATACACAAGATATATTTAAACCAAAAATATTTAAACAAATTCCAGTTTTTACGATGGTTTTAATCCTCGCAAAAGTAGGATTAACATAATGTTTTTCCACTAGGATCCAAAGCATTGAGCAAAATTGCCGAGGTCCAGCCCCAGCAGGACCAGGAATACCCAAGGGATGAGGTTTCAGAGAGAGACTCGAAGACAGTTTGTGGGCAGGGGGGGACTCGGGCAGGATGCCGGGCAGCTGAAGAGGCCACCCGGCCCTGAGCAGCGAATGCGATGGGGGCAGAGGGAAGCCGCTGAGTAGGGGCGGGCCTGGAATGGCCCAGGGTGCGAGGGCACCTGAGATCTCCTCGCTCCGCTTCCCGCCCCCATCCTCCCAACCCCCTGCACGCACGCCACGCCCGGGCGCTCTGACACTAGCTTCTCCGGAGTTTGGTCACCTGAATTTCTATCCTTGTGCTCAACTGAGTGATGACAGTGTATTGAACAGCTAGGTCATTTCCAAATAATTTAAGCTTAGTGTTTCACAGGACACCCGGACATGAATGCAGAGACCAGCACGGATGCATGGACACCAACCTTGGTAACTGGACAACCAATGGGAAATTACTGTCTGACTCAGGAGAGAGAAAGAAACCCGAACAGATGGAATGAAATGAACAGAAACACAAACTTTGCAACTCACACACTAATTCAATTACAAAAAAAAAAAAAAAAACAACACTATAACCATTTCAGAAAAACAATAGACCTCTCCATGACCTTTGGTCGGGTGACGAGTTCTAGCACACGACCAAAAAAGTCACCTTTTCCAAATAGTGAATATGTTAGTTCACACATTGACTTTTACATTGAAATGTGTAACAAATAAACTTAAAATCATTGACTCACTACATAAGCATGGAAGTATTTTAAACATAAAATATGTTCTATAGTATTCAGGAAGCATTTGGCACATGTCTCACTGTATGAGACCCAAAACTGGAACTTAGCTGAAGAGTCAGGATAGTCTAAAAATGAATCCCTAACTAAAAGGAATACACAGGATTATTGTAGATAAAAAAGGGTAAAGAAGAGAAACTAGAAACCAGTCAATAAATGTTTTAGTGGTTAGCTTAGATTGACTAGCCTCTGCGTGACTTTTTAAATTTTTCATGTTTGCGTCTTCCAAATTTTCCATGCTGAGAATAATACTTTCATATCAGTTTCGAAATCAGTCTCACACTAAAGACAGAAAGACTGGAAAAAGAAATAAGAAGTGCTTGGGGGAAAGAAAAAATGCTTGAACTAAAGGTGGTACTGATGAAATTATTTGTAGGGCAGCCAAGGAGTCACAGATGTAGAGAACAGACTTATGGACATTGGCAAGGGGGAGGAAGGAGAGGGTGAGATGAATGCCGAGTAACACTAAAATATATTACCATACGTAAAAACAGATGCCAAAGAAATTTGCTGTATGACTCAGGGGACTCAAAGAGGGGCTCTGCAACAAGCTAGGGGTGGAATGGGGAGGGAAATGGGAGAAAGGTTCAGGAGGGAGGAAACATATGTATACCTGTGGCTCATTCATGCTGATGTTTGGCAACAAAATTCTGTAAAGCAACTATCCTTCAATTGAAAGAAAAAGTCATGTTTGGTCTTACCAAACAAGGTCTTGTGTACTTCTAGCATGGCCTTCTGTTTCGTGCTGCCACCCTTAACTCATTCTTCCATATCATTAAACAGACTAGTCAAGTTTTTGCCAAAAATATCTTGAGCTCCTGCATTATGCTGATCCACTGCCTTCTCATGATCCAGTTTAGAATGGAGACCAAAGAAACCTTTTGTCGTGTCTTCAAGTATTTGAGGCCACACTATGCGACTTTTAAAAATAAATGTGGATAAGACGGATATGACCAAAGCAATCTAGTGACAATATCTGTGCTTCATTAAAGACTTCTGCAGAGAACTAGTAAATTTTATATATAGTATCAGAAGAATTTTTTAAATGCATCCCAACGTTTATTTCTCCTCCGCTAGCCATCTGGACAAGGAAAACTGAGTTTACCAATCAATGTCCATAGTTATGCTCCCTCACCGATTTTTACCCAATATGTGTTATTCAGGCAGGAGACCCTGGTTCAGTTCCTGGGTCAGGAAGATCCGCTGGAGAAGGGATAGGCTACCCACTCCAGTAGTAGTGGGCTTTCCTTGTGGCTCAGTTGGTAAAGAATCATTCCTCTTTCACAAGAGTAGCTCAACTCCTCTCAAAGCAAATACAGGACGGTAATAACTATGCAGGACAAAGCTGATTCTGTATATTTATAGTACTCACTCATGAGCTTGACAGAGGTACTAGATCTGTCACCACATTTCTTTTTCTAAGTAATATCCGCATGTGCAGTTGAAAGTGGCTCAGTTCGTGCCTGACTCTTTGCGGCCCCATGGACTATAGAGTCCGTGGAATTCTCTAGGCCAGAATACTGGAGTGGGTAGCCTATCCCTTCTCCAGGGTATCTTCCCGACCCAGGACTAAAAGCGGGGTCTCCTGCGTTGCAGGCAGATTCTTTACCAGGTGAGCTAGTAGGGCTTCCCTGGTGGCTCAGTTGCTAAAGAATATCTGCATAACTGTCTATCGATTTGGCATTAGCAATCTGTCTGTGAGCAGGGCCGGTCATAAGCAGCTTCTGTGAGAAAACAGAAGCATGTCTGTCTGACTTGCTTCTCCGCGGAGCTTTCACTGTTCTTGCACTAGTGCACATGGCAAGTATTAGGTTCGGTTTCTCAGTGAGAAACTAATGGTTACATTCACAGCTGGCCACTGAGGTACTTAATGGGAGAGGCGAACCCAGATCTGCCAAGCAGTAGCCAACATGAAATCAGCTATTGTCATTGTAGCCAAGTTCCTTGAATTTGTAGTGTTATTTGCTGTGTTCTTCAAGAAGATGCCTTCGCCCTGCCAGTAAGACACATTTCCATAACACATAGCCATGCACTCAATCGATGTGCATCCTCCAGTAAAGCCCAGCCCCGATGTCTTAGAGGAGCCTCTCTGCCCATTGTCATAAGCCAGTCTAATTTTGTGTGAGACCGTGAAAACTCAGTGTCTTTAATATGCTTGTGCTTCTGACGGGAGGTCTGAGAAGCACTTCTGAAGGTTTATTCCTACAAGTCGTTGTCATATTTATCGAGTCTTTATTTTATATTTTTTCTTATTTTTTACTTCTACCAGTTTCTTGCTACCAACCCGTCTCCCTCCACCCTCGTGCACACACGATCAGTCATGGAATCCCGTGGACTTCAGCCTGCCAGGCTCCTCTGTCCATGGATTTTTCCAGGCAAGAATACTGGAGTGGGTTGCCATTTCCTTCTTCATGTATGGAGTCTTTAAAAATTCCGTCACTGAGGTGTTGCTTCTCCACTTGTACATGCCCTTTCTCCCTACGTGCAGTAGAAGTCATCCCCACTTCCCAACATGTCTGTCTTCCGACCTCTGCAGAATGTATTTCTTGAGCTCACCACAGCGTCAGGATATTCTAGAAAGCCTTCTGATTGCAGTCTCTTCAGGAGGTTACAAGTGCTTCAAACCTCAGGTATTTTACAAAGCACTTTTTACAACCTCAGCTGTAAGGGAAGTCAACATTCAGTGAAAGTCACAGGCTTCCATGGCCTGGACTTGATTATGGGTTGTGCTTTCATAATCATCGTGTTTCATATACCAACTAAGATGTCACTGAGAATTTCTTTTTTTCTCATCGTTCTATCTTTCATGTTTATTTAGATATACTATGGGTTTTCCTATATACCTTCCGCTAGTGATGAGGGTCTTATGTCAGTAGAACTTACTGCTACTGATTTCCAGTTAGCTGTGTTAGGACAGGAAAAAGAATGACCAGCTGCTGGATTCTTAAGATTAATTACGAAAACATTATTCGTTTTCCTGTGTCCAGTCATCCGATTCTAACTTTCTGAAGTAGGCATTCAGAAAAATCACAAAACCGCCTAACTACTAGGCGGTCTCTCATGCAAGTACTGACCAGGCCCGGCCCTACACAATTTCCCAGATCAGAGGAGATAGGGCACGTTCAGGGAGCTACGGCCTTAGACCTAGGCGGCTGTCAGGCGCCCCAAGAGCTCCGCGTGGCACCTCCCTTGCGTTCTGACCTGCCCTTGTGGCCTGGGGCCACAGCTCTCCAGCTGGCGTGCGCTGCACTTAAGCCGCACTACCCGCGACTGGACTCCGACAAACCAGGCCCGCAGCTCGGGGGCCAGCAGAGGGCGCCACGGCCCCGCACACCGCCAGCCCCGGCCAGCACCCGTTTGGCCCGGCCGGGGCCTGGCGTGCCTCCGGGACCTGGGGTGGGGGGAGGGGGGGTGGGTAGAGCAGCGAGGACGTCTCGGTGCCCCCTCACCCCCTGCCCCCCACCATCCCGTTCTCTGCTCAGGGTTACGTGGCTCCGGACGGGCGGGTCTTCGGCCCGGGTCCGCGGTCCCCGGAGCCTCCTGCGGGCTTAGAGGCAGCCCAGCCGGGGCCCCAGGCGCACATCCTGCCCGCTGCGCAAACCCCCTGGAGCACATCAGCCCCACCTATTCGCCCTACCAATACCCGCCCTGCCCCCAATCTGCGGGCCCAGCACAAGTCTTTCCTGAGAGAGCAGAGGAGCGAAAGCCAGGCACATGGACAGAAACTCGCACGCACCCACGCCAGGTGAGAGAGAGGCAGAAAGAAACGAGGGTTCAGAGAGAGACTCGAAGACAGCTTGTGGGCAGGGGTGACTCAGGCAGCATGCCGGGCAGCTGCAGAGGCCACCTGCCCTGAGCAGCGAATGCGATGGGGGCAGGGGGAATCCGCTGAGCAGGGGCGGGCCTGGAGAGGCCCAGGGTGCAAGGACACCTGAGATCTTCTCGCTCCGCGACCCGCCCCCGTCCTCCCAACCCACTGCAGGCACGCCACGCTGGGGCGCTCTGACACTAGCTTCTCGGGAGTTTGGTCACCTGAATTTCTATCCTTGTGCTCATCTGAGTGATGACAGTGTAGTGAACAGCTAGGTCATTTCCAAATAAATTAAGCTTAGTGTTTCACAGGACACCCAGACATGAATGCAGAGACCAGCACGGATGCATGGACACCAACCTTGGTAACTGGACCACCAATGGGAAATTACTGTCTGACTCAGGAGAGAGAAAGAAACCCGAACAGATGGAATGAAATGAACAGAAACACAAACTTTGCAACTCACACCCTAATACAATTACAAAAAAAAGAAAAAAAAAAAAACAACAACACTATAACCATTTTAGAAAAACAATAGACCTCTCCATGACCTTTGGTCGGGTGAGGAGTTCTAGCACACGACAAAAAAATCCACCATTTCCAAATCGTGAATATGTTAGTTCACACATTGACTTTTACATTGAAATGTGTAACAAATAAACTTAAAATCATTCACTCACTACATAAGCATGGAAGTATTTTAAACATAAAATATGTTCTATAGTGTTCAGGAAGCACTTGGCACATCTGTAAGTGTATCAGACCCAAAACTGGAACGTAGTGGAAGAGTCAGGATAGCCTAAAAATGAATCCCTAACTAAAAGGAACACACAGGATTACTGTAGATAAAAAAGGTTAAAGAAGAGAAGCTAGAAATCAGTCAATAAATGTCTTAGGGGTTAGCTTAGAGTGACTAGCCTCTGCATGACTCTTTAAATTTTTCATGTTTGCAGCTTCCAAATTTTCCATGGTGAGAATCATACTTTCGCCTCCAAACCAGAGTGACTTGGGGACACAAAGGTAGAAGTCGATAATTTTCTTTGCCTATGTCTGAATATTTACAGTCAGAGGTAGAAAAGGAGGAGTCTGTCCCTTGTCTAGATGAAGTCAATCCCCAGGTGTGGGATGTCTCCAGCCCTGGTTTAGCCATAAATGTTCCACCAGTAAAGATTTCTCTGAGACCAAATGCTCCCTAGCCCTGGAAAAGACAATATCCCTTAAAACCAGAAGCTCTTGAGGGTCTTAGAACATTAGTTAACAAATACCGAGATACTGGAACTCGAATCAGCTGTGAGTCCCCCTGCAACACCCCAATCTTGCCCGTTCAAAAACCAGATGGATCTTACCGATTCGTCCAGGATCTAAGAGCTGTTAATGAAGCTGTGGTTCCCATCCACCCCATAGTCCCAAATCTCCTATCCCACGTCCCAGGAAATGCCAAGTACTTCTCATTCTTGGACCTTCAAGGTGCTTTCTTTTGCATTCCTCTCCATCCTGAATCCCAAAAACTCTTTGCTTTTGAGTGGCGGGACTTGGAAACAAGAGAGACCATACAACTCTCGACTGGACTCGACTACCCCAAGGGTTTAGGGACAGCCCTCATATCTTCGGGACTTCCTCGGGGAGAGAACTAAGTGAATTAACTTTAACAAACAGTAGTCTAATACAGTATGTGGATGACTTGCTCATAGCTAGGCCAGATTTTACCAGCTCTCAAATGGACACTATTTAAAACGCTAACATTCCTGTATGAAAAGGGTTATCGAGTATCCCCCAAGTAGGCTCAGATTAGCTTAACCCAAGTAAAATACCTTGGATTTATAATTACGGAGAGGAAAAGAATGCCTGACCCCGAGGGGAGATCCCTCATCTTAAATACCCAGTACCCCCAAACAAAACAACAGGTTAGGGGATTTTTAGGAAGGACCGGGTTTTGCAGGATCTGGATTCCTAATTATGGCAATCTGGCCAGACCCCTATATGAAACTTTAAGGGGGAAAGAGGAAGAGCCACTCGACTGGCATGAGACCTGCAAGGTGGCCTTTAATGCCCTAAAAGAGTCCATCACTACAGCCCCAGCTTTAGGCCTCCCAAACCTGGAGAAGCCTTTTAGACTCTAAGTTTCTGAAAGGACAGGAACTGCTCTTGGGGTGTTAGGGCAGATGATGGGGCCCGTATTACAACCTGTGGCTTATCTCTCAAAATAACTAGATGAGGTGGCCAGAGGGTGGCCCACTTGCCTCCGGGCATTAGCAGCCACCGCTCTTATGGTTAAGGAGGCATCTAAGCTGACCGTGGGTCAGCCCACCACAGTGTATACGCCTCACCATGTGCAAGCAGTCTTGGAAACGAAAGGGGACAGGTGGATGACAGGTGGAAGGATCACCCAACACCAAGCCCTCCTCCTTGACACTCCAGAAATAAAGTTGAGGGTCTGCCAGACTTTAAATCCATCAACCTTACTGCCAGATTCCCCTACCTCCCCTCTGGATCACCAATGCATACAAATCACAGACGAGTTATACTCTTCTCCCCGGGACCTCTCAGAGACACCTTTATCTGACCCAGAGGAAAACTGGCACACAGATGGCAGCAGTTTTGTAGAAAAGGGAGAGAGGAAAGCAGGATATGCTGTAGCGAGCCTGGAAGAAACTAAGGAAAGTGGGTCTCTTCCCCCAGACACCTCAGCCCAGAAAGCTGAACTTTTTGCCCTGACAAGATTTTTGGAGTTAGGAGAAGGAAAGAGGATTAATGTGTGTATGGACTCTAAGTATGCTTTCCTCATTCTGCATGCCCGTGCAGCAATTTGGAAAGAAAGAGGGATGCTCAGTACCCGAAGCTCTGCTATTAAACACAAAGAGCTCATTCTCAGGCTCCTGGAGGCAGTCAAACTTCTTGCAAAATTAGATGTCATCCACTGCAAGAGTCACCAAAAGGGGCAAGAAAAAGAGGCTCAGGGAAATAGGAAAGCTGATCAAGAGGCAGGACGAGCTGCCGGGGAAGCTACCTCTGCCACTGCTAACTGCCCCCTTTTCCCCAAGGAAACCCTGACTCCAGATTTTACCCCAGGGGGACATTCCCGATATGCTGAGCGGGGCTGGGAGATTGGGTCACATGGGTGGTTTCAGCCTGAACAGGCCCAAATAATACTCCCTGATTCTCAGGTTTAAAACATTACTAACTCCTTACATAAGAGCGCCCATTTTGGAAAAGATAATCTAGAAATCTTGCTTAAGCCTATTCTCTCCCATCCCCAGTTAGCTAAGGTTGTTAAACAGCTCACACAAAATTGTGACACCTGTCTAAAAAATAACCCAAAAACCAGACCTCCTCTAATTACACCTGTCCAACATCGGGGATCATACCCAGGAGTGGACTGGCAAGTAAAATTTATAGCCATGCCCAAGACCCAAGGGTTTTCTTACTTGCTAGTCTTTATTGACACATTCACAGGATGGATCGAAGCATTCCCTACTGAGACAGAGAGAGCTACAGAAGTCTGTAAAGCTCTGCTGAAGGAGATAGTGCCTAGGTTTGGGCTGCCTCGGTCACTTCAGAGTGACAACGGGCCCTCACTTACAGCCACGATACCCCAGAACCTAGCCACATGCTTAGGCATAAAATACCAGCTCCGCTCATCCTGGAGGCCTCAAGCTTCAGGAAAGGTAGAGAGAGCCAACCAGACTCTTCAAATGCTCTGGCTAAGCTATGTCAGAAACACATAATAAGTGGACACATATGCTGCCCATAGCCCACATGAGGATACGGACATCCCCCAAACAGCCACTATTGTTAAGTCCTTATGAAATGATGTATGGACGACCATTTTGAACTTCTGATTTGTTTCTTGACGAGGATGCCAATACACTCCTAAAACATATAATTGACCTGGGAAGGTTTCAGCAAGAACTCCAACAGTATGGAGAACAAACCACAGGAAGACTTGAAAAATCCCCAGGTAAAGCCAGGGGATCAAGTATCAGTAAAGACCTGGCAAGAAAAAGGGAGTCCAAACCAGCTGTCCGAGAAATGGACAGGGCCATATCAGGTTGTTCTAGTGACTTCAACTGCTGTAAAAGTGAAGGGTCTATCTGCCTGGGTCCACAATTCTGGAATAAAACCCTATGGCCTACAGGAGGGGGAGACAGAAACTGAGACTCCAAAGCCAGAGGACAGCTATTCCTGTGAACCTGTTGAAGATCTCAGGCTCTTGTTCAAGCAGAACCCCATCAATCCTGCCTCAGATAAGTAAAATGCATCATATGATGTTCTTCCTCTTTCTAATCATATCTCCCTGTATGGCTATTGATCTCTCCCTAAACGAGGCATGTTCACTTGCAAACCACACTGCTTCTCAACTCAACCTAAGCAGCCCGGGCTGCATCTGCATTAATGACAAAGGTTGGGGGTCTGTCCAACCCATCCCAGGGTATCAATACCAAAGTCCCACCCTTCCAGCCGAGCTATGGGCTGTTACTCAGCGTCCCCATGTGGTCGTAATATGGCCTTTTGGGGAAAGGGGGAAAAAAAACTTCATGTCTTGGTACCAGCAACAACTGTCTCTATTTACCCCCTGGATGACATCTGCAATCCCACCTGAGCCCTTATTTTCTCTCATGACTAACATCCCCCAAGTGACCTTCCCTATCTCTCTAAAAAGCCACTCCCTAACAGGGGTGTCAGTGAGAAATCTAGACGACTCACAATGTGGGGTGACCATCACTGTTGAAACTGATGGGAAAAACCGGGTCAGGCCCTGCAGCTGGGAGACCAGCCGACGCCACCCCTGGCCAGCACGCGCCTGGCCCGGACCGGGGCGCTTCCCGGACCCCGAGCAGCCTGGCAAGGCTGCGGGAGCTCTGGCGGGGGTTGGGGAGGGGGGTGACTTGAGTGGGGAGGACGTCTCGTTGCCCCCGCACCCCCCGCCCCCCACCATCCCGTTCGCTGCTCAGGGTCACGTGGCTCCGGACGAGCGGGGCGTCGGCCCAGGCCTGCGGTCCCCGGAGCCTCCTGCGGGCTTAGGGGCAGCCCAGCCGGGGCCCCAGGGGCCCATCCTGCCGGCTGTGCAAACCCCCTGGAGCGCCTCAGCCCCGCCCTGTCCCCAAACCGAGGCCCGCCCTGCCCCCACGCCACGGGCCCAGCACAGGACCTTCCTGAGAGAGCGGACGAGCGACAGCCAGGCACACGGACAGGCACTCACACGCACCCACGTCCGGTGAGACAGAGGCAGAAAGAGATGAGGGTTCAGAGAGACACCGGAAGACAGCGTGTGGGCAGGGGGGGCTTCGGGCAGGATGCCGGGCAGCTGCAGAGGCCACCCGGCCCTGAGCAGCAAACGCGATGGGGGCGGGGGGAGGCTGCCGAGCAGAGGCAGGCCTGCAGAGGCCCAGGTTGGGAGGGCACCTGAGATATCCGCGGTCCGCGCCCCTCCGACCCCAACCACCTGAACGCACGCCCCTCTCCAACGAAAGCTTCTCCGGAGTTTGATCACCTGAATTTCTATCCTTGTGCTCAACTGAGTGATGACAGTATATTGCACAGCTAGGTCATTTCCAAATAAATTAAGCTTAGTGTTTCACAGGACACCCGGACATGAATGCAGAGACCAGCACGGATGCATGGACACCAACCTTGGTAACTGGACAACCAATGGGAAATTACTGTCTGATTCAGGAGAGAGAAAGAAACCCGAACAGATGGAAAAAAATGAACAGAAACACAAACTTTGCAACTCACACCCCAATTCAATTACCGAAAAAAACAACAACACTATAACCATTTTAGAAAATCAATAGACCTCTCCATGACCTTTGGTCCGGTGAGGAATTCTTACACACAACAAAAAAAGCCACCTTTTCCAAATCGAGAATATGTTAGTTCACGCATTGATTTTACATTGAAATGTGTAACAAATAAACTTAAAATCATTGACTCACTACATACTCATGAAGGATTTAAAACATAAAATATGTTCTATAGTATTCAGGAAGCACTTGGCACATCTGTAAGTGTATCAGACCCCAAACTGGAACTTAATGGAAGAGTCAGGATAATCTAAAAATGAATCCCTAACTAAAAGGAATACACAGGATTACGTAGATCAAAAAGGTTAAAGAAGAGAAACTAGAAATCAGTCAATAAATGTTTTAGGGGTTAGCCTAGAGTGACTAGCCTCTGCGTTACTTTTTAAATTTTTCTTGTTGGCATCTTCCAAATTTTCCATGCTGAGAATAATACTTTCATATCAGTTTCAAAATCAGTCTCACACTAAAGACAGTAAGACTGGAATAAGAAATAAGAAATGCTTGGGGGGGGGGGAAGAAATGCTTGAACTAAAGGTGGTACTGATGAAATTATTTGCAGGGCAGCCAAGGAGTCACAGATATAGAGAACAGACTTATGGACACGGGCAGGGGGGAGGAAGGAGAGGGTGAGATGAATGCAGAGGAACATGGAAACATAGTACCATATGTTAAAAAAGATGCCAATGCAATTTGCTGTATGACTCAGGGGACTCAAACAGGGGCTCTGCAACAAGCTAGAGGGGTGGAATGAGGAGGAGGAGACCGGAGAGAGGTTCAGGAGGGAGGAGACATATGTACACCTGTGGCTCATTCACGTTGATGTTCGGCAACAAAATTCTGTAAAGCAACTATCCTTCAATTGAAAGAAAAAGTCATGTTTGGACTTACCAAACAAGGTCTTGTGTACTTATAGCATGGCCTTCTGTTTCGTGCTGCCATCCTTAATTCATTCTGCCATATCATTAAACAGACTAGTCAAGTTTTTGCCAAAAACATTTTGAGCTCCTGCATCATGCCGATCAACTGCCTTCTCTCGATCCAGTATAGAATGGAGATCAAAGAAACCTTTTGTCGTTTCTTCAAGTGATTGAAGCCACTCTATGTGATTTTAAAAAATAAATGTGGATAAGACGGATATGACCAAAGCAATCTAATGAGAATATCTGTGCTTCATTAAAGACTTCTGCAGAGAACTAGTAAATTTTTTGTATAGTATCAGAAGAATTTTTTAAATCCACACCAACATTTCTTTCGCGTCCGCTAGCCATCTAGACAAGGAAAACTGATTTTACCAATCAATGTCCCTAGTTCTGCCCACTCACCGATTTTTACCCAATATGTGTTAATCAGGCAGGAGACCCTGGTTCAGTTCCTGGGTCAGGAAGATCTGCTGGAGAAGGGATAGGCTACCCACTCCAGTATTAGTGGGCTTCCCTTGTGGCTCAGTTGGTAAAGAATCATTCCTCTGTACCAAGAGTAGCTCAACTCCTCTCAAAGCAAATACAGGATGGTAGTAACTATGCAGGACAAAGCTGATTCTGTATATTTATAGTACTCACTCATGAGCTTGACAGAGGTCCTAGATCTGTTACCACATTTTTTTTTTAAGTGATATCTGCATGTGCAGGTGAAAGTGGCTCAGTTCGTGCCTGACTCTTTGCGGCCCTAAGGACTATACAGTCCATGAAATTCTCTAGGCCAGAATACTGGTGTGGGTAGCCTATCTCTTCTCCAGGGGATCTTCCCGACCCAGGACTCAAAGCAGGGTCTCCTGCGTTGCAGGCAGATTCTTTAGCAACTGAGCTAGTAGGGCTTCCCTGGTGGCTCAGTAGCTAAAGAATATCTGCATAACTTTCTATCGATTTGGAATTAGCAATCTGTCTGTGAGCAGGGCCGGTCATAAGCAGCTTCTGTGAGAAATCGGAAGCATGTCTGCCTGACTTGCTTCTCTGGGGAGCTTTCACTGTTCTTGTGCTGGTGCACATGGCAAGTTTCTAAGTGAGAAAGTAATGGCTACTATCACAGCTGGCCACTGAGGTACTTAATGGCAGAGGCAATCCCAGCTCTGCCAAGCAGTAGCCATCACGAAATCAGCTATTGTCATTGTAGCCAAGTTCTGTGAATTTGTGGTGTTATTTGCTGTGTTCTTCAAGAAGATGCCTTCGCCCTGCCAGTAAGACATATTTCCATAACACACAGCCATGCACTCAATCGATGTGCATCCTCCAGTAAAGCCCAGCCCCGATGTCTTAGAGGAGCCTCTCTGCCCATTGTCATAAGCCAGTCTAATTTTGTGTGAGACCGTGAAAACTCAGTGTCTTTTTTACGCTTGTGCTTCTGACGGGAGGTCTGAGAAGGCACTTCTGAAGGTTTATTCCTACAAGTCGTTGTCATATTTATCGAGTCTTTATTTTATATTTTTTCTTATTTTTTACTTCTACCAGTTTCTTGCTACCAACCCGTCTCCCTCCACCCTCGTGCACACACGGTCAGTCATGGAATCCCGTGGACTTCAGCCCGGCAGACTCCTCTACCCATGGATTTTTCCAGGCAAGAATACTGGAGTGGGTTGCCATTTCCTTCTCCATGTGTGGAGTCTTTAAAGATTCCATCACTGAGGTGTTGCTTCTCCACTTGTACATGCCCTTCCTCCCTAAGTGCAGTAGAAGTCATCCCCACTTCCCAACATGTCTGTCTTCCGTCCTCTGGAGTATGTATTGCTTGAGCTCTCCACACCATCAGGATATTCTAGAAAATCTTCTGATTGCAGTCTCTTCGGGAGGTTACAAGTGCGTCAAACCTCAGAATTTTACAAAGCACTTTTTACGACCTCAGCTGAAAGGGAAGTCAACACTCAGTGACAGTCACAGGCTTCCATGTCCTGGTGCTGATTATGGGCTGTGCTTTCATAATCATCTTGTTTCCGATACCAACTAAGATGTCACTGAGAAATTTTTTTCTTTCTCATCATTGTATCTTTCATGTTTATTTAGATATATTATGGGTTTTCCTATATATCTTCCCTTAGGGATGAGGGTCTTAAGTCAGTAGAACTTACTACAACTGATTTCCAGGTAGCTGTGTTAGGACAGGAAAAAGAATGACCAGCTGCTGGATTCTTAAGATTATGTATGAAAATATGATTCGTTTTACTGTGTGAAGTCATCCGATTCTAACTTTCTGAAGTAGGCATTCAGAAAAATCAAAAAAAATCGCCTAACTACTAGGCGGTCTCCCATCCAAGTACTGACCAGGCCCGACCCTGCTCAGTTTCCCAGATCAGAGGAGAGAGGGCACGATCAGGGTGGTATGGCCATAGACCGAGGCGGCTGCCAGGCGCCGCAGGAGACCCGCGTTGCTCCTCCCTTGCGGTCTGACCTGCCGGTCGGGCATGGGGCTGCAGTTCTCAAGCGGGCACGCTGCACTTGAGCCGCACGACCCGCGACTGGACTCCGGCCAGCCAGAGCCTGCAGCTCGGCGGCCAGCGGAGTGCGCCCCCGCTCCGAACATCGCGAGCCCAGGCCAGCACCAGTTTGGCCCGGCCGGCCGGGGCCTGGCGTGCCTGCGGAACCTGGGGTGGGGGGAGGGGGGGTGGGCAGAGCAGCGAGGACATCTCAGTGCCCCCTCACCCCCTGTCACCCACCATCCCGTTCGCTGCTCAGAGTCAGGTGGCTCCGCAAGATCGGGGCTTCGGCCTGGTCTGCAGTCCCCGGAGCCTCCTGGGGCTTAGGGGCAGCCCAGCCAGGGCCCCAGGTGCCCGTCCTGCCGGCTGCGCAAACCCCCTGGAGAGCCTCAGCCCCGTCTTTTCGCCCTACCGAGGCCCGCCCTGCCCCCACGCCGCGGGCCCAGCACAGGACCTTCCTGGGAGAGCAGACGAGTGACAGCCAGGGACACGGACAGGCACTCGCACGCACCCACGCCAGGTGAGACAGAGGCAGAAAGAGTCGAGGGTTCAGAGAGAGACTGGAAGACAGCGTGTGGGCAGGGGGGGTCTCGGGAAGGATGCCGGGCAGCTGCAGAGACCACCCGGCCCTGAGCAGCCAAAGCGATGGGGGCGGGGGGAGGCCACTGAGCAGCGGCGGACCTGGAGAGGCCCAGGGTGGGAGGACACCTGAGATTCCGCGCTCCACGCACCGCCCCCTCCCAACCCCCTGCACGCATGCAACGCCGGGGCGCTCTGACACTAGCTTCTCTGGAGTTTTGTCACTTGAATTTCTCTCCCTCTGCTCAACTGAGTGATGACAGTGTATTTAACAGCTAGGACATTTCCAAATAAATTAAGCTTAGTGTTTCACAGGACACCCGGACATGAATGCAGAGACCAGCACGGATGCATGGACACCAACCTTGGTAACTGGACAACCAATGGGAAATTACTGACTCAGGAGAGAGAAAGAAACCCAAACAGATGGAATGAAATGAACCGAAACACAAACTTTGCAACTCAAACCCTAATTCAATTACAAACAAAAAAAAAAAGAAAGAAAACAACACTATAACCATTTTAGAAAAACAATAGACTTCTCCATAACCTTTGGTCGGGTGAGGAGTTCTAGCACACGACAAAATAAGCCACCTTTTCAAAATCGTGAATATGTTAGTTCACACATTGACTTTTACATTGAAATGTGTAACAAATAAACTTAAAATCATTGACTCACTACATAAGCATGGAAGTATTTTAAACATAAAATATGTTCTATAGTATTCAGGAAGCATTTGGCACATGTCTCACTGTATGAGACCCAAAGCTGGAACTTAGTTGAAGAGTCAGGATAGTCTAAAAATGAATCCCTAACTAAAAGGAATACACAGGATTATTGTAGATAAAAAAGGTTAAAGAAGAGAAACTAGAAATCAGTCAATAAATGTTTTAGGGGTTAGGTTAGAGTGACTAACCTCTGTGTGACTTTTTAAATTTTTCATGTTTGCATCTTCCAAATTTTCCATGCTGAGAATAATACTTTCATATCAGTTTCAAAATCAGTCTCACACTAAAGACAGTAAGACTGGAATAAAAAATAAGAAATGCTTGGGGGGTAAAAAAAATGCTTGAACTAA
Organism: Muntiacus reevesi; assembly: GCF_963930625.1. NCBI lineage: Eukaryota > Metazoa > Chordata > Mammalia > Artiodactyla > Cervidae > Muntiacus > Muntiacus reevesi. Next base: position 221,961 of record NW_027077850.1, read on the forward strand.
AAGGTGGTACTGATGAAATTATTTCCAGGGCAGCCAAGGAGACACAGATGTAGAGAACAGACTTATGGACATGGGCAGGGGGGAGGAAGGAGAGGGTCAGATGAATGCAGAGTAACATGAAAATATATTACCATACGTAAAAACAGATGCCAATGAAATTTGCTGTATGACTCAGGGGACTGAAACAGGGGCTCTGCAACAAGCTAGGGGTGGAATGGGGAGGGAAATGGGAGAGAGGTTCAGGAGGGAGGAGACATATGTATACCTGTGGCTCATTCATGCTGATGTTTGGCAACAAAATTCTGTAAAAGCAACTATCCTTCAATTGAAAGAAAAAGTCATGTTTGGACTTACCAAACAAGGTCTTGTGTACTTCTAGCATGGCCTTTTGTTTCGTGCTGCCCCCCTTAACTCATTCTTCCATATCATTAAACAGACTAGTCAAGTTTTTGCCAAAAATATCTTCAGTTCCTGCATTATGCTGATCCACTGCCTTCTCACGATCCAGTTTAGAATGGAGACCAAAGAAACCTTTTGTCGTGTCTTCAAGTATTTGAGGCCACACTATGTGACTTTTAAAAATAAATATGGATAAGACGGATATGACTAAAGCAATCTAATGACAATATCTGTGCTTCAGGAAAGACTTCTGCAGAGAACTAGTAAATTTTATATATAGTATCAGAAGAATTTTTTAAATGCATGCCAACGTTTATTTCTCCTCCGCTAGCCATCTGGACAAGGAAAACTGAGTTTACCAATCAATGTCCATAGTTATGCTCCCTCACCGATTTTTACCCAATATGTGTTACTCAGGCAGGAGACCCTGGTTCAGTTCCTGGGTCAGGAAGATCCGCTGGAGAAGGGATAGGCTACCCACTCCAGTAGTAGTGGGCTTTCCTTGTGGCTCAGTTGGTAAAGAATCATTCCTGTTTCACAAGACTAGCTCAACTCCTCTCAAAGCAAATACAGGATGGTAATAACTATGCAGTACAAAGCTGATTCTGTATATTTATAGTACTCACTCATGAGCTTGACAGAGGTACTAGATCTGTTACCACATTTCTTGTTCTAAGTATTATCCGCATGTGCAGGTGAAAGTGGCTCAGATCGTGCCTGACTCTTTGCGGCCCCATGGACTATAGAGTCCGTGAATTCTCTAGGCCAGATTACTGGAGTGGGTAGCCTATCCCTTCTCCAGGGTATCTTCCCAACCCAGGACTGAAAGCGGGGTCTCCTGTGTTGCAGGCAGATTCTTTAGCAACTGAGCTAGTAGGGCTTCCCTGGTGGCTCAGTTGCTAAAGAATATCTGCATAACTGTCTATCGATTTGGCATTAGCACTCTGTCTGTGAGCAGGGCCGGTCATAAGCAGCTTCTGTGAGAAAACAGAAGCATGTCTGTCTGACTTGCTTCTCCGTGGAGCTTTCACTGTTCTTGCGCTAGTGCACATGGCAAGTATTAGGTTCGGTTTCTAAGTGAGAAACTAATGGCTACATTCACAGCTGGCCACTGAGGTACTAAATGGGAGAGGCGAACCCAGCTCTGCCAAGCAGTAGACAACATGAAATCAGCTATTGTCATTGTAGCCAAGTTCCTTGAATTTGTAGTGTTATTTGCTGTGTTCTTCAAGAAGATGCCTTCGCCCTGCCAGTAAGACATATTTACATAACACACAGCCATGCACTCAATCGATGTGCATCCTCCAGTAAAGCCCAGCCCCAATGTCTTAGAGGATCCTATCTGCCCATTGTCATAAGCCAGTCTAATTTTGTGTGAGACCGTGAAAACTCAGTGTCTTTATTACGCTTGTGCTTCAGACGGGAGATCTGAGAAGGCACTTCTGAAGGTTTATTCCTACCAGTCGTTGTCATTTTTATCGAGTCTTTTTTTGTTTGTTTGTTTTATTTATTAGTTCTACAAGTTTCTTGCAACCAACCCGTCTCCCTCCACCCTCGTGCACACACGATCAGTCATGGAATCCCGTGGACTTCAGCCCGCCAGACTCCTCTGTCCATGGATTTTTCCAGGCAAGAATACTGGTGTGGGTTGCCATTTCCTTCTCCATGTATGGAGTCTTTAAATATTCTGTCACTAATGTGTTGCTTCTCCACTTGTACATGCCCTTTCTCCCTAAGTGCAGTAGAAGTCATCCCCACTTCCCAACATGTCTGTCTTCCGACCTCTGCAGAATGTATTGCTTGAGCTAACCACAGTGTCAGGATATTCTAGAAAGCCTTCTGAATGCAGTTTCTTCAGGAGATTACAAGTGCTTCAAACCTCAGGATTTTACAAAGCACTTTTTAAAACCTTAGCTGAAAGGGAAGTCAACACTCAGTGAAAGTCACAGGCTTCCATGGCCTGGACTTGATTATGGGTTGTGCTTTCATAATCATCGTGTTTCATATACCAACTAAGATGTCACTGAGAATTTTTTTTTTTTCTCATCGTTCTATCTTTCATGTTTATTTAGATATATTATGTGTTTTCCTATATATCTTCCGTTAGGGATGAGGGTCTTATGTCAGTAGAACTTACTGCAACTGACTTCCAGTTAGCTGTGTTAGTACAGGAAAAAGAATGACCAGCTGCTGGATTCTTTAGATTATGTACGAAAACATTATTCGTTTTCCTGTGTGCAGTCATCCAATTCTAACTTTGTGAAGTAGGCATTCAGAAAAATCACAAAACCGCCTAACTACTAGGCGGTCTCCCATGCAAGTACTGACCAGGCCCGGCCCTACTCAATTTCCCAGATCAGAGGAGATAGGGCACGTTCAGGGTGCTATGGCTTTAGACCGAGGCGGCTGTCAGGCGCCCCAAGAGCTCTGCGTTGCGCCTCCCTTGCGTTCTGACCTGTCCTTCGGGGCTGGGGCTACATCTCTCAATCTGGCGCGCGCTGCACTTGAGCTGCACGACCCGCGACTGGATTCCGACCAACCAGGGCCAGCAGCTCGGGGGCCAGCGGAGGGCACCACGGCTCCGCACACCGCCAGCCCCGGCCAGCACCCGACTGGCCCGGCTGGGGCCTGGAGTACCTGCGGAACCTGGGGTGGGGGGAGGGCGGGTGGGTAGAGCAGCGAGGACGTCTCGGTGCCTCCTCAACCCCTGCCCCCCACCATTCCGTTCGCTGCTCAGGGTCACGTGTCTCAGGACGGGCGGGGCTTCGGCCAGGGGTCGGGGTCCACGGAGCCTCCTGTGGGCTTAGAGGCAGCCCAGCCGGGGCCCCAGGCGCACATCCTGCCCACTGCGCAAACCCCCTGGAGCACATCAGCCCCGCCTTTTCGCCCTACCGAGACCCGCCCTGCCCCAACTCTGCCGACCCAGCACAAGGCTTTCCTGAGAGAGCAGACGAGCGAAAGCCAGGCACACGGACAGAAACTCGCACGCACCCACGCCAGGTGAGACAGAGGCAGAAAGAGACGAGGGTTCAGAGAGAGACTGGAAGACAGCGGGTGGGCAGGGGGGGCCTCGGGCAGGATGCCGGGCAGCTGCAGAGGCCACCTGGCCCTGAGCAGCGAATGCGATGGTGGCAGGGGGAATCCCCTGAGTAGGGGCGGGCCTGGAGAGGCCCAGGGTGCGAGGGCACCTGAGATCTCCTCGCTCCGCGACCTGCCCCCGTCCTCCCAACCCTCTGCAGGCACGCCACGCCGGGGCGCTCTGACACTAGCTTCTCTGGAGTTTGGTCACCTGAATTTCTATCCTTGTGCTCATCTGAGTGATGACAGTGTATTGAACAGCTAGGGCATTTCCAAATAAATTAAGCTTAGTGTTTCACAGGACACCCGGACATGAATGCAGAGACCAGCACGGATGCATGGACACCAACCTTGGTAACTGAACAACCAATGGGAAATTACTGTCTCACTCAGGAGAGAGAAAGAAACCCGAACAGATGGAATGAAATGAACAGAAACACAAACTTTGCAACTCACACCCTAATACAATTACAAAAAAAAAAAAAAAAAAAAAACAACAACAACACTATAACCATTTAAAAAAACAATAGACCTCTCCATGACCTTTGGTCGGGTGAGGAGTTCTAGCACACGACAAAAAAAGCCACAATTTCCAAATCGTCAATATGTTAGTTCACACATTGACTTTTACATTGAAATGTGTAACAAATAAACTTAAAATCATTGACTCAGTACATAAGCATGGAAGTATTTTAAACATAAAATATGTTCTATAGTGTTCAGGAAGCACTTGGCACATTTGTAAGTGTATCAGACCCAAAACTGGAACGTAGTGGAAGAGTCAGGATAGTCTAAAAATGAATCCCTAACTAAAAGGAACACACAGGATTACTGTAGATAAAAAAGGTTAAAGAAGAGAAGCTAGAAATCAGTCGATAAATGTCTTAGGGGTTAGCTTAGAGTGACTAGCATCTTCGTGACTCTTTAAATATTTCATGTTGCAGCTTCCAAAAGGTAGAGAGAGCCAACCAGACTCTTAAAAGGGCTCTGGCTAAGCTATGTCAGAAACACATAATAAGTGGACACATATGCTGCCCATAGCCCTCATGAGGCTACGAACATCCCCCAAACGGCCACAATTGTTAAGTCCTTATGAAATGATGTATGGACGACCATTCTGAACTTCTGATTTGTTTCTTGACGAGGATGCCAATACACTCTTAAAACATATAATTGACCTGGGAAGGTTTCAGCAAGAACTCCAACGGTATGGAGAATAAACCACAGGAAGACTTGAAAAATCCCCAGGTAAAGCCAGGGGATCAAGTATCAGTAAAGACCTGGCAAGAAAAAGGGAGTCCAAACCAGCTGTCCGAGAAATGGACAGGGCCATATCAGGTTGTTCTAGTGACTTCAACTGCTGTAAAAGTGAAGGGTCTATCTGCCTGGGTCCACAATTCTAGAATAAATCCCTATGGCCTACAGGAGGGGGAGACAGAAACTGAGACTCCAAAGCCAGAGGACAGCTATTCCTGTGAACCTGTTGAAGATCTCAGGCTCTTGTTCAAGCAGAACCCCATCAATCCTGCATCAGATAAGTAAAATGCATCATATGATATTCTTCCTCTTTCTAATCTTATCTCCCTGTATGGCTATTGATCTCTCCCTAAACGAGGCATGTTCACTTGCAAACCACACTGCTTCTCAACTCAACCTAAGCAGCCCGGGCTGCATCTGCATTAATGACAAAGGTTGGGGGTATGTCCAACCCATCCCAGGGTATCAATATCAAAGGCCCACCTTTCCAGCCGAGCTATGGGCTGTTACTCAGCGCCACAATGTGGTCGTAATATGGCCTTTTGGGGAAAGGGGGAAAAAAAACTTCATGTCTTGGTACCAGCAACAACTGTCTCTATTTACCCCCTGGATGACATCTGCAATCCCACCTGAGCCCTTATTTTCTCTCATGACTAACATCCCCCAAGTGACCTTCCCTATCTCTCTAAAAAGCCATTCCCTAACAGGGGTGTCAGTGAGAAATCTAGACGACTCACAATGTGGGGTGACCATCACTGTTGAAACTGATGGGAAAAATCGGGACAGGCCCTGCAGCTGGGAGACCAGCCGACGCCACCCCCGGCCAGCATGCGCCTGGCCCGGTCCTGGGCGCTTGCCGGACCACGAGCGGCGTGGCAAAGCAGCGGGAGCTATGGGGGGGGTTGGGGAGGGGGGTGGCTTGAGCGGGGAGGACGTCTCGGTGCCCCCCCAACCCCCGCCCGCCACCATCCCATTCGCTGCTCAGGGTCACGTGGCTCCGGACGAGCGGGGCGTTGGCCCGGGGCCGCGGTCCCCGGAGCCTCCTGCGGGCTTAGGGGCAGCCCAGCCGGGGCCCCAGGCGCCCATCCTGCCGGCTGTGCAAACCCCCTGGAGTGCCTCAGCCCCGCCCTGTCCCCAAACCGAGGCCCGCCCTGCCCCCACACCACGGGCCCAGCACAGGACCTTCCTGAGAGAGCGGACGAGCGACAGCCAGGCACACGGACAGGCACTCGCACGCACCCACGCCAGGTGAGACAGAGGCAGAAAGAGTCGAGTGTTCAGAGAGAGACAGGAAGACAGCGTGTTGGCAGGGGGGGCCTCGGGCAGGATGCCGGGCAGCTGCAGAGACCACCCGGCCCTGAGCAGCCAAAGCAATGGGGGCGGGGGGAGGCCTCTGAGCAGCGGCGGGCCTGGAGAGGCCCAGGGTGGGAGGACAACTGAGATCTCCGCGCTCCGCGCCCCGCCCCCCTCCCCCCAACCCCCTGCACGCATGCCACGCCGGGGCGCTCTGACACTAGCTTCTCTGGAGTTTTGTCACTTGAATTTCTCTCCCTCTGCTCAACTGAGTGATGACAGTGTATTGAACAGCTAGGTCATTTCCAAATAAATTAAGCTTAGTGTTTCACAGGACACCCAGACATGTATGGAGAGACCAGCACGGATGCATGGACACCAACCTTGGTAACTGGACAACCAATGGGAAATTACTGTCTGACTCAGGAGAGAGAAAGAAACCCGAACAGATGGAATGAAATGAACAGAAACACAGGCTTTGCAACTCACACCCTAATTCAATTACCAGAAAATAAACAACACTATAACCATTTTAGAAAAACAATAGACCTCTCCATGACCTTTGGTCGGGTGAGGAGTTCAAACACACAGCAAAAAAAAGCCAACTTTTCCAAGTCGTGAATATGTTAGTTCACACATTGACTTTTACATTGAAATGTGTAACAAATAAACTTAAAATCATTGACTCACTACATAAGCATGGAAGTATTTTAAATATAAAATATGTTCTATAGTATTCAGGAAGCACTTGGCACATCTCTAAGTGTATCAGACCCAAAACTGGAACGTAGTGGAAGAGTCAGGATAGTCTAAAAATGAATCCCTAACTAAAAGGAACACACAGGATTACTGTAGATAAAAAAGGTTAAAGAAGTGAAGCTAGAAATCAGTCAATAAATGTCTTAGGGTTTAGCTTAGAGTGACTAGCCTCTGCGTGACTCTTTAAATTTTTCATGTTTGCAGCTTCCAAATTTTCCATTTTGAGAATAATACTTTCTCCTCCAAACCAGAGTGACTTGGGGACACAAAGGTAGAAGTCGATAATTTTCTTTGCCTATGTCTGAATATTTACAGTCAGAGGTAGAAAAGGAGGAGTCTGTCCCTTGACTAGATGATGTCAATCCCCAGGTGTGGGATGTCTCCAGCCCTGGTTTAGCCATAAATGTTCCACCAGTAAAGATTTCTCTGAGACCAAACGCTCCCTAGCCCTGAAAAAGACAATATCCCTTAAAACCAGTAGCTCTTGAGGGTCTTAAACCATTAGTTAACAAATACCGAGATACTGGAACTCGAATCAGCTGTGAGTCCCCCTGCAACACCCCAATCATGCCCGTTCAAAAACCAGATGGATCTTAGCGATTCGTCCAGGATCTAAGAGCTGTTAATGAAGCTGTGGTTCCCATCCACCCCATAGTCCCAAACCCATATACCCTCCTATCCCAAGTCCCAGGAAATGCCAAGTACTTCTCAGTCTTGGACCTTCAAGGTGCTTCCTTTTGCATTCCTCTCCATCCTGAATCCCAAAACCTCTTTGCTTTTGAGTGGCGGGACTTGGAAACAAGAGAGACCATACAACTCTCGACTGGACTCGACTACCCCAAGGGTTTAGGGACAGCCCTCATATCTTCGGGACTTCCTCGGGGAGAGAACTAAGGGAATTAACTTTAACAAACAGTAGTCTAATACAGCATGTGGATGACTTGCTCATAGCTAGGCCAGATTTTACCAGCTCTCAAATGGACACTATTTCAAACGCTAACTTTCCTATATGAAAAGGGTTATCGAGTATCCCCCAAGTAGGCTCAGATTAGCTTAACCCAAGTGAAATACCTTGGATTTATAATTACGGAGAGAAAAAGAATGCCTGACCCCGAGGGGAGATCCCTCATCTTAAATACCCCGTACCCCCAAACAAAACAACAGCTTAGGGGATTTTTAGGAAGGACCGGTTTTGCAGGATCTGGGTTCCTAATTATGGCAATCTGGCCAGACCCCTATTTGAAAATTTAAGTGGGAAAGAGGAAGAGCCACTCGACTGGCATGAGACCTGCAAGGTGGCCTTTAATGCCCTAAAAGAGTCCATCACTACAGCCCCAGCTTTAGGACTCCCCAACCTGGAGAAGCCTTTTAGACTCTATGTTTCTGGAAGGACAGGAACTGCTCTTGGGGTGTTAGAGCAGATGATGGGGCCCGTATTACAACCTGTGGGTTATCTCTCAAAATAACTAGATGAGGTGGCCAGAGGGTGGCCCACTTGCCTCCGGGCAGTAGCAGCCACCGCTCTTATGGTTAAGGAGGCATCTAAGCTGACCCTGGGTCAGCCCACCACAGTGTATACGCCTCACCGGGTGCAAGCAGTCTTGGAAACGAAAGGGGACAGGTGGATGACAGGGGGAAGCATCACCCAATACCAAGCCCTCCTCCTTGACACTCCAGAAATAAAGTTGAGGGTCTGCCAGACTTTAAATCCAGCAACCTTACTGCCAGATCCCCCTACCTCCCCTCTGGATCACCAATGCATACAAATCACAGACGAGTTATACTCTTCTCGCCGGGACCTATCAGAGACACCTTTATCTGACCCAGAGGAAAACTGGCACACAGATGGCAGCAGTTTTGTAGAAAAGGGAGAGAGGAAAGCAGGATATGCTGTAGCGAGCCTGGAAGAAACTAAGGAAAGTGGGTCTCTTCCCCCAGAAACCTCAGCCCAGAAAGCTGAACTTTTTGCCCTGACAAGAGCTTTGGAGTTAGGAGAAGGAAAGAGGATTAATGTGTGTATGGACTCTAAGTATGCTTTCCTCATTCTGCATGCCCGTGCAGCAATTTGGAAAGAAAGAGGGATGCTCAGTGCCCGAAGCTCTGCTATTAAACACAAAGAGCTCATTCTCAGGCTCCTGGAGGCAGTCAAACTTCCTGCAAAATTAGTTGTCATCCACTGCAAGAGTCACCAAAAGGGGCAAGAAAAAGAGGCTCAGGGAAATAGGAAAGCTGATCAAGAGGCAGGACGAGCTGCTGGGGAAGCTACCTCTGCCACTGCTATCTGCCCCCTTTTCCCCAAGGAAACCCTGACTGCAGATTTTACCCCAGGGGGACATTCCCGATATGCTGAGCGGGACCGGGAGATTGGGTCACATGGGTGGTTTCAGCCTGATCAGGCCCAAATAATACTCCCTGATTCTCAGGTTTAAAACATTACTAACTCCTTACATAAGAGCACCCATTTTGGAAAAGATAATCTAGAAATTTTGCTTAAGCCTATTCTCTCCCATCCCCAGTTTGCTAAGGTTGTTAAACAAGTCACACAAAATTGTGACACCTGTCTAAAAAATAACCCAAAAACCAGACCTCCTCTAATTACACCTGTCCAACATCGGGGATCATACCCAGCAGCGGACTGGCAATGCCGCTCCGCATTTAGAATTTACAGCCATGCCCAAGACCCAAGGGTTTTCTTACTTGCTAGTCTTTATTGACACATTCACAGTATGGATCGAAGCGTTCCCAACTGAGACAGAGAGAGCTACAGAAGTCTGTAAAGCTCTGCTGAAGGAGATAGTGCCTAGGTTTGGGCTGCCTCGGTCACTTCAGAGTGACAACGGGCCCTCACTTACAGCCACGATACCCCAGAACCTAGCCGCATGCTTAGGCATAAAATACCGGCTTCGCTCATCCTGGAGGCCTCAAGCTTCAGGAAAGGTAGAGAGAGCCAACCAGACTCTTAAAAGAGCTCTGGCTAAGCTATGTCAAGAAAGACATAATAAGTGGACACATACGCTGCCCATAGCCCTCATGAGTCTACGGACATCCCCCAAACGGTCACTATTTTTAAGTCCTTATGAAATGATGTATGGACGTCCATTCTTAACTTCTGATTTGTTTTTTGACGAGGATGCCAATACACTCTTAAAACATATAATTGACCTGGGAAGGTTTCAGCAAGAACTCCAACGGTATGGAGAACAAATCACAGGAAGACTTGAAAAATCCCCAGGTAAAGCCAGGGGATCAAGTATCAGTAAAGACCTGGCAAGAAAAAGGGAGTCCAAACCAGCTGTCCGAGAAATGGACAGGGCCATATCAGGTTGTTCTAGTGACTTCAACTGCTGTAAAATTGAAGGGTCTATCTGCCTGGGTCCACAATTCTAGAATAAAACCCTATGGCCTACAGGAGGGGGAGACAGAAACTGAGACTCCAAAGCCAGAGGAGAGCTATTCCTGTCAACCTGTTGAAGATCTCAAGCTCTTGTTCAAGCAGAACCCCATCAATCCTGCCTCAGATAAGTAAAATGCATCATATGATGTTCTTCCTCTTTCTAATCATATCTCCCTGTATGGCTATTGATCTCTCCCTAAACGAGGCATGTTCACTTGAAAACCACACTGCTTCTCAACTGAACCTAAGCAGCCCGGGCTGCATCTGCATTAATGACAAAGGTTGGGGGTATGTCCAACCCATCCCAGGGTATCAATATCAAAGGCCCACCCTTCCAGCCGAGCTATGGGCTGTTACTCAGGGCCCCCATGTGGTCGTAATATGGCCTTTTGGGAAAAGGGGGAAAAAAAACTTCATGTCTTGGTACCAGCAACAACTGTCTCTATTTACCCCCTGGATGACATCTGCAATCCCAACTGTGCCCTTATTTTCTCTCATGACTAACATCCCCCAAGTGACCTTCCCTATCTCTCTAAAAAGCCACTCCCTAACAGGGGTGTCAGTGAGAAATCTAGACGATTCACAATGTGGGGTGACCGTCACTGTTGAAACTGATGGGAAAAACCGGGACAGGCCCTGTAGCTGGGAGACCAGCCGACGCCACCCCCGGCCAGCACGCGCCTGGCCCGGCCGGGAGCGCTTCCCGGACCCCGAGCGGCCTGGCGAGGCTGCGGGAGCTCTGGCGGGGGTTGGGGAGCGGGGTGGCTTGAGCGGGGAGGACGTCTCCGTGCCCCCACCCCCCGCCCCCCACCATCCGGTTCCCTGCTCAGGGTCACGTGGCTCCGGAAAAGCGGGGCGTCGGCCCGGGGCCACGGTCCCCGGGGCTTCCTGCGGGCTTAGGTGCAGCCCAGCCGGTGCCCCAGGCGCCCATCCTGCCGGCTGTTCAAACCCCCTGGAGTGCCTCAGCCCCGCCCTGTCCCCAAACCGAGGCCCGCCCTGCCCCCACGCCACGGGCCCAGCACAGGACCTTCCTGAGAGAGCGGACGAGCGACAGCCAGGCACACGGACAGGCACTCGCACGCACCCATGTCAGGTGAGACAGAGGCAGAAAGAGATGAGGTTCAGAGAGAAACCGGAATACAGCGTGTGGGCAGGGGGGGCTTCGGACAGAATGCCAGGCAGCTGCAGAGACCACCCGGCCCTGAGCAGCAAAGGAGATGGGGGCGGGGGGAGGCTGCCGAGCAGAGGCAGCCCTGCAGAGGCCCAGGTTGGGAGGGCACCTGAGATATCCGCGGTCCGCGCCCCTCCCACCCCAACCCCCTGAACGCACGCCCCTCTCCGACGAAAGCTTCTCCGGAGTTTGATCACCTGAATTTCTATCCTTGTGCTCAACTGAGTGATGATAGTATATTGCACAGCTAGGTCATTTCCAAATAAATTAAGCTTAGTGTTTCACAGGACACCTGGACATGAATGCAGAGACCAGCACGGATGCATGGACACCAACCTTGGTAACTGGACAACCAATGGAAAATTGCTGTCTGACTCAGGAGAGAGAAAGAAACCCGAACAGATGGAAAAAATGAACAGAAACACAAACTTTGCAACTCACACCCCAATTCAATTACCGAAAAAAACAACAACACTATAACCATTTTAGAAAAACAATAGACCTCTCCATGACCTTTGAGGAATTCTTACACACAACAAAAAAAGCCACCTTTTCCAAATTGAGAATATGTTAGTTCACACATTGATTTTACATTGAAATGTGTAACAAATAAACTTAAAATCATTGACTCACTACATTCGCATGGAAGTATTTTAAACATAAAATATGTTCTATAGTATTCAGGAAGCACTTGGCACATCTGTAAGTGTATCAGACCCCAAACTGGAACTTAATGGAAGAGTCAGGATAGTCTAAAAATGAATCCCTAACTAAAAGGAATACACAGGATTATATAGATCAAAAAGGTTAAAGAAGAGAAACTAGAAATCAGTCAATAAATGTTTTAGGGGTTAGCCTAGAGTGACTAGCCTCTGCGTTACTTTTTAAATTTTTCATGTTTGCATCTTCCAAATTTTCCATGCTGAGAATAATACTTTCATATCAGTTTCGAGATCAGTCTCACACTAAAGACAGTAAGAGTGGAATAAGAAATAAGAAATGCTTGGGGGGGGGGGTGGAAGAAATCCTTGAACTAAAGGTGGTACTGATGAAATTATTTGCAGGGCAGCCAAGGAGTCACAGATGTAGAGAACAGACCTATGGTCACGGTCAGGGGGCAGGAAGGAGAGGGTGAGATGAATGCAGAGGAACATGGAAACATAGTACCATACGTTAAAAGAGATGCCAATGCAATTTGCTGTATGACTCAGGGGACTCAAACAGGGGCTCTGCAACAAGCTAGAGGGGTGGAATGGGGAGGAGGAGACTGGAGAGAGGTTCAGGAGGGAGGAGACGTATGTAAACCTGTGGCTCATTCACGTTGATGTTTGGCAACAAAATTCTGTAAAGCAACTATCCTTTAATTGAAAGAAAAAGTCATGTTTGGACTTACCAAACAAGGTCTTGTGTACTTCTAGCATGGCCTTCTGTTTCGTGCTGCCATCCTTAATTCATTCTTCCATATCATTAAACAGACTAGTCAAGTTTTTGCCAAAAACATCTTGAGCTCCTGCATCATGCTGATCAACTGCCTTCTCTCGATCCAGTATAGAATGGAGACGAAACAAACCTTTTGTCGTTTCTTCAAGTGATTGAAGCCACTCTATGTGATTTTTAAAAATAAATGTGGACAAGACGGATATGACCAAAGCAATCTAATGACAATATCTGTGCTTCATTAAAGACTTCTGCAGAGAACTAGTAAATTTTTTGTATAGTATCAGAAGAATTTTTTAAATCCACACCAACATTTCTTTCGCCTCCGCTAGCCATCTAGACAAGGAAAACTGATTTTACCAATCAATGTCCCTAGTTCTGCTCCCTCACCGATTTTTACGCAGTATGTGTTACTCAGGCAGGAGACCCTGGTTCAATTCCTGGGTCAGGAAGATCCGCTGGAGAAGGGATAGGCTACCCACTCCAGTATTAGTGGGCTTCCCTTGTGGCTCAGTTGGTAAAGAATCATTCCTCTGTACCAAGAGTAGCTCAACTCCTCTCAAAGCAAATACAGGACGGTAGTAACTATGCAGGACAAAGCTGATTCTGTACATTTATACTACTCGCTCATGAGCTTGGCATATGTTCTAGATCTGTTACCACATCTTTTTTTTTTAAGTGATATCCGCATGTGCAGGTGAAAGTGGCTCAGTTCGTGCCTGACTCTTTGCGGCCCCAAGGACTACACAGTCCATGGAATTCTCTAGGCCAGAATACTGGAGTGGGTAGCCTATCCCTTCTCCAGGGGATCTTCCCGACCCAGGACTCAAAGCGGGGTCTCCTGCGTTGCAGGCAGATTCTTTAGCAACTGAGCTAGTAGGGCTTCCCTGGTGGCTCAGTTGCTAAAGAATATCTGCATAACTGTCTATCGATTTGGAATTAGCAATCTGTCTTTGAGCAGGGCCGGTCATAAGCAGCTTCTGTGAGAAAACAGAAGCATGTCTGCCTGACTTGCTTCTCTGGGGACCTTTCACTGTTCTTGCGCTAGTGCACATGGCAAGTTTCTAAGTGAGAAAGTAATGACTATTATCACAGCTGGCCACTGAGGTATTTAATGGCAGAGGCAATCCCAGCTCTGCCAAGCAGTAGCCACCACGAAATCAGCTATTGTCATTGTAGCCAAGTTCGGTGAATTTGTGGTGTTATTTGCTGTGTTCTTCAAGAAGATGCCTTCACCCTGCCAGTAAGACATAATTCCATAACACACAGCCATGCACTCAATCGATGTGCATCCTCCAGTAAAGCCCAGCCACGATGTCTTAGAGGAGCCTCTCTGCCCATTGTCATAAGCCAGTCTAATTTTGTGTGAGACCGTGAAAACTCAGTGTCTTTATTACGCTTGTGCTTCTGACGGGAGGTCTGAGAAGGCACTTCTGAAGGTTTATTCCTACCAGTCGTTGTCATATTTATCGAGTCTTTATTTTATATTTTTTCTTATTTTTTACTTCTACCAGTTTCTTGCTACGAACCCGTCCCCCTCCACCCTCGTGCACACACGGTCAGTCATGGAATCCCATGGACTTCAGCCCGCCAGACTCCTCTGCCCATGGATTTTTCCAGGCAAGAATACTGGAGTTGGTTGCCATTTCCTTCTCCATGTATGGAGTCTTTAAAGATTCCATCACTGAGGTGTTGCTTCTCCACTTGTACATGCCCTTCCTCCCTACGTGCAGTAGAAGTCATCCCCACTTCCCAACATGTCTGTCTTCCGTCCTCTGGAGTATATATTGCTTGAGCTCACCACAGCGTCACGATATTCTAGAAACCCTTCTGATTGCAGTCTCTTTGGGAGGTTACAAGTGCTTCAAACCTCAGAATTTTACAAAGCACTTTTTACGACCTCAGCTGAAAGGGAAGTCAACACTCAGTGACAGTCACAGGCTTCCATGGCCTGGACTTGATTATGGGCTGTGCTTTCATAATCATCGTGTTTCCGATACCAACTAAGATGTAACTGAGAAATTTTTTTCTTTCTCATCATTGTATCTTTCATGTTTATTTAGATATATTATGGGTTTTCCTATATATCTTCCCTTAGGGATGAGGGTCTTAAGTCAGTAGAACTTACTACAATTGATTTCCAGTTAGCTGTGTTAGGACAGGAAAAAGAATGACCCGCTGCTGGATTCTTAAGATTATGTATGAAAATATGATTCGTTTTACTGTGTGAAGTCATCCGATTCTAACTTTCTGAAGTAGGCATTCAGAAAAATAAAAAAAAATCGCCTAACTACTAGGCGGTCTCCCATCCAAGTACTGACCAGGCCCGACCCTGCTCAGTTTCCCAGATCACAGGAGAGAGGACACGTTCAGGGTGGTATGGCCTTAGACCAAGGCGGCTGCCAGGCGTCCCAGGAGCCCCGCGTTGCGCCTCCCTTGCGATCTGACCTGCCGGTCGGGCCTGGGGCTGCAGTTCTCCAGCGGGCGCGCGCTGCACTTGAGCCGCACGACCCGCGACTGGACTCCGGCCGGCAAGAGCCTGCAGCTCGGCGGCCAGCGGAGGGCGCCCTCGCTCCGCACACCGCGAGCCCAGGCCAGCACCCGTCTGACATGGCCGGCCAGGGCCTGGCGTGCCTGGGGAACCTGGGCTGGGGGGAGGGGTGGTGGGCAGAGCAGCGAAGACATCTCGGTGCCCCCTCACCCCCTGTCACCCACCATCCCGTTCGCTGCTCAGGGTCAGTTGGCTCCAGACGAGCGGGGCTTCGGCCCGGGTCCGCAGTCCCCGGAGCCTCCTTGGGTTTAGGGGCAGCCCAGCCGGGGCCCCCGGCGCCCGTCCTGCCGGCTGCGCAAACCCCCTGGAGTGCCTCAGCCCCGACTTATCGCCCTACCGAGGCCCGCCGTACCCACACGCCGCGGGCCCAGCACAGGACCTTCCTGAGAGAGCGGACGAGCGACAGCCAGGCACACGGACAGGCACTCGCACGCACCCACGCCAGGTGAGACAGAGGCAGAAAGAGTCGAGGGTTCAGAGAGAGACTGGAAGACAGCGTGTGGGCAGGGGGGGCCTCGGGCAGGATGCCAGGCAGCTGCAGAGACCACCCGGCCCTGAGCAGCCAAAGCGATGGGGGCGGGGGAAGGCCACTGAGCAGCGGCGGACCTGGAGAGGCCCATGGTGGGAGGACACCTGAGACCTCCGCGCTCCACGCACCGCCCCCTCCCCCCAACCCCCTGCACGCATGCCACGCCGGGGCGCTCTGACACTAGCTTCTCTGGAGTTTTGTCACTTGAATTTCTCTCCCTCTGCTCAACTGAGTGATGTCAGTGTATTGAACAGCTAGGTCATTTCCAAATAAATTAAGCTTAGTGTTTCACAGGACACCCGGACATGTATGGAGAGACCAGCACGGATGCATGGACACCAACCTTGGTAACTGGACAACCAATGGGAAATTACTGTCTGACTCAGGAGAGAGAAAGAAACCCGAACAGATGGAATGAAATGAACAGAAAAACAAGCTTTGCAACTCACACACTAATTCAATTACCAGAAAATAAACAACACTATAAACATTTTAGAAAACCTATAGACCTCTCCATGACCTTTGGTCGGGTGAGGAGTTCAAACACACAGCAAAAAAAAGCCAACTTTTCCAATCGTGAATATGTTAGTTCACACATTGACTTTTACATTGAAATGTGTAACAAATAAACTTAAAATCATTGACTCACTACATAAGCATGGAAGTATTTTAAACATAAAATATATTCTATAGTATTCAGGAAGCAATTGGCACATCTCTAAGTGTATCAGACCCAAAACTGGAACGTAGTGGAAGAGTCAGGATAGTCTAAAAATGAATCCCTAACTAAAAGGAACACACAGGATTACTGTAGATAAAAAAGGTTAAAGAAGTGAAGCTGGAAATCAGTCAATAAATGTCCTAGGCGTTAGCTTAGAGTGACTAGCCTCTGCGTGACTCTTTAAATTTTTCATGTTTGCAGCTTCCAAATTTTCCATGGTGAGAATAATACTTTCGACTCCAAACCAGAGTGACTTGGGGACACAAAGGTAGAAGTCGATGATTTTCTTTGCCTATGTCTGAATATTTACAGTCAGAGGTAGAAAAGGTGGAGTCTGTCCCTTGTCTAGATGATGTCAATCCCCAGGTGTGGGATGTCTCCAGCCCTGGTTTAGCCATAAATGTTCCACCAGTAAAGATTTCTCTGAGACCAAATGCTCCCTAGCCCTGGAAAAGACAATATCCCTTAAAACCAGAAGCTCTTGAGTGTTTTAGACCATTAGTTAACAAATACCGAGATACTGGAACTCGAATCAGCTGTGAGTCCCCCTGCAACACCCCAATCTTGCCCGTTCAAAAACCAGATGGATCTTACCGATTCGTCCAGGATCTAAGAGCTGTTAATGAAGCTGTGGTTCCCATCCACCCCATAGTCCCAAACCCATATACCCTCCTATCCCAAGTCCCAGGAAATGCCAAGTACTTCTCAGTCTTGGACCTTCAAGGTGCTTTCTTTTGCATTCCTCTCCACCCTGAATCCCAAAAACTCTTTGCTTTTGAGTGGCGGGACTTGGAAACAAGAGAGACCATACAACTCTCGACTGGGCTCGACTACCCCAAGGGTTTAGGGACAGCCCTCATATCTCCGGGATTTCCTCGGGGAGTGAACTAAGGGAATTAACTTTAACAAACAGTAGTCTAATACAGTATGTGGATGACTTGCTCATAGCTAGGCCAGATTTTACCAGCTCTCAAATGGACACTATTTAAAACGCTAACTTTCCTGTATTAAAAGGGTTATCGAGTATCCCCCAAGTAGGCTCAGATTAGCTTAACCCAAGGAAAATACCTTGGATTTATAATTACGGAGAGAAAAAGAATGCCTGACCCGAGGGGAGATCCCTCATCTTAAATACCCCGTACCACCAAACAAAACAACAGCTTAGGGGATTTTTAGGAAGGACCGGGTTTTGCAGGATCTGGATTCCTAATTATGGCAATCTGGCCAGACCCCTATATGAAAAATTAAGGGGGAAAGAGGAAGAGCCACTCGACTGGCATGAGACCTGCAAGGTGTCCTTTAATGCCCTAAAAGAGTCCATCACTACAGCCCCAGCTTTAGGCCTCCCCAACCTGGAGAAGCCTTTTAGACTCTATGTTTCTGGAAGGACAGGAACTGCTCTTGGGGTGTTAGGGCAGATGATGGGGCCCGTATTACAACCTGTGGCTTATCTCTCAAAATAACTAGATGAGGTGGCCAGAGGGTGGCCCACTTGCCTCCGAGCAGTAGTAGCCACCGCTCTTATGGTTAAGGAGGCATCTAAGCTGACCCTGGGTCAGCCCACCACAGTGTATATGCCTCACCGGGAGCAAGCAGTCTTGGAAACGAAAGGGGACATGTGGATGACAGAGGGAAGGATCACCCAATACCAAGCCCTCCTCCTTGACACTCCAGAAATAAAGTTGAGGGTCTGCCAGACTTTCAATCCAGCAACCTTACTGCCAGATCCCCCACTTTCCCTCTGGATCACCAATGCATACAAATCACAGACGAGTTATACCCTTCTCACCGGGACCTGTCAGAGACACCTTTATCTGAACCAGAGGATAACTGGTAAACATATGGCAGCAGTTTTGTAGAAAAGGGAGAGAGGAAAGCAGGATACGGTGTAGCGAGCCTGGAAGAAACTAAGGAAAGTTGGTCTCTTCCCCCAGACACCTCAGCCCAGAAAGCTGAACTTTTTCCCTGACAAGAGCTTTGGAGTTAGGTGAAGGAAAGAAGATTAATGTGTATATGGACTCTAAGTATGCTTTCCTCATTCTGCACGCCAATGCAGCAATTTGGAAAGAAAGAGAGATGCTCAGTGCCCAAAGGTCTCCTATTGAACACAAAGAGCTCATTCTCAGGCTCCTGGAGGCAGTCAAACTTCCTGCAAAATTAGCTGTCATCCACTGCAAGAGTCACCAAAAGGGGCAAGAAAAAGAAGCTCAAGGAAATATGAAAGCTTATCAAGAGGCAGGACGAGCTGCCGGGGAAGCTACCTCTGCCACTGCTATCTGCCCCCTTTTCCCCAAGGAAACCCTGACTCCAGATTTAACCCCAGGGGGACATTCCCGATATGCTGAGCAGAGCTGGGAGAATGTGTCACATGGGTGGTTTCAGCCTGATCAGGCCCAAATAATACTCCCTGATTCTCAGGTTTAAAAAATTACTAACACCTTACATAAGAGCACCCATTTTGAAGAGATAATCTAGAAATCTTGCTTAAGTCTATTCTCTCCCATCCCCAGTTAGCTAAGGTTGTTAAACAGGTCACACAAAATTGTGACACCTGTCTAAAAAATAACCCAAAAACCAGACCTCCTCTAATTACACCTGTCCAACATCGGGGATCATACCCAGGAGCGGACTGGCAAGTAGAATTTACAGCCATGCCAAAGACCCAAGGGATTTCTTATTTGCTAGTCTTTATTGACACATTCACAGGATGGATCGAAGCGTTCCCTACTGAGACTGAGAGAGCTACAGAAGTTTGTAAAGCTCTGCTGAAGGAGATAATGCTTAGGTTTCGGCTGCCTCGGTCACTTCAGAGTGACAACGGGCCCTCACTTACAGCCACGATACCCCAGAACCTAGCCGCATGCTTAGGCCTAAAATACCAGCTCCGCTCATCCTGGAGGCCTCAAGCTTCAGGAAAGGTAGAGAGAGCCAACCAGACTCTTAAAAGGGCTCTGGCTAAGCTATGTCAGAAACACATGTGGACACATGTGCTGCCCATAGCCCTCATGAGGCTACGAACATCCCCCAAACGGCCACTATTGTTAATTCCTTATGAAATGATGTATGGAGTTCCATTCTTAACTTCTGATTTGTTTTTTGACGAGGATGCCAATACACTCTTAAAACATATAATTGACCTGGGAAGGTTTCAACAAGAACTCCAACGGTATGGAGAACAAATCCTCCCTAAACCACAGGAAGACTTGAAAAATCCCCAGGTAAAGCCAGGGGATCAAGTATCAGTAAAGACCTGGCAAGAGAAAGGGAGTCCAAACCAGCTGTCCGAGAAATGGACAGGGCCATATCAGGTTGTTCTAGTGACTTCAACTGCTGTAAAAGTGAAGTGTCTATCTGCCTGGGTCCACAATTCTAGAATAAAACCCTATGGCCTACAGGAGGGGGAGACAGAAACTGAGACTCCAAAGCCAGAGGACAGCTATTCCTGTGAACCTGTTGAAGATCTCAGGCTCTTGTTCAAGCAGAACCCCATCAATCCTGCCTCAGATTAGTAAAATGCATCATATGATGTTCTTCTTCTTTCTAATCCTATCTCCCTGTATGGCTATTGATCTCTCCCTAAACGAGGCATGTTCACTTGCAAACCACACTGCTTCTCAACTCAACCTAACCAACCCGTGCTGGATTTGCATTTATAGCAAAGGTTGGGGGTATGTCTTCTTCCCTCAAGCCTCATGAATCAGTCTCTGCTACCTTCAAACTCTTCTGCAGCTTCCTCACCTCTCTCAGCCTTCAGAGAACTGAAGAGACTTACGAGAGTTTTAAGGCTTCCCTTGTAGCTCAGTCGGTAAATCTGCCCTCAATGCGGGAGACCCGGGTTCAATCCCTGTGTCATGAAGATCCACTGGAGAAGGAAATGCCAACCACTCCCAGTACTCTTGTCTGGAGAATCCCACAGACATAGGAGCCTGGCAGGCCACTGTCCATGGGGTTGCAGAGAGTCAGATGCGACTTAATGACTAAGTAATCATCAGGGTTTGCTCAAGATTTGGCTTTGGCTTAAGGGTCATTCAAAATTTTTCCGCATCATCAATAAGGTTGTTTCACTTTCTTATTATTCCTGTGTTCACGAAATAGCCCTTTTACTTTCAAGAACTTTTCTTTTGCACTCACAACTTGACTAACCATCACAGAGTTCTAGTTGTCAGCCTATCTTGACTGTCAACACACTTTCCTCACTAAGCTCATAATCATTTCTAGCTTTTGGTTTCAAGTAAGAGATACGCAACTCTTCCTTTCACTTGAACACCTGGTGCCTCAGATGGTAAAGAATCTGACCCAATGCAGTAGGCTGGGGTTTGATCCCTTGGTCAGGAGGATCCCCCAGAGAGGGAAATGGCAACCCACTCCAGTATTCTTACCTGCAGAACTCCATGGACAGAGAAGCCTGGCGAGCTACAATCCAGGGGTCACAAAGAGTTGGATACAACTGAGTGACAAACACACATACACTCAGAGGCCACTGCAGGGTTATTAACTGCCCTAATTTCAATACTGCTGAGTCTCAGGGAATAGGGAGACTTGAGGAGAAGGAGAGAGATAGGGAATGGCTGGCTGGTGGGGCAGTCAGAACACACATATTTTACTAAGATCACTGCACTATCTCCTGTGGGCACGGTTCATGGTTACAATTAATTACAAACTCCGAAACAATGACAACAGTATTATCAAAAGTCACCGATCACAGCTCACTCTAAGAAATAACAATGAAAAAGTGTGAAATACTGCGAGAATCACCAAACTGACACAGAGACCCAGAGTGTGCAAATGCTACTGGAAAGATGACGGACACCCTCAGTGCAGGGCTGCCGCAGAACTTCGGTTTCCAAAAACTGAATTTGCAGGTACAATAAAACATGGTCTACTTGTATGCTAAAGTATCGACAATGGGCATTTTGTCAAACAGTTTAAGAAAAGAGAAGTTCTTTGTACTGCAATTGTAATTTTTCTCCAAGTCTGAGATTGTTTCAAAACAAAAGTAAACAAAAATACAAACAGAGACACACAAACATACATATATACAGGGAGTTTTCACTTTTGCAACTAGTGTTAACTGAAATTTGCATACATCAGAATCCTGACTTCATAAGTGCACAACTCCAGAAGAGGCATGGCAGTTTGCTACAGTGTGGAAATTGAGAGTTTTTTAAAAATATAAAAAATTTTAACAAGATTTTGTACACTTAATTTCTACACTGAAGTATTGTCTACCTAATTTTATACAGAAATGTCACACATAAAACTGTTAATAAAATCAGAGGTTTCAAAAACAAAGAAAAATGTTCTATTTCTTAAACTAGAGTAATGTTTTATTATTATTCTTCAGAATTTAGTTAAAAAGTAGTCTTTTCAAACCATTCAAAATTTTATAAATGACAATTAAAATTAACCTTAAAACCTTGCACTGGCTCTGGAAAAGACACTTCCATTTGGGAATGATATCTCTGTCCAAAGATTCCTTTTCCCTTTTAACTACTATTTCCAACATTAATGGCAAGATCATACAATTCTTCCTTCAGTGTTTGGAAGAAATGATCATGAAGATACTAAATGAAAACTGCAAGGTCCAAATCAGAGTATGTTGTGTCTATAAAAGGAGAAGCCAAAAGAATATATATATAATCATTTGTGAAGACACAGAAGTTATCCAAAAGAATACATTTAGAAACTAAGGAAGGGACATGGATGGCTGGCAGACAGAGACTGGACGGACACTTTTACTGTTATCCTTCTGTTCTTCTACACTGTCCTGTGGGACTTTCCTAGTGGTCCAGTGGTCCAGAATATGCCACCCAGTAGGGGATACAGGTTCAATCCCTGGTCTGGGGAGGATCCACAGGGCAGCTAAGCCTGTGTGCCAGAACTAACGAAGCCCTCGAGCCCATGCTCTGCAACAAGAGGAGCCGCCGCAGAGAGGGGCCCACGTCCCACAGCTGAAGAGCAGCCCCAGATAGTAATCCCGACTTGCTGCAACTGGAGAAAGCCTGTACATGGTGAAGACCTCATACTGCCGTATATACATAAGTAAATTCTTAAATGTGTTAAGTAGGTAAGTAAATAAATTATACTTTGTGAAGAAAATCTACTCAGAAAAAAAAAGGTCCGATTTAAAAAAAAAAAAAAAAAAAACACTTCAGACTAAGCAGATAGAACAAACTAAGCAAACTCACGCCATTGACTAGTAACTTTTTCAAATGAAATAATAATAAAAAATCAATTTTTACACTAAGGCTGTCAAAAACTACATATATTTCAAATAATTTCATGTGATAAGGCCAACTTAAAGGCAAATTTTATCGAAAATAGAACTGGAATCTTCATTTAACTTCAAAAGCTAAGAAAGAAACTTTCAGATTTTTCCTAATTTATGTCTTAACATTTCAAAGACAGCATCCTTGAAGTTTAATACATGTTCTTGCCAATGTACACTCAGAAATATAACCAATCACATTTTCACGACATCTGTGTCTTTACACAGATGACGTGATTCAGAAAAATTAAAATTGTCAGAGAGAGATTATTGGAGTTGTTCAAGTTATCAAACTAGACACTTAACAAGTCTCTGTCTGGAATCTGGGGCCCACTGATGAATCCCCATACCACGCTTTCCCCAATCCATGCATGAGGTAGTTTAAAAACATCAGAAACTAGCTTACAGAACACTTACTGACACTAAACCCAACCCTTCAAATCCAGCAGTGTGCAAGGCTTCACTCTCTGCATGTACTATGGATTAAGATAAAATGCCAGATATTAAATATGCAGGTTGGTTACCCAACTCCTTAGTTTTCATTGTTTCTAATCCACTATTTTTTGAAAGCCAATATATGAACATAGTTAGGCACTAGGTGATACAGAGAAGAAAGTGTCCCTGGCATGACCCAAGTATTGTGATCACAGTCAAACAAAACCATGAGAGAAATGTGTTAAATGTCTACAAAAGGTGTAGCCCTAAGATACAGGAAGAATGTAAAGAGTATTCTGGAAAAGAATGAAAGAAGTCGTCAATAGATCAGCTGAATAAAATCAATTGGTACAGCAATAAAACAGATTCAGGTTCTAGAGACGACCCTGTTGAGAACACTTACAAAGGTTATCTTTTGTTTGGAAAGGCTATGGCCGAGCAATTACGAGTTACAAGGAAAGAAGTTCCCAAGGACTTCAGTGCCCCAACCAAAACCTTATGAATCATTAAAAAAAAAAAAAAAAAAAATGCTAGCACAGAACACAACCTCGGAATGTGCAAGAAAGGTTCCAACCAACATTATTTGGAATGACACAACTACAATTCTACTGGGCAAGTACCTTTCAATGCAAGGAAAGAAACTGAAGAAATAAATAAAAGAAATTAACTAATATATAAATATCTTACAGACTCAAATCCTTAGTACCAGTATTTATGATGCTTTACATATTTATATATTTGTAACGTAAAACAATTCTGACTATTAGCGTAAAATATCAGCCCTATAATTTCAATTTTAAACAGAATTAACAGCTAACCTAGACTTGTAATTTTAATTTGAATTTCACTATAAATAGTACTGAAACTTAAGATATTAATATGTACCATGCTTGTAAGTTTATTAAATGTTTTAAGATTTACCATAACATTTGTGAAGGTTTGTCTGAAAACTGAACTACTTACCAAATAGTGAATATATTAAGTTATTTAAACAGTTTTTTAAAGTTTTAAATATGTATGTAAAAGGGATGCAATATAGTTTAAGTCTCCTTTTAAAATGATTCCCTAAGCTTACTATATGTATCTAAAAAGATTTGTTAAGTTGAACTTTAAAATTTAAGGGAAATTTGGGGTTTAAAATGTAACTTTGATAAACTACATACTAATTCTTTAAAACCAAAGGAGCTTCCAAATAATTATTTCTGTTTAGAAAAACCCACCTTCAAGGATACAAAATCCTACTTAACTCTTATTAATCCTTCAGTATCTACGTAAAATTCTTCCTTTTCCATGAAGACTTTCCTCTTTTTCCTTTTACCCTATACTAGGCAAAAAGAAAATAAATGTGTCTCTATCATTCAAACTGCTAATTTATTCTATTCTAGTGGCATAACTTTATGAAAACTCTTCTTTCAGGAATCCACATCGCCTATCCAAGGGTCACACGCACTTTCAGAACAGGGACTGTGCTTTATACTGCTCTCAACCTCTAGAAACATCTTACACAAGGCAACGCTAGCACACAGTAACTATTGGCGGTGGATGAACTGAATTCTAACAATCTTCCATGCCTTTCCAAATGGACCATTACCTCTGTTATGTCCCAATGGTGTGAAAACTGATCCAAGTCAGTGAGGTAAAGTAGCACGGGAGAAAGCTGCGTCTGGATGACATGGGGCACTCCTCAAAGGCTCTGAAGCCAAGTCAGTTCCTCTTTTGAAAACCCTAATTTGAGTATAAAGAAATCCAATTTAAAATAAATCACAAAGCAAGTAACATTCTTAAGTAATTTTTAAAAAATAGACATGTATCTTCAAGTTAAATTCTTCAAGCTAACAAGCTATTTTCTCTGAATTTCTGTACTTTATGTATTATTTTAAAAAATGAAATGCCAGCGATGTAGTAAAATTCATATAATTATGTACACAAAGATTTGACCTGAATCAAATGTGTAATACATCAAGAAACAATATTATATCCCTTAAACTGAGGGCTTTGCCACCTTTATACTTAAATAAGTGTGAAAGACATAATCATTCTAATTAATGTCAGGTTTAAAAAAGCAAATGAACAAGAAAAACAATATGCTCCTTCATACATATACCAAACTCTGTATTCTTACATAATAGCCTTTCAAGTGTCTTAAAACTATTCCATCCCCCCTAAGTCTATTTCTTCAACAATTACTGTGTACTTCCTTCTACCTATTCCATATAATAAGATTTCTGATTCTCTTACCACCTCTATTACACCTAGTCTGACCTATACAAACAACTTGCCCAAGTCCCTCCTGAAAGACAGCTCTTAGAATGATCAGAATACGAGCACAATGTGGTCTGACCCTAGCTACCTGCTTTGATGTTTTCAGATCACTGTACTTCCATGAACATGCCCTAAAGAGCCATCATCTAGTTGGGAAGCCATATCACACTCCTGGCTGATTCCTAATGAGTTTCCTAAAACCACTAAACCCTTTGACAGGTACTACTAATTAAAACATAAAGCCCTCACATCCATCTCAAACGCATACATCCAAAACTATCAAACAAACATGTACAAGTCTACTTGTTACTTGTTTCTTTTATATAATATTTATCTTGCTACATTCAGCTCCTTATCAGAACTTTTCAAGCTATTTTTGGATTCTGACAACATATTTCAATAAGTCTCTTAATTTTAAGTCTTCAGAAAATTTCAAACACTGTCATCTTTATCATCCAGTTACAAAACAAAACTACCAAAGACAGTATGATCATTTAAAACAACAGTAATAATACTTACTAATCTAACACATCAAGACTCATTTTACTAATTTTTCTCTGACATCAATGGAAAGCAAAATATGGCTAATTAAAATGTGATGTTTTTCCTAACACACCGAACATGTTAAACATGCTTAAAATGGATATTCTGTTCCCCATCTTATTAAGCTATGCAGTGAGGTCCAAAACTTAGACCCAAACAGGTAAGACAGTAAATCTCAGGAGAATTTTCATACTAGGTTCTTTTCCTTTCCTTAACTTGGTGGATCAGGGCAGTTACCTGTAAGTGTTGAAAATAAGAAGCTGAAATAGTCCTCATTACTGATGTTTAACTGATCACTTCCATTCCATTCTTTCACTGAAGACTTCCATCCAGAAAATGATGATCTACAATAAACAATGGAGACCTAGTACTAGAAGTGACCAAATTGAAGACTCAGGAATAAAGCACAGAATATATGACTATTCTTTATGGAATACAAGTATAATTTAAGAGCTCAGTCAAAAATCCGTAGCATGTATCATCTTTACATGTAAGGGGGTTCAAGTATCGTAATATGGAAAATATAATTTCTAACATATGTTTATGTAAAGTTTCCTTGAAAAGCATAACCAGCCCACTTATATGGTACAACTGGAAAATTTTTCCACACCACTCAAAACTCAGTTTCAAGGAGCCAAGGTGAAGTTCTGCTTTTCAGTAGTAGGTTCAGCTGCTATGTATTTACTACCTCATCTTCATTAAAAAAAAAAAAAAAAAAGTCTTACCTTGTTTATATGAATGAGCTAAGTTTAAACAAGCTCCTGCTTCCTACCCAAACCAAAGCATCTTAACTAGGTAAAGAATACTTCAATTTAAAGCCACTCTGCAATAACTATGCACTCCTATACTTTGCGAGGCTTTATAACTAGTCTACGTCACAATACTGCAGCTAAAGTATTGGTAGTGGACTTAAGGGAATAGCTAAACATAAAGCAGCTTCTCATTAAATGAAGATTATCTGGTTCCTGCTATGAGATCAGTTTCCAGTGATACCTTTAAAAACTCTCCTCAAGGTAAGACTAAGAAGGAATACAGCAAATGTCAGCCATGAATACAGCAAAAAAACAAAAAGCTGAGAATAATCAGATCCAAAAAGCTATCTTTTTGGATAGCTTTTTGTGACAAATTTTTTTTTGGGGACAAACTTTTATAATAGAAATCTGAATAAATGTCAAGACAAAATAAGGAGTTTCTAATTCAATGAGAAGCACTTTTTTTTTTTTAACCACTGAAACAACTGTATTTATTAACATTCTTAAAAGTTGGGGAGTTAAAAATAATGGCAACATTTTTCTGAATCACTTCTACTTAAAGGACTTCTCTTTGCTTAAAGGGCTATGGGAGAGAATATCACAAGCTAAGAGGTTATAAAAAGTCAGAGATGCTCAATGGAAATGAGTACAAAATGGGTGATTAGAAAAGAAGCTAATATCCTCTTATACCCAGTGAACACTGTGCTGTCCAGTGGCTAAAAAGAGTAGCAAATCCATTTAAAAATCTAGTTTGGACAAAAGACAAGCAATGTATCACTCTGTCCTTAAAACTACAATGACCACACATACTGGCCACACCAGAACAGTTCTGAGACTAGAAGGGATGCTATATCAATTATGCTTGGACAACAGAAGCAAACCAGACCTGCTCCTGGCAGGCCAGCTCACATATTCACCCTGCTTCAAAACCAGGCTGAATTTCTCAGTAATTTCTCCCTTCTCTGGTATTTTTATCTAACAGCATAGACTACGTTTCCACATGCATGTCTCATGTTCCCCAAACCAGCTGTAAATGAACTAGGGGCAGAGAGGGCAAGAAGAGTAACGGTCAGCAGAACACCACAGGTAGATGGAGAGGAAAAACTCAAAAAACCTCTAAGTGAATAGTGAAAAAGGCAGGAACAGCAATTCTAAGTACAGTTTTTAAGACAAACTAAACACCAACAACTCTAAGGTGATGGGTTTTTCACACACTGAACAAACGGAGATGGTCTGGTGGTGACCTGCTCTCCGATGAACTTCCCCTGCTGGAGACAACAGTGTCAGAACGCTAACACCCAGAGTGAACTAGACCGCAGAGCCCAATTAATATAGCAGATGAGAATCAGAAATTATTGAAGGAATATTTCAGGAAAAGGAGCCTGCCAACAGTCCTTGGCACAGACGGAGCTGAGGAGTGGGATGCCTCAGGTGAACGGTGCAGGTGGGAGACAGTGAGAAAGCTAGCTGGTTTACCGTCACCATCAAGGACGGAGGGGAAAACCAAAGACGTGAAATAACCCAGGTGATGTCTAAGGAACGGTATTCCTTAGAAGAACATCATTTCTTAAGAATAACCGAACATTATTCTTCAATTCTAAATCTAGGAAAAGTGATGCAATGATAATACCACTGGCCTGGGAAAGTTGAAAAGGCCCCATCTTGTTTTAATTTTTAAAGAGATTAGTTTGAATAGGGACAATACATCTACAGAAAGAGAAGTCTACTAAGACTCTGTGCAAATGCTAAAAGGCAAAGTTTAACTTGGTACACTTTTAACTACATGACAACTTGCTTTTGATGATTATAAACTTCTATTACCATTACTTGTAAATTAATATTTTCTCAGTACTCACCACAAACCCACAAAAAAATGTAAAAAAAGACTTGTGAAAAAATCCTTGACCAAAGTTATTGAGCACAAGTCAATCGTAATTAATGCCAAAAAAGATACTAAATACAAGTTCTAAAGAGAATTAATTTTAAGAGGTGTTCAAAAGTCACTTCTAAATGAATGCCAAAACAGATCCTCCACAAGTTCTATCATGGGAAATGAGTGCCCTCTACTGGAAGTTAACAGTCATAAAACCACTTAAGTTAAATTGTATTTCTTAAAGACCTGGCATTTAGTACTGAACTAGACAAAGAGGGGTTTCATATATAGACAACATATTGCAAACAGCTCTCTTTTGCTAAAAGGAAAAAGTAATTATCAGTTATGAAGCACAATTTGGGCGACAACATTCAAACATACGTCTTATCCTGGTACAAAGAGACTGGCAAACAAAGCTAAAGAAAGTCTACTAATAAAGCAAGCCACTCCTGTTTAATTGGGGCAGAGGGTCTGCACAAGAAGCCACAAAGAAGCTAGTTTTTAAATTTTTCAGCTACAGCCCAGATTCAACTCCTGCCTAAAACTGTATCAGACCCTGGCCTTGAGCCACAATCAGTAACAAATGGCTGAATATGAAAGTACTATGCCTGATACAAACATTACATTTTAAAGGATACTTTGAACACTAGCAACATGAAACATTATTAGTTTTAAGACCTTTGAGAGTAAAACACCACAGTCACATTCTGGAAAGTAGCTCCTTGAAAAATTAAACAGAAAAATAACATATGATTCAGCAATTCTACTTCTGGGTATACAGCCAAAAGAATTAAAAGGATTCAAACAGGTGTCTGCACACCAATGTTTATAGCTGCATCATTTGTAACAGCCAAAAGGCAGAACAACCGAGTATCCATTAACAGATGAATATATCAAAATCATGAAGACAAAATAGTGGTAAACAAGGGCTGGGAGAAGGGGAAAAAATCAGTACAGAGTTTCAGTCTGCAACGATGACAGTGCTGGAGATGAATAGTGGCAGCAGTCGCACAACAGTGTGAATGTACTTAATGCCCCAAACAATTCTCACTGTATACCTAAAACTGGTTGAAATGGGAAGTTTTAGGTTATGTATATTTTGCCACACACACACACACCCACCCACCCACCCACAGATATTTTAATGATTCCCTGTCTGAGTCCGCAAGCTTTTATTTCACCACCTACATTGAACTGAGCTCCCTTCCAAAAAGAAAGACCTGTATTATAATTTCATAACACCAGAAGTTTTAAAACACAGCACTCTCATCCATCACTGAATCCTTACTATGGCTACACACTTCTGATAATCTTAACCCTTGTTTCAATGCACCTACACAAATCACTGTATGTTTCTACCTGATGGTTCAGCGGTAAAGAATCCACCTGTGGTGTAGCAGAACAAGATTCAATCCCTGGGTCAGGAGGATCAACTGGAAAAAGAAACAGCAACCCACTCCAGTATCCTTGCCTGGAAAATCCCATGGGCAGAGGCGCCTGGTGGACTACAGCCCATGGACTTAGTGACTGCAACCATGACAATGCAAACCGCTAAGCAAACCACCTGGAACAGTCTCGCCCCAGTGACCTTCCTCTTACCCAGTATCATCAACAGTTTTAACTGCTGTTTTAAGAGCAAATGAAGGGAGGGGTGGCATTTTAAAAAGTCAGTTCATAAACTGCCAGTGACAGGGGAAGGGTGAGGGAGAAGATTATACACTTGAAATACAGCTCACTTTAGCATGCTACCTCATGTGCAGTATCCCGATAAGCATGGCAGCCAAATTTGCACTGAGTCTTCCCATAATACAGCAGCAGCTTAACCGAGAAAGCAAGTCAGCAGGCAGACTGGGTAGAAAATACACAAGCTGGACCAAAAGCTGCTGAGACTCTGCTGACAGAACCACCACTGTGCCTTCTTGTGGATCTAGTGAGGCAGGAAGACAAGTTAAATTTTAAAAGATATACAAACAAGAATTAATAAAGCAGACTGACCATTTTCACTGTGCTATGTTGAATTCTAACATATCAACTACATGAAAAAAAAAATATATGTATGGCTTAAGGTACTGCCTAGAGTAAGACTAAATACAATCATTATTTAAAGATAACATTTAACACTCGATTTCATAATATTCAAATGTGTTATTTGAAATAATAACTGATGGAGTTAAAGGTATTAGAAACAAAGCAAAACAGAAAAAAAAAAAAAAAAAAAAAAAACAAGCACTTTTGCCAAACAGGGACAATTATAATATCAACCTAATCCGGCCCCATCACTTCATGGCTAATAGATGGGGAAACAGTGGAAACAGTGGCTGACTTTATTTTTCTGGGCTCCAAAGTCACTGCAGATGGTGACTGCAGCCATGAAATTAAAAGATGCTTACTCCTTGGAAGGAAAGTTAGGACCAACTCAGATAGCATATTAAAAAGCAGAGACATTACTTTGTCAACAAAGGTCTGTCTAGTCAAGGCTATGGTTTTTCCAGTGGTCATGTATGGATGTGAGAGTTAGACTGTGAAGAAAGCTGAACGCAGAACAATTGATGCTTTTGAACTGTGGTGTTGGAGAAGACTCTTAAGAGTCCCTTGGACTGCAAGGAGATCCAACCTGTCCACCCTAAAGGAGATCAGTCCTGGGTGTTCATTGGAAGGACTGATGCTGAAGCTGAAACTCCAATACTTTGGCCACCTGATGCAAAGAGTTGACTCGTTGGAAAAGATCCCGATGCTGGGAAAGATTGAAGGCAGGAGCAGAAGGGGACAACAGAGGATGAGATGCTTGGATGGCATCACCGACTTCATGGACATGGGTTTAGTTGGGCTCCAGGAGTTGGTGATGGACAGGGAGGTCTGGCATGCTGCAGTTCATGGGGTTGCAAAGAGTTGGACACGACTGAGCAACTAAACTGAACTGAATTTAAAACCAAAGACTTATCTGAGTATACACACACACTCCTATATATAAGCAATACTGAAAAATACAGATTTTTAAATACCACACACAAAAGGTAGACACAAACCAACGTTTGTCATTTAATAAATGGGTAAATATAAAGTGGTGTATATTCAACAGTGGAATGTTACTCAGCATTAAAAAGAAATACAGTACTCGTATATGCTCGTAAATCCTAAGAACAGTATGCCAAGTGACGGAAGCCATACTGAGAAGATCCACATCACACAATGTCATCTGTGAGAAATGATCAAAACAGGCAAATACAGAGAGACAGAAATGGTGAGCAGTGGTTGTCAGGAGCTGAGGTAGGAAGAAATGAGGAAATAGGGATGGACTACTAATGGTAGAGTTTCTTTTTGAGGTGATAAAAATATTCTGGAATAAGATAATAGTGACTATCGCACAATCTTGGGAATATGATAAAAATTAATGAATTGCACAGTGTAAAATGGCCAATTTTATGGTATATAAACTGTGTCCTAATAATAAATACTAATTATACATATGCATATATGTATATTTTTATTGATATTTTTGCTAAAAGAATGAAAAGGTTTCAGGGGTGAGTGAAACGTTAATATATGAAAGCCGTACAAGATCTCAATAACGATTAAATAAGTAAAATTTGCCATCAAAGTTTCAAAAGAATTCTATAAAAATACCTGATCAGTTTTGAATTTGTGAATTTCGTGGCTTAAAAGATAATTTAAGATCTGAAGAAACATCTACAACCTTTAGTTTTCTTAAACTATTGTATTAAGTAATACTATTGAAAATGAATTTACTGTTTGATATTTTATTCATTTTACCATGGTACAATTAATGTATAATTTGAAGGAAAAGTAAAACCTAAAGATCTCCCCTTTGAAACATTGTTCTTAAGTCGGGGTAGACCGATAATTACATACACAGGTAAACAACACTCTTACCATAGATTCGGAGAGCAGTAACTTGTAAACTTTTGAGTAGCTCTTTATTTGCTCGGGCTGCAGCAGTATGGATAATGTCAACAAACTGTGTTGAAAGCTCAGGATTTCGGGAGCCGAGATGTGCAAGCTGCAGTGGTAAACCAGCCAACCAACGTGATAACACTTTACTACGGTATCTAAGGCCATCAAAGAAAAGGGAAATACACCACATTTATTTAAACATTTGAGAGCCTATAAGATGACTGGCATACTATATTCATCTATAGTATTTTCTAAGGTTTTACCCACTGTATTTTAAAAGTTTATGTAGTTTGGGGCACTATGTACATTGTAATTTTATCTTAAAGGACACAGGCTCTACTTAGCTTGTGAACTATTTACACTAATTTGTAATGACCGTTTTACTATATTAAGTCATTTATGCATTCAGTATAGGGTGCCCCCACATTAAGTGGCTTCAAACTTGGGTTATTTCCATTCTTGCACATACTTGCTCACTCTCTAATGTCTCATCTTGGACACGGCAATCACTTTTGCTGTCCCCCAAGAGTTCAGTGATTTACACACAACCTTTGGAGTCTACCAGACTTGAACTTAAGTCTCAGTCTGGCTGCCCTTTAACAGCATGACACTCACCAACTTATTTAACCTAAGCTTCCTTCTATAAGGCAGAAACCAACAGTACCTACACAAAAGTATGAGAATTACTGAAAAATTAAGAAAAGCACCTGACTCACAGTAAAGACTTGAATATGTTCTAACAACTACCTATGTATGCTGAGGTACCACAAATCCCGTTATCTTTCACCCAAACATCTCTTCCAGACTATCCCAAGTAAACCTCAAACTCACCACATCTAAGACTGATTCCTGAGTTCTACTCTTCGTGTTGTCTGCATCACCAGACAGCACCAAACCAAGCTGGACACTTTTGCTCTTTAAGATACCGCCATTTAAAAATTTATTGAAACATTTTTGACACCCAGTATTATGTTAGTTTCAGGTATGTATCACATAATAGTCTGACATCTGTACACATTGCAAATGGTCACCATACGTCTAGTAACCACCTGTCCTAATAAAAGTTACTGGTCATATTCTTTATGCTGTATATTATATCCCCATGACTTATTTACTTTATAACTCAGTTTGCACCTTTTAATCTCTTTCACCTATTGTACACCTCTCCTCTTCTACTGCCCTCATTCTTATACCATGTGTCCCAATATGTCACTAAGGGCCGGAGGTTAAACCTCCATAATTTTTATGGGAAGCAAAACAAAATTCTGAGGCTGCTACAGGTGGTTCCAATAATTGTCCTTTAGCTGTTAAGCAGACAAGTGGAAATATATGCTCAAAGAGACTTTTACCTTCTCAGTTATGTGTATAAAGGTTACTGAAACTATTATGTATGCCTTTTTATTTAAAAAAAAAAATAATAAAACCAAAAAGGATAAAAAGAAGATTTTCTCCAAAGATTTAATCACCCTATCATCTTATTCATACAGATTACAAGGTAACCTGGTAAGAAAAAGAAAAGCAAAATAACAAAGGAACTGTACCGGATTCTGTAAGATCTCAGTTCTTCTTTTTGATAGCTTTTACTGAAAAACTTCAGTAACAAAGTCGGAACTGGAAGGAGAAGGCCTCTCTGCTGATACAATGTATAAACTGCCTTTATGAGAGACTCTGTAGCCTCTAAGAAACAAGAGAAAACAGCTGCATGTGAGTCAAAATGTTTCTTCACCAGCACCATAATTCTTCTAAAAAGCACAGAAGCACCTTGTTCCTATGAGGAAGCAGATTTTAGCCACAAACTGATGACTACCTTCAAAATCCTACATCAATGGCCTAATAAAAAAGTCAAACCAATCGGAGATTACAGTACAAATTTTCCTAAGAGACAACAAACCTAGGAAAGGACAACAAATACCACAATACTAGAAAGGTGGATAAGCCAGGAACCAAACAGCAAAGTTCTGCTTGAATGAAAAGAATTAGTAAGTCACACTAAAAACTGACTTAATGCAACATAACTTCAAGTTACAAGAAAGGTAAAGAGATAAGGATCCACCAATTTCTAGTCAAACTAGATCAGAAAAGTATTTCTTTATCCTTAGGCTCAATGTCATTTCCTATTAATAAAACTTACCTTCTTTCACTCCAACTATGTAATCTAGTAGAAAACCTACCCATCAGCTTCAGAGTGGACCTACCCACCGAAAAGGGGGTGTTCTCAGCCATCAGGGTTCAAGCAGACATTCCTTCATGATTATGCTGGCTACCTTTTATGGCTCGAACGTAAATGACTATGAAATGTTTGACAGGTATGAACTCAAAATTAGATGCTCAACATTAACAGTATGCATAAGAGCCCCTCTCTTAAGTAAGGACAGAGCATTGACACCCACCTCTGTCTGACTGCATCTGCATTAACCTCCAGGAGACACCAAGCAATCTGTTCAGCTGCTTACTGTTTAGCCTAGACCCATCTTCAAGGGTTTCTGTTACAAATTTCCTTATCCTTTCTATCCAACTGGAATCCTTCTGCAAAGTTGAGGCATTTGCCAGGGAGACCATGATATCAGACAGTGTTAAATTCAGTAAAAGGTGATCTACATTATTCGAGAGAATCGTGCAATGCTTGATGCTAAAAACAAAGACACACATAACTGTTAAGTCTTGTATCTACCATGCCTGTTTCACTTAAACACTTAACTATTCCTCCCAGAATGAACTGTCAAGAAGGTAAGTATATTAAAGCGACTGTAAGCAAACCATTCATTACAGAATCAGAGTTGTTAAGGCATAAATTAAGAATGCATACTGCTCAGTTCATTACCCAAGTTGCTATTCACACAAGAACTACAGGCCCTTGAAACATGGTGTGGTAATCCTAGATGTACTACAGGGATAAGAACACTTGAAAACTTCAACACACTTGAAGATTTTCATTAAGCAGATATTTATATTAGGATGAAACTCACGACAGACCTTGATTCTGCTTCTAACTAATTTTGACTTGACAGAATCACTAATTTCTCCTGGCCACAATTTCCTTATATGTGAAACAGGAGACTGGTCTAGATAAGCCCAATTCTGAAACAATTTAATTTTATGACTCACATATTACAATCACTTTTTCTAACAGATTATCTTAAGAAAAACAAAATTTGCAACTTAGGATAAAAACCACTAGATATATAAACACTATATAAACACAGTGTAGATTTCAGGCTACACTGCATTCAACAGCAGAGCCTATTTATTCTCATGTTCAGAAACATGTAAAGTTGATTAAACTAAAAAAATACCTGAAACTAATTTATTTTAAAAGAAAGTTAACCCTGGATTAGGCATGAGAAAGGACACAGTCGTAAGGAACCACAAATACAAGGGGAGGGAAATTTTTAATATTTGGTGTTATTAGGGTATCAAATGTAGGGTTAGGAATGACAAATGGGACCAGATCACAAAGAGTTGAAAACTAAGGACACTAAAATCAATTCTGCAAGCACAGGAGTAACATAGTTGAAAAGTTCTTTCATTTCTGCTGATGAAAAAGAAAATATCAGTTACAAGACTCTAAACAAAGAAGTAGTTGTATGTCTACTTGAGCAATACAGGCAAGACGTGACAAGCTCAAGAAACAATGCTGGTACAGACTAGGAGAAAGGGGGATGTATAGCAAGAATAAAAATTAGCTGGATTTGAAGTCTGCTTAAATGCATACATGTATGTGAGCTTTTAGCTGAGCTGGTAAAGAATCCGCCTGCAATGCTGGAGACCCCAGTTCGATTCCTGGGTTGGAAAGATCCTCTGGAGAAGGGGTAGGCCACCCACTTCAGTATTCTTGGGTTTCCCTGGTGCCTCAGTTGGTAAAGAATATGGCCGCATTGTGAGAGCCCTGGGTTCCATCCCTGGGTTGGGAAGATCCCCTGGAGAAGGGCATGGCAACTCACTCCAGTATTCTTGCCTGGAGAATCCCCATAGACAGAGGAGCCTGGTGGCCTACAGTCATGGTGTCGCAGAGAGTCGGGACCTGGCTGAGTGAGTGAGTAAGCACAGCACAGCCCAGCAAAAAACTGGGAATTCTATCACGGAGAGAGAATGAATGAAAACTGGGACAGATGAGTAGCAATCTATACTACAAACCCAAAACTACTGGTAGGTTCTTTGCCCAACTGTTCAGTGCCCAAAACCAAGGCACATTTTATACTAACCAGACCACACAAAAACTCAACTGCATCATTTCTTCACCACAGGTAGAGCTTTTGAAGATCTACTTACCTATTACTGTCTGGAAGGTGTCAACAGACATTCAAAAGTTGGGAGAATTCATCCCGCTCCTCCAAGAATTTACACAAAATTTTAAAGTCTAAATACACTGACCACCAATTCTATGAGGGAGACAGGAAACTGGGGAAACTCATTTTCAGCAATGATAGAGGAGGAAATTAGAACTGATTCCCGTCCTGAAAATAACTTTAAAAGCTGGATGAAATAGTTTTTAACAACTCAAAAGCATTCAAGAGGTAACAAGGTGATGAACAATTGCTGGGTCCCCAAAATAAAGCAAGATCACAGTACTCAGGTTCCAAGGGCTGTGGAACCAAATACCCAATTCCAACGAAAAGCCTGGAAAACGGAACTAACCTTTCAGAGGCCTCACAGGGAAAAGTCAAACTCCAGAGCCAGACAAACATGGGGACTCTGGTATATTATCCCTACTTCAAGCTGAACCTGTAAGGGCTCCCTGCCAGAGTAACGGTGAACTGGAAGTAAAAAGAGCTCTTACATAAAACAATCCCAGTTATACATCATCTCAGTAGTTAACGCAACAATTTTTCCCAACTAGATCTATAGATTCAACACAATTCCAATCAAAACCCCAGCCAGTTACTTTATAGTTATCAACAAAATGATTTCTGAAGTTTACACACAAAGGCAAACACTAGACTACCCAACACAAGACCAAAGTGGAACAATGTTGGAGGACTCACACCACTCGATTTCAAGGCTTACTGTACTACAGTAATCAAGACAGCACAGAACTGGTGAACGAACAGACAAACATAGGTCAGTGGAAGAGCCCCAAGACAGGCCTACAAGTACAGTCAACTGATGATTTCAGACAAAGGAGCCGAAGCAATCCAAAAGAGAAACAAGAGTCTTTTTCTGCAAACAGTGCTGGAATAACTGGACAGAAACTCTAGAACTGAAAAATAAAAATAAAACAAATTCAACAAATGTATGTTTGAATGAGACAAAGAGAAACAAAAAATTCAGTAAGTGGGTCTTATATACAATCAATTAGTCTTTAAAGGGAAGGAGAAAAGTGGCATTAATATTTTAAAGATGAGAATTTTTCAGATGTGTTTAAACACTTCACTCAAGATCTCAGATTTAAGAAGCTCACTGAATTCCAAGGAAAATCAATAAAAAAGAAAACCACACCTGGATACATCATTGTCAAACAGCAGAAAATAAAGGACAAGGAGCAAAGTCTTATGGGGGAGGTGGGGGGGGGGTGGGGAGGGAAGTAACTTTTATAAAGTAGCAACAGTTCAGACTCATAGCTGACTTCCTAACAGCAGTGGGAACCAACAGAGCGAAGCGTTGCAGTCAGTACGGTCAGTACGCTCAAACAAGAAAACTGCCAAGCTCAAGCACTGTGCTCTGTTAAAACAGTCCTTGGAAATAAAGGAGAATACATATATTCTCCTTCATTTTATATTATATATATATATATATATATATATATATATATATATATATATTTGTGTGTGTGTGTGTAAATCCTCTAGCAGCTTCTAAATAAGCCTAATGAAGAGAGATGAAAAAAATGAAGAGCAAAAAAATAGAATATACAGATAAAACTCAGATGGTGGATACAAGTTCTCCAAAAATATTAATTTTTGCTTGAAAGTTCAAATTTTATCTCTAGCACAGACACTATTTTCCTGAAACTGATAGGCTTATTTTTTTCATTTCTGAGAAAATATCTACAAATACCCAAGTCTGAATAAGCATAGTTAGTCATTTAAATTAAAATCATGTCCATTGCAGAAAATACAAACAGAATGACAAGTGCATTTCCTCGAGACAACCATCATTCTTTGGCATGCAGCCAAAATACTTCAGGCACACTTTCCATTTCACCACACAGAATATTAAAATTACGTGTTTTCAAGGATTGTGACTTAATAAGATTAGTAATTTTTTACTTAATTAAGAACAATTTTAAGTGAAACTGGCATGTTCTTTTAAACTGTGAATGCATAGTGGTGAAGAATACTGTTAACCCTCCATACCGTTCTGCCTCCACATATTCAACCAACTGCAGATGGTGTATCATGTGTACGGATTGTGGCTTTCTGAATCCATAGATGCAGAATGTGTATTTGGAGGGCAACTTGCTTCTGGATCAGTGAAAATACCACGTATGACACTATGTCTTTACACAAAACTCAGACTGTACAACAAGAAGAGTGACCCCTCACATAAACCAAGGACTCCAGTGTAAATGATGTATCACTGAGGTTTGTATTTTACAACAGATACACAACTCTGGTGTGGGACGCTGACGTGAGGGAGGCTGTGCATCCATGGGGGTAGGAGTAGTGTATGAGGACTCCGTACTTTCTGTTCAATTTTAATACGAATCTAAAATTGCTCTAAAAAATGAACTCCATTTAAAAAAAAAAAAGGAATGAAATGCTAGCAGTGCCACAACATGAATAAACCTTAAAGATATCATGCTAAGTGAAGTTAAGCCAGACATAAAACAGTGTTTTCTGTTTCTACAGATACATGGTACCAGAACAGTCAAATTAATAAAGGGGAAAAATGCAATAGCGGTTCCCAGTACCTGGAGGGAGAAGAGCATAGGAAGCTGTTATTTAATGTGTACCGAGTTTCAGACTGGTAACATGAAAAATGTGAAATGTACTTAATGCCACCAATCAGTACACTTTAAAAATGGTTAAAATGCTAATTTTTATGCTATGGACATCTTACCACAATGAAAATAATATCTTTTGTAACTCCACAGTTCAACCCAAGATTAAAAAAAATCTAGACATCAGGTCAAAATTGAAGACCACCAGCTTAGGCCACATTGGCTCCTCTAACTTGAATCTGTGAATTTAGTAGATAGCCTCCAAAGGCTATCTGAGAAATATTCAACACGCTTCCTTATGGAAGTTCAAGAGCAGCCTGCGGACCCTCAAAACAAATCACTAGGGAAATTTATGGTAATACTGTCAATCCACTTTTGTTAAAAATGCCACAATTTCACCACCTCAGTGTCTTCATCGTTAACTCCTTTTTCACCTTCTATATCTTAGCACAAATCACTACCTAGGCA
The DNA here is from genome assembly GCF_963930625.1 of Muntiacus reevesi. Lineage (NCBI taxonomy): Eukaryota > Metazoa > Chordata > Mammalia > Artiodactyla > Cervidae > Muntiacus > Muntiacus reevesi. The sequence goes on from NW_027077850.1 coordinate 261,943, forward strand.
GGCAGCCCTCCCTAGGACCTATGCCCCCCATGAAAGAGCAGGACCAGCTCCCTACTATACTGATATACTTTTATTACCCTACATTCTTTTTCCTAAGTGCCTTCAACATATTAAGTGCCCAATAAAGTGAATAATGACAGTACACCCATATGCTTTGAGTAGTTTACTTACATTTAATGGTCTACCAAATTCCAAACATCCTTTTATTTAATCTCATTTTGATGAAAATTACACCTGAAACCTCTTCCTTGACAACATAAAAATCACATGTAATTATATTCACGCATTGAAGGATATTATCAACCTTATCCATGGACCTGATTAAAAACTTCTGTGTTAATAAGAAAACTGTATCTGGAGCAAGTAACAACTTACTTGCTCAAGAAAGTATCTCCATATTTGATTCTCTGTCACCTCCAACTCCAGAAACTCTAAATTAATGGTCCTAAAACATGGTTTTGATCCAACCAATAATAGTCTTCAATGCCTAAAGGATCAAGGATGAAAGAGAAATGAGAGTCAGAGACAAAAAATGACTTTCAGCATTAAAGTTAGTCATCAGTAGAAACCAATTTGATCCAGGTCTGTCCCATGTCCTCCATTATGCAATTTTATAGCTTTCTCATACCCTATAATATCTCCTTCCATTACTGCAATCATCCCTCACTTCACTTCTGCCTGCTAAAATCACATTCACATTAAAACACTACTCTCCAACACTGCCTTGTCTGTTTATCCTAACAAGGATCTGTCTTCTCCTATTAATTCCTATAGCATTTCTTGACTATAAAGTTCTAATGACACTTAAATATGCCTTGTGTGAAAGATGTAGATTCATTTTTCTTCCTGCAAGTTATTGAGCTTTTGTTTCTCAGCCTTAAAACTACCCTTCCACGCTCTTACTTTGTGATCCTGGGGGTGAGTCACATTTTCTCCTTTACAGTTTGCTTCTTGTTAGGCTCTGCCAATAAAGTGCTTGTTTTTGTTTAGTCACTAAGCTGTGTCAGACTCTTCAGCAACCCCGTGGACTACAGCCCGCCAGGCTCCTCTTTCCATGGGATATTCTAGGCAAGAATACTGGAATGGGTAGTCATTTCCTTCTCCAGCAGATCTTACCAACCCAGGGATTGAAATCTGTCCCTGCACTGGCAGGAGGGCTCTCCACCACTGAGCCACCTGGAAGTCAAGGGGTACTTGAGACCAGAAAGCTGGAGGAGGAAAATGCGGCACTTTCTGTTTGCTTCCTAGTCCTATTTTTTGCTTCCTTTTGCCAGCAGTGCAACCCAACCACTCTTCAGGCCAGCAGCAGTTCATTCTAGCAGCCAGAGTTGGTTCCAGTCTGTATCTTCCTGACACAGAACCAGTATCACCGTGCCCCTAGAACACCAGCGCCAGCCAGCAGAACCCTCTTCGCTGAGCCCTGTACCCTTACCCCACTGGGCCCCTCTCCTGATCCCAAAGACATTAGTCCCAGCTGAGTGCAAACCCCTTCCTCGAGGCCTGAGTTTGGGCTGCAGCCTTTCTTTCCAGCCACTTGCCCTCTTCTCTTTGCTCTCCGGTCAGGAGGCAGTGGTGGCTTCCGACAAGACCTTGCTGTTCCCTTTTGTCTTTCCACTATTAAGTGGAAATGCCTAGTTAACAACCGGTTGTATTAAATTCTCTGTGAAAATCACTGGTATGATTTCCATCTCATGACTAGAGTCTGACACACATTTTTATCAATTTTAAGATTTTGTATTGATTTTTGCAATTTATGAATCACTTAAGAGATCAAAGAATATACCTTAGGGCATCTAATTATCTGTCATAATACTTTACTTACAGTGAGAGACCAAAAAACTTCAGTGAATGAAGTTTATCTGCCTACAACATACTTATCACTTCTGAGCATATCCTCTGAACTCTGCCCAAAGAGCCTCACTGATTCTCCAAGTAGTTTCTTCCTTTTGATAAGTTTAAGAACCTTCTGACAAAGACTTTAAAATCTGTTCAAGCGTTTGCTCATTTGGGGAATTGCACCTTGAGTATCTGTATCTGCTTGTCAAGTTTTATTTGGTAATTTGTTTTTACGTTTATCTGCTCTTACTTCAGGTAAACATTTCAAATAACTTCCAGGCTTACACTTTTCCAGTGAAACTTCATCCATAATTTGTTCTTTTCACTTATTTTAAAAAAGATAACTGCTTTTCTTCAATTATCCCTCTTCCATCAGGATACTGATAACAGTTACATTACGCTTCCTTGTGTATATAAATGAGAGCAGAAACTAGTGATGTTATGCTCTCAAAGATTCAGTAATTACACAGTGCCTCTCACAAACAAACTATCCACTCTAAGCAAATTTTTATTAAATTCTTATCTATACAATTTGATAACTGACACTCATTTAGCACAAAACTTTCACTTCACAGATTAAAAATAAAAATAAAAACTAAGTAAAATTGGAAGTCCAGGGCTTAAAGTGACTTGTTTAAGATCAGATACTACAGCTTTTATCTTTACTTCACAGTCTAGATAACAACTACTTGCAGTGTACAAAGTTCAGTGTGAGACTGTTTTCTGAAAATGTCAGGTTAAACAGTGGATGAGAATGGCAATATCTTTTATTTGTCCCTTTCCTTTTTTTGCTTGGTTATTTCTTTTAAGGCATATGGAAAATTACTCCTAAAATGGTGTTTGAAATCAGTAAGGTAATTCTTTCAAAGCCATGACTCCTAGTAAAATAAGCACAGATTAGAAAATCTGTAAGAAACAATAACTTAAAATAGCAAATAAGACTTTAAGCAGAAACTTAACAACTTGTCAATATTCACTTACAAATTTACCCTTATAACACACCTTTTGCTAATGATATAATATGTAAATAAATCTTAAAATCTGAATAAACTGTTAGGCCATCCAACTTTCACCCACAGTTCTTTTTGGTGCTTTCATTTTTACATGCATTTCATCTACTTAAAATGAGAAAAAAAGGGAGAAAGTAAAATTTAATAAAATTCTGATTTTGAACTACTAATGCAATATTTATAAAGTATACAAGAAAATCTTCTACTTAGTGTTCCATTTAAGAGTAACTATATTCTCTAGAAATTCTATTGCTCATTAAAGACATTTAATACCTTCACAAATCAATGTGTTTGTCTAAATTCTTCAGCAGTATTCTTCAATGTATCATGTTCTCCTACCTGAAACACTGATTCCCTACTATCCAGAGGACCAATCATTCCAGTCTGCCAGTGGCTGAGGGGTTGCTTGGGATATGGGACATGAGACACTACAATAGCTAGCTCCAGCTCTAGCAAACCTGGAGGCCAAACTCAGACCATAAATCAACAGCTAGCTATTGCAGCATATCTCCTTAGTTACCTTCACTGGGTTTTCCTCTTTTTCTTAACCTAAAAATGTGTCCTTGACAACCTCTGGACTTCTACTAGGTATCTTAAATTTAACATGAATAAACTGAACTCTCCTATGGGCAGTCACATCATCATCTGGACCACAGTACAGGCATCACCCCTGCTCCTCTTTCCTTAACTACATACACCAGCATTCCTGCTGGTTTCACCAGAATCTGGCTGCTTCTCATCACTTCAACCACCACCTGCCGTTCGACTCCAAGCCACCATCACCTCTCACTTAAGACTGCTGTCTCAGGTTCCCAAAGGCCCTCATGCTTTTCCTCTTGCCCCCCTAAACTTAACTCTCTACACGGCAGCCAGGGTGATCTTTTAAAACACAAATCCTACTTCACAATATTACAGGGAAGGATAAAGGAGATAATATATATAAAGGAAGGACAGGTCATCCATGGGATCAATGATCTCAGTTGGGCCCATTTTGCTAGAGTTGGAGAATGAGGGCATGGGGGTTTTTAACTGTTTTATTTGTAAATCTGGCATATTAAAGTTAAATAAACATAATTTAGATCATGCCACTCCTCTGCTCAAAACCCTCCAATGTCTTTTCACCACACTCAGGTTAAAATTCTAAGTCTTTACCACAGACCACAAGGTACCACATGATGTGGCTACTGTCCGTCATGTCCCCCCTCATCACCCACCATTCTCCCAGGACCTCACTTGCACATGCCTTGCTGCCATTCCTCAAGTATGTCCAATCTGTTCTCACTTCAGGGTTTTGCACTTGCTGTTCCCTGTGCCTAGAAGGGTCTTCCTACAGGTCTTCACAAGACTTGCTCCTTCTCTTCATTCACTGACATGCAAATATTAAGAAGGCATTTCCTGACCACCTAGTTAACAGGTACCTCCCCGCACACTGTTTCATTACATCTTCTCTCTTACCCACTTTCATCTTTCTTCCTAATGATGACATGATGGACATCAGCTATTTGTTTGCCATCTCTCAACCCCACCAGGAGCTAAGTGTTTGCCTTGTCAGTCATGTTTATCTCTGTATTCCCAGAGTCTAGACAGAACCTAACTCACTGCAAAGCAGCACTATTCAAAAGACCTTTCTGCAGTGACAGAGCCATTTTCTTCTTGTATTTGTGCTGTCCAATACAGTAGCCACTGCCACCTGAAGCTACTAAGCATCTAAAATGTGACTACTGTTTACTGAGGAACTGAATTTTAATTAAACAGCCAAATGTATAGGTGCTCAATTAACCTTTGCATCTAACTCTTTCTCACAAATTCTGATCTTCATGGTAAAAACAAAACAATAAGGAAACATTTACACTGAACGCAGCAAGCATTAAAATACAAAGCTAGGACACAACAAAATCTCTATAGTGTATAAAATTATACTACTGACCTAAAGTTAATAATACAGGACTCCAAAAACTGAAGTTAATTAAAAAGTTAACATTACATTGTATTTTAAAACACTGTGTGTTTTAAAAATATTAAATACAGTATACTTTAAATTAAGGATCCTAAGGATACAAAGAGTGTATTACAAATAAACCACCTCAGTCAGGATCTGAGTACTCAACCACTGAAAATAAGATTTAATATTAACTTGAGATTTCTTTCCAAAGATGAAAGATTTCAAATTCCTAAAAAGCTTTACAATAAAAAATACTTGGGCAAAAATGAAACTTCTCAATTATGCAGCAAATACAAACACACTATATGCGTTTAACAAAACTTAAAAAGTAAGCAGTCAGTTACCCTAAGGTTGCACCCTAATACAGATGCCAATTTATCAACAGAAAACCTACACATTTTGAGAGAAAAGAGCTACAATTCAGCCTGTGGTGCATAATTAGAATTTAAGACCAAGAAATGCCATTTCATTCCTCCTAAAGTTTGAACTTTGACCACTCAATACTTTAAGTACTAAGCTATAACTAAGGTGAATGAGAAAGTGGAACTGACAGCAGGAATGGTAATGAAAAATAAACTAACAGACATTTTAATGTAATCTGGTGTAACATACATATTTATACTTTGTCTGCAAAGTAATAGATTTACCTTATTCAGTTATTATAGTTCAAATCTGCCGTGGTAAATTAGAGAACTCTGCCAATGGATGCTTTTAAATACTATTTCAGTTTGAATTTGCACCATACCTGCAACTGCAGCTTACCTACAGTAAAGGTTAACTTTAAGAAATATTTTCCGATTTATATCCTTTATCAAGAAAATAGAGAGAGACTGAGTAACTCTCTTAGTAAATGTCACATTGCACTTGAAAAGATGTGGGTTATTTTCAAATATCTTTTTATGTTGGTTTCTAACGTAATTCCACTGTGATAAGAGAACAGACCCTGTGTGATTTCAATACCTTTAAGACCATGAAATTTTTGCACGTTGTTTTATGTCCTTGGATAAGTTCCAGAGTCTCCCAATTTACAGTCTATGGGAACTTGAATAGAATTTGTGTCCTACTGTTGTGTAAAAATTGTATAAATCTTAATTATATTGAATTGGTTCATAGTGTTTTTCAGGTCTAGTATATCATTCTATTTCTCTACATATTCATTCTATTAATTTTTGAGAGTTTGATACTAAAACTCCAACTAAAAATCTTAATTTATCTCCTTAAAAAATAATTGTAATATACAGTGTATTTTCCAAGTCTCCTGTAAATGTGTTATCATACTTTCAGAATTTAAAAAATTGAAATTAAAAAACTACTATGTATGAAGTAAATAAACCCCAAGGATGTATTGTACAGCACAGAAAAAATAGTCATTATTTCATAATAAAATGGAGTATAATCTGTAAAAATACTGATTCACTGTATTGTATAACTGAAACAAATGTAACATTATAAATCGGCTATGTGCTCATGCATACTCAGTCTCTTCCATCGCGTCTGACTCTTTGCCACCCTATGGACTACAGAACACCAGCTCTTCTTTCCATGGGACTCTCCAGGCAAGAATACTGGAGTGGGTTGCCCTGCCCTCCTCCAGGGGATCTTCCCAACCCAGGGATTGAACCCAAGCCTCCCGTGTCTCCTGCATTGTAGGCGGATTCTTTACTGCTGAACCACCAGGGGAGTAAATCAACTATATTTCAATATAAATACCCTCCTCAAAAGAGAGACTGAGTAGGAAGATAAAGATCAGAGAATCTTAAGTGATACATCAGCCAAGAACCCTGATTTAAACAAAGAAGCTCAATTATATATTATGGCAATCAAGGAAATATGAACACTAGATCTTTGATAATATTAAGGAATCGTGGATAATGATAAAGGAATTTAAATTATTTTTTTAAAAGACTCACTGCCTTTTAAGAAAACATGCTGAAACATTTATGGATGAAATGATGGTATAAGATGATTTGCTTTGCTTTGGTTTAGGATTTGCTTCAACCATCTGTATGAAGGGTTGGGGGGTGAGGTGGGTCGAGCAGAAATAGAAAAAGCTTGTCCTTGAGCTGAAAACTTGGAGCTGGAGGATAAGAGAATATGGAGATTTGTGTTCTATTTTTTGTGTGTGAAATTTTCTACACTATAATCTTTAAAAAAAGAAAAAACTAGTAGAGCCATTTTTTTTTTAAATGCAAGTAGGTCATAAGAGAGTAAGAAGATTTCCAATAATGAATAAACAACCTGCAAATAGCTATATATTATGGTTATCCTACTGGAAATTTTAATATAAATAAATTCACTTATTTGGGAAAGTTTCTTTCAGGTTATATGTTGTATTTGGAAAATATAACAGCCATACCCAGGGGCAAGTGACAAGACTCATCTGCACACCTGGGTCTTCACTGCCAGTGCCTGTGACACTTGACTATTTTACCATTTCCACGTTACCATTCTCAGAATATAAGGCAAATCTTGCCTGAATCACTGTCACTGACCCGAGAGGGTCCTAGCCCAGAGTCTTAAAGAAGGTCTTCCTCCAGAAATTAGACACGGTCCTTGTGTAGTTCTGTCCTCTAGAATCTTTCTCCCAAGTAACATAAGAACAAGAGGAGAAAGGCAGAGATGATCTGGATTTCTTGAGCCATCTGGGTGGATCAAGTTTTTTATTTCTTTCCTCTGCACAAAGTCCCTCACCTGTGACAAGCTTCAGCATTAGGTCCTGGTGACACAGTCCCCTGCGGGGGGAGATAGAGAAGTAAGGAGACAGGTAGTAGTAAGTAGCTTCTTAATCTGACTAAGATCAATTTAATTTGAAAGAGGAAGTAGCTTTACAGCAATCCTTTTTCTCATCATTGCCAGATTACCTCATTGCTTTAAAAGAAAATGAATTCCTCCATCTCAAGTGTTTGGCAAACAATAGTCAGCAGATTTGTGTAAAAAAAAAAGTATACCTAGTCAATTAGGGGTCGATTACAAATTTCTATTTGGGGAGTCTCCAAATTGGGAACCTGAGAGTAGAGTAGAAAAAAGATTTTTCCCTTTGAATACTTCATGCTTTTAAAATTTTGAGCCATGTGAATGTATTGCTTTATGTAATTAATTAGTTAACTTATTAAAAATAAAGATTAAATAAATAAATAAAAATAAAGATAAACATGGAGATCATAATGCCTAAAAAGAGATTAAGATCACAGGGCCATTTGCTTCTAATGTAAAAACTAATACAAATCACTCTGTTAAGAATCAAAAGGCTATTATAATTAAATGACACATAATATCAGATTTTCTTTTGCAAAATAGGCCCTTATGGGCAAAGTTGGTGAATTCTGAATAAAATCTCTAAGTTAGATAACAGTATTGTATCAATATTAATTTCCTGACTTTAATAATAGTACTGTGGTCATATAAAAGTTTTTTTAAGAAACACACTTCAAAACATTAGGGGTAAAGTGGTGTCATATCTGCAACTTTCTCTGAAAGAGTGGGGATGAGATATATAGAGAAAGACAGAGAGAAAATAATAATAATAAAGTAGACTCGATAAAATGTTGATATTTACTGGCAAAGAGGGGGAGCGCCTGGAACTCTCATACACTAATGGCAGAAGTAAAAAATTATGACTATTTTTGAAACCAGGCAATGCTTTAATAATGTTAAACATAGACTTATCATATGGCCTAGCAATTACAGTCCTAGGTATTTACCCTAGAGAAATTAAAACATAGAGATCCAAAACATGTGTCTAAGAATGTTCATATCAACTTTATTCATAATAGCCCAAAGTGCAAACAATCTCCATGTTCATCAATAGGAGAGTGAATCACATTCATCAATAGGAGATGAATAAACAAATATTTATCAACAGGAGAGTGAATAAACAAATGTATTCTCACACAAATGTTTGACAAACATTATTTTCACAAACAAATGTATCCACCTGCAAAGTGGGAGACCTGGGTTCCATCTGATCCCTGGGTTGGGAAGATTCCCTCGAGAAGGGGAAGGCTACTCACTCCAGCATTCTGGCCTGAAGAATTCCACGGGCTGTATACACATGAGGTGACAAAGGGTCAGATATGACTGAGTAAGTTTCACTTCACTTCATTCACACACCAGACACTGGGACATGATTCCCATGGGTCCCTTGTGTTTCCACATGTCTTATGAATAGAGGTGCTGACAGTTTTGCTCCAGACAATCTTCTTTAAAAAAAAAAAAAAACACTTGCACAGTAGATACCCTTGGAAAATATAATTTCTCCATCTGGAGCAGAAGGCAAATTTTTTGGAGTCCAGTATGATGAAGATAATGTCTCCTTCCAGGAACAAAGGTTGGGCAGATTTTCTTGAAGTCTCTTATTAAAGATTGAGGTTTTCTAAGCTTAGGGTTCCTCAGCTATGACTCAAGATTTACTATGTGTGGACATTTAGGTTGTTTTTACCTGTATAAGTTTATTGAGGCATAACTTACATGCAAAAAAATCATATTTGATCTGGTACAAGCATGAATCCGAGGCAGCCTAACTTTTTAGCTTGCAAACAGGATAAAATCTCAGATTCTTCACAGTCCTTGCCAGTGGAATGCTGCCCAGCAACAAAAAGGAAAGAATCACTGAGACACACAGCAGTACAGATGAGTCTTGCAAACATTATGCTGCGTGAAAAAGCTGAGCCCGAATCAAGTATGATACTGTCTAATTTTATTTACTGAAAATTCTCCATCGAGCAGAATAAATCTGTATTAATAGAAATCACAATGGCAGTTGCCTGAGCCAGGGAGTTTGGGGCATGTTGACAGAGGTAAAGGATGAAGGATTTTCCCAAGAGTCCAGTGGTTAAGAATTATCCTTGCAGTGCATGGGACACGGGTTCCGGGAACCAAGGTTCTGCGTGCTGCAGCACAGCTAAGGCCACGCGCTGCGGATACTAGGTGAGGAGGAGCCCCACAATGCGACTAAGGTCCGGTGCAGGCAAATAACCAAGTCTTTAAAAGGAGGTGAGGGGGAAGCTTTCTAGCGTGGTGGGAGTGGTGGAACTATTTTGTATCTTTGTTGTGTTTGCATGGATATATACATCTTTCAAAGTGCATCAAACAGTGTGCCCTAAAATGTATAATTTTGTTATATGTGAATTACACCTCAGTAAAATTACATAGAAATAGTCTAAATATTTATCAACATGTGAACAGATATGCAAAATATGGTATATACATAAAATGGAATATTATTCAGCCTTGAAAAGGAATGAAATTCTGAAACATGCTAGAACATGGGTGTTCCTTGAAATCATTACACTACGTGAGAGACGTCAGACATGAGAAGACAGTTACTGTGTGATTCCACTTCTTTGAGCTGCCTGGAATAGACAAATTCATAGACAGAAAGTAGAACAGTGGTTATCCAGGGCTGTGGAGTTGTGGTCTAGTGGGTACAAGGTTTCAGTTTGAAAGGATGAAATAATTCTGGAGATGGAGGTGATGGTGTTGTACAACAGTGTGAACACACTTAATGCCACTTAACTGGACACCCAAAATGTTTAAAATGATAAATGATATATCTAGTACATTTATATGTATTACAGTAGTGGTGTGAAAAAAAATAATCTCTCTCTCCAGTGGTGTGCTGCAAAATGTATAACAACCAGCTATGAGAGGGAAGCATATTGGTAGTATTCACTTTGATAGAAACACTCCCACAGTGATCCAGTTCAAGCAACAGTGTGATATCACTGAATGTAGAGTTAGGAAAAGATACAAACAACTGACTTTACAAAGTCAATAGGAGTTGGCTCAAAGACACTACTGTCTCTATCCAACCAACCGATTGTTAGTACACAGCAAATCCAGTAAAGAAAACACAACATAAAAGTTATAAAGAAAAAGGGAAAAAAATCACCCCACCACTACTTATAGGCAGTTGTCTGTATGCCAGCCAGGGAGGTCGATGGTTATTTGTGGGCTGATAACATACAGGAACAACAAAGTGCCAGTTCACTGATCCTGCAGGCTGGAAGGCATCAATTCTGGTTGGTTGGTACCCATTGCCACATCAGTTATTAAATCTTGTGGCTCTTATTCCTGGTGGTGACATCCAGAAAAGGAAAACTGTGGGACCTTCTTGAATCATGTAAGTTTAGCTACCAGTAGGTAACCCTTTAAAATTTTTATCGATCTTTACTGTCATCATATTCCCTTTGTTTTGGCACAAAATGGCTGCAAAAGTACAGGAGATACAAAATTTTGAAGCCATTTCCAGAAGATTTAGGCTGATTCTCGGTGCCAGTGACTCTCAGATAGGGTGTGCATGTAATTACTTGGAGTAATCTTCATTTTGAAAGAACTACAGGTGATTCTAATGCAGTTGGTTCACAGAACACATTTGGCAACATGGTTCGATGAGGTAGCTCTTTCCCTTCTCCCCTTTCATAATTTCACACCACAACCACATTGCTCTAAGATGCAAATTAGGGTAACTGATGTTATAAAACGTGTCCCAATGTGTGTAACAATGTCTGAAATGATTTTAAGAATATTCAGTATAGAAAAGGTGACATAAAATTGTGCTAATTCATTTTACTGTCATTGGTGAAACAAGTGTTATTCAAGCCTTTTGATGTGGCAGAAATATTTTAAGACAACCCCTTCTATTCTTTGAGCAGGAAATAAAATCTAGCAAACTGTGTAGCCAGTAACCTTAGGGATGGTACTTGAGGCTTGATCTCTAAAAGATGTTGAGTCCAAAAGTTGAACCTAAATCTGCCTGTATTGTTCTGCCTTGAGTGAATCTTTCATGCAGGCTGTGATCAGTGCATTTAAAAGAGCAGAGATCTGAATTTTATTGAGATTTACCTTATGTTTTATTATTGTGGGCTTGCCAGGTGGCACTAGTGGTAAAGAACCCACCTGCCAATGCAGGTGATGTAAGAGGTGCTGATTGGATTTCTGGGTCAGGAAGATCGAGGAGGGTGTGGCAACCCACTCCAGTATTCTTGCCTGGAGAATCCTATAAACAGATGAACCTGGTGGGCTACAGTCCATAGAGTCGCAAAGAGTCGGACACAACTGAAGCAACTTAGCATGCATGCATGTCTTATTAATAATGAATTTCTGTTTAGTAAATGTTTCATAGTTATGTGCCAGACTTGCTTTCCTTATAACATGGTGGCAAGGTTAAGAAGGCATCGTTAGTCTTCATCCACTCTAATTAATAAATGCTACATGAATCTACCAAAAAGAACCTTATAACTGTGCTTGAAAAGTTGGCTTAGGGTAGCTCTTTATAGGGTGTTTGGGGGAACACTAAACCCCAAGATGCTCATTTGAAGATAGAAGACCTGCAAAAAAAAAAAAAAAAAAAAAAAAGAGAGAGAGAGAAAGAGAAGAGAAAGAAGACTTGCATGATTAAATAAACATAGGAAATGCTGCATAGGCGAATATTTTATTTTTTTTAATTTAGTCCACCATTTACCAAAGTTATTGATTAAAGATTTTAAAATTTCATAAGAATAACATTTTGTGGAATATATATTTAGCAAAGAATTCTCCAGTGCTCTGGTGAAAATTTTAGCTGTGAAGGGGAACACAGGGATAGAGAGGCAAATTAATTTGGCATTCTTGACTTCAAACTTACATTAACCACATTTGTTTCCACTATTAAATGTAAAGAATTTGATGGATTTAACAACAGTCATCAAGGATAGTCAAAAGGTAACTTCCTCAGTGGTCTGGTGCAGCCAAAAATCAACTGGAGAATATACCTCAGGTGCCCGCTGCAACTCGAGAAAAACCATGAGGCTTCCCCCTCGCTACGAGATGAACCCCAATTCCCCAGCATTGCGTGAAGACCAATTCCGTGTTCCCCATCAAACAAGAAAGGAGCCTTGACTTCCTTGATGGAACTCCAGAGAGGCCCCAAGAACACTGTCACAAGTCTAGAGGGACCTGAGGTCACCACAATCACACAAAAGAGCTCCATGTACCACAAATCAACTCGAGATGAGGCCTGATTCCCCTGCAATGGCTCCAGAGCTAGCAGGCGTTCCCCTGCAAACACAGCAAGTGGCTTGCCTTCCTTTAGGCAACTCCAGAGATTCCGCGAGAACACCATCCCAAGTCTAGAGGAACACGAGTTCAGCACAGCAACTAGAGAGAAGCTCCGTGTACAGCAAATCATCTCGAGATGAGAGCTGATTCTCTGGCTTTGACTCAAGAGGAATGCCAACTTTCCACAAGCATCTCAAGAGGAGGCTTCTCTCAGCTATAGGTATGTGAGAGGGACCCTGAGTTTGCTGCCTCAAGTGGAATGGACACTGAGATGCCGTGACTCGAGATAAGGCCGGATTTCCCTGCAGTGACCTGAATGCAAGCTCGTCTTTCATCTCACGAGATGAAGGGATGTCTGAATCCCCTGTGGAGACCCTAGAGAAAGCCCTAGTTCCACGTATCATCTCAACAGGAGGCCTCACACTCCTTTCAAAACTCGAGAGTCACGCGGAGGTCAATGCCTCAAAAGGAGACGATTCCTGACTCCTCTTGAAAATTGATAGGAATCCCAATATCCCTGTGGCAACTGGACAGGAACCCTGGGTCTCTCGCCTCACCTTGAGAGGGGTCCCTATTGCCCTATCAAGCCTCGATGAGAATACCGAGGTGTCCCTAACATCTAGGCAGGAGTCCTGATGTCACTGAACAACATGAGTTTTGAAGGGTCATTCCCGCCGTAACTCGAGAAGATACCCCAGGTCCCCACCACAACTCAAGAAAACCCAGGAGAATTCACCCTCGCCGTGAGATGAGGCCCAATTCCACTGCATCGCATGTAAAGCAATTCCGTGTTCCCCATAAAACAGGATATGAGCCTTGACTTCCGTGATGGAACTCCAGAGAGTCCCCAAGAACACTGTCGCAAGTGTAGAGGGACACTGAGGTCCCCGCAGCAACACGAAAGTGCTCCGAGTACCCAGATCAACTCGAGATGAGACCCGATTCCCCTGCACTGGCTCCAGAGCAATCCCGCTTTCCTCATCAAACTAGACAAGTGGCTTGACTTCCCTTAGGCAACTCCAGAGATTCCCCGAGAGCACCGTCCCAAGTCTAGAGGAACACCAAGTTCAGCACAGCAACTCGAGAAAAGCTCTGTGTACCCCAAAACATTCGAGATGAGAGCTGATTCCCTGGCTTCGACTCAAGAGGAATGCCAACTTTCCACAAGCAGCTCAAGCGGAGGTTTTTCTCAGCTCTAGGTATGTGAGAGGGACCCTGAGTTTGCTGCCTCAAGTGGAATGGACACCGAGATGCCCTGACTCGAAATAAGGCTGGATTTCCCTGCAGTGACTTGAATGCAGGCTCGTCTTTCATCTCACAAGATGAAGAGATGTCTGAATCCCCTGTGGAGACCATAAAGAAAGCCCTAGTTCCCCACCTCATCTCGACAGGAGGCCTTACATCCCTTTGACAACTCGAGAGGAACACGGAGTTCAATGCTTCAAAAGGAGACGATGCCTAACACCTCTTGAAAATTGATAGGAATAGCAATATCCCTGTGGCAACTGCAAAGGGAAGCTGGGTCAACACCTCACCTCGAGAGGCATCCCTATTGCCCTGCCAAGCCTCGAGGAGAATCCTGAGGTGTCCTTCAAAACTAGACAGGAGTCCTGTCGCTGCTCAACCAACACGGGTTTTGAAGGGCCATCCTCGCCGTAACCCAAGAACATACCCTAGGTCCCAGCCGCAACTCAACATAAACCATGAGACTTCCCCCTGGCCGCGAGGTGAGGCCCGATTCCCCTGCACTGAGTGCAGAGCAAATCCGTGTTCCCCATCAAACATGAAAGGAGGCTTCACTTCCTAGATGAAACTCCACATAGTCCCCAAGAACACTGCCAGAGGTCGAGAGGGACCCTGAGGTCACCGCAGCAAAACAAAAGAATTCGTGTAAATGAAATCAACTCGAGATGAGGCGCAATTGCCCTGCATTGGCTCCAGAGCCATCTCGCATTCCCCATCAAACATGACAAGTGGCTTGACTTCCTTTAGGCAACTCCAGAGATTCACCAAGAGTACCGTCCAATATCTAAAGGAACACAAAGTTCAGCACTGCAACTCGAGAAAAGCTCCCTGTACCCCCAAATCATCTCGAGTTGAGAGCTGCTTCCCTGGATTCAACTCAAGAGGAATGCCAACTGTCCACAAGTACCTCAAGAGGAGGCTTCTCTCAGTTATATGTATGTGAGATGGGCCCTGAGTTTGTGGCCTCAAGTGAAATGGACACCGAGATGTCCTGACTCGAAATAAGGCTGGATTTCCCTGCAGTGACTTGAATGCAGGCTCGTCTTTCATCTCACGAGATGAAGGGACGTCTGAATCCCCTGTGGTGACCCTAGAGAAAGCCCTAGTTCCTGGCCTCATCCCAACATGAGACCTCACATCCCTGTGAAAACTCGAGAGGCACACGGAGTTAAATGCTTCAAAAGGAGACGATGGCTGACTCTTCTTGAAAAATGATAGGAATCCCAAAATTCCTGTGGCCACTGCAAATGGAACCTGGGTTTCCCCTCTCACCTTGAGAGGCGTCCCTATTGCCCTCCCAAGCCCCGAGGAGAATCCCGAGGTGTCCCTCGCAACTAGACAGGAGTCCTGACATCACTGATCCAACCCGAGTTTTGAAGGGCCATCCTCGTCATAACACGAGAACATAATCCAGGTTCCCACCGCAACTCGAGAAAAACAATGACACTTTCCCCTCGCCACGAGATGAGGCCCGATTCCCCTGCACTGCATGCAGAGCAAGTCCGTGTTCCCCATCAAACAGGAAAGGAGCCTTGACTTCCTTGATGGCACTCCAGAGAGTCCCCAGGAACACTTTCACAAGTCTAGAGGGACCCTGAGGTCCCCGAAACAACATGAAAGCACTCCATGTACTCCAAATCAATTCGAGATGAGGCCTGATTCCCCTGCACTGCATGCAGAGCAAGTCCATGTTCCCCATCAAACACGAAAAGAGCCTTGACTTCCTAGATGAAACTCCACATAGTCCCCAAGAACACTGTCACAGTTCTGCAGGGACCCTGAAGTGACAGCAGCAGCACGAAAGAACTCGTTTAACTCAAATCAACTCTAGATGAGACCCGATTCCCCTGCATTGACTCCAGAGACATCCCTCATTCCCCATTAAACAGGGCAAATAGCCTGACTTCCTTTAGGCAACCCCAGAGATTCACCGAGAGCACCGTCCCATATCTAGAGGAACACCAAGTTCAGCACAGCAACTCGACAAAAGCTCCGTGTACCCCAAAACATTTCGAGATGAGAGTTATGACACAGGAGGAATGGAAACTTTCCACAAGCACCTCAAGAGGAGGCTACTCTGAGCTATAGGTATGTGAGAGGGATCCTGAGTTTGCTGCCTCGTGTGGAATGGACACCGAAATGCCCTTACTCGAAATAAGGCCGGATTTCCCTGCAGTGACTTGAATGCAGTCTCGTCTATCATCTCACAAGAAGAAGGGATGTCTAAATCCCCTGTGGATACCCTAGAGAAAGCCCAAGTTCCCTGCCTCATCTCGACAGGAGGCCTCACATCCCTTTGAAACTTTGAGAGGCACGTGGAGTTCAATGCCTCAAAAGTAGATGATGCCTGCCTCCTCTTGAAAATTGATAGGAATCTCAATATCTCTGTGGCAACTGGAAAGGGACCCTGGGTCTCCACTTTACCTCAAGAGACTTCCCTATTGCCCTCCCAAGCCCCGAGGAGAATCCCGAGGTGTCCCTCGCAACTAGACAGGTGTCCTGACGTCGCTGACCCAACACAAGTTTTGAAGGTCCATCCCCACCGCAACTCAAGAACATACCCCAGGTTCCCACCGCAACTCGAGAAAAACCATGAGACATCCCCCTCGCCGTGAGATGAGGTCTGATTCCCCTGCATTGCATGCAGAGCATGTGTGTGTTCCCCATCATACTTGAAAAGAGTTTTGACTTCCTTGATGGAACTCCAGAGAGTCCCCAAGAACACTGTTACAAAGCTAGAGGGACCCTGCGGACTCCGCAGCAACATGAAAGAGCTCGTGTACCCCAAATCAACTTGAGATGAGGCCCAATTCACCTGAATTGGGTCCAGAGCCATCACACGTTCCCCATCAAATAGAACATGTGGCTTGACCTCCTTTACGCAACTCCAGAGATTCCATGAGAACATCATTCCAAGTCCAGAGGAACACCAAGTTCTGCAGAGCAACTCGAGAAAAGCTCCATGTACCCCAAATCATCTCGAGATGAGAGCTGATTTGCTGAACTCGACTCAAAGGGAATTCCAACTTTCCACAAGCACCTCAAGAGGAGGCTTCTCTCAGCTATAAGTATCATAGTGGGACCCTGAGCTTGCTGCCTCAAGTGGAATGTACAATGAGATTCCCAGACTCGAAAAAAGGCCGGATTTCCCTGCAGTGACGTGAATGCAGGCTCGTCTTTCATCTCACAAGATGAAGGGATATCTGAATCCCCCGTGGAGACCCTAAAGAAAGCCCTTGTCCCCCGACTCATCTCGACAGGAGGCCACACATCCCTTTGACAACTCGAGAGGAGTGCAGAGTTCAAGGCGTCAAAAGGAGACGACGCCTGACTCACCTTGAAAATTGATAGGGATCCCAATATCCCTCTGGCAACTGTGAAGGAAGTCTGGGTCTCCTGTCTCACCTCGAGAGGCGTCCCTATTGCCCTGCCAAGCCTCAAGGAGAATCCCGAGGTATCCCTGGCAATTAGACATGAGTCCTGAAGTCGCTGAACCAACATGAGTTTTGAAGGGCCATCCCGCCGTAATACGAGAACATACCCCAGATTCCCGCTGAAACTCAAGAAAAACCATGAGACTTCCCCATCGCTGCGAGATGAAGCCCGATTGCAATGCTGCGTGCAGAGCAAGTCTGTGTTCCTCATTAAACACAAAAGGAGCCTTGACTTCCTTGATGGACCTCCAGAAAGTCCCCAAGAACACTATCACAAGTCTAGCGGGACCCTGAGGTCCCCGCAGCAACACAAAAGAGCATCGTGTACCCCAAATCGACTCGAGTTGAGGTGTGATTCCCCTGCATTGCATGCAGACCACATCTGAGTTCCCCATCAAACACTAAAGGAGCCTTGACTTCCTAGATGAAATTCCACATAGTCCCCAAGAAGACTGGGGACTTCAGCACCTCACAAGTCTAGAGGTGCTGAGGCCACCACAGCAACACATAAGAGCTTCGTGTACTACAAATCAACTTGACATGAGGCCGGATTCCCCTCCATTGGCTCCAGAGCCATCGTGCATTCCCCATCAAACAGATCAAGTAGCTTGACTTCTTTTAGCAACCCCAGAGATTAACCGAGAGCACCGTCCCATATCTAGAGGAACACCAAGTTCAGCACAGCAACTCGACAAAAGCTCCGTGTACCACAAATCATCTCAAGATGAGAGCTGATTCCCTGGATTGGACTCAAGAGGAATGCCAACGTTCCACAAGCAACTCAAGAGGAGGCTTCTCTCAGCTATATGTATGTGAAAGGGAACCTGATTTTGTTGCTTCAAGTGGAATGGACATCGAGATACCCTGATTCAAAATAAGGCCGGATTTCCCTGCATTGACTTGAATGCAGGCTCATCTTTCATCTCACATAAAGAAGGGATGTCTGAATCCCTTGTGGAGACCCTAGAGAAAGCACTAGTTCCCTGCCTTATCTCGACATGAGGCCTGACTTCCCTTTGAAAACTCGAGAGGCATTCGAAGTTCAATGCTTCAAAAGGAGACGAAGCCTGACTCCTTTTCAAAATTGATAGGAATCACGATATCCCTGTGGCAACTGGACAGGAACCCTGGGTCTCTCGCCTCACTTCGAGAGGCATCCCTATTGCCCATGCAAGCCTCGAGGAGAATTCCGAGGTGTCCCTCGCAACTAGAGAGGAATCTTGACGTTGCTGATCCAACACAAGTTTTGAAGGTCCATCCTCGTCGTAACTAGAAAACATAACCCAGGTTCTTGCCGCAACTCGAGAAAAACCATGAGGCTTTCACCTGGCCGTGAGATGAGGCCTGAATCCCCTGCACTGCAGGCAGAGCAATTCCCTGTTCCCCATGAACACGAAAGGAGCCTTGACTTCCTTGATGGAACTCCAAAGAGTCCCCAGGAACACTGTCACTGGTATAGAGGGACAGAGTTCCCCACAGCAACACGAAAGCGCTCCATGTACTTCAAATCAACACGAGGTGAGGCCTGATTCCCCTGCATGGTCTCCAGAGCCATCCAGCATTCCCCATCAAACACGACAAGTGGCTTGTCTTCCTTTAGGCAACTCCAGAGTTTACCCGAGAACACCGTCCTAAGTATAGAGGAACACCACGTTCAGCACAGCAACTAGAAAACATCTCTGTGTACCTCAAATCATCTCGAGATGAGCGCTGATTCCCTGGCTTTGACTCAAGAGGAATGCCAGCTTTAAACAACACTTAAAGAGGAGGCTTCTCTCAGCTATAGGTATGTGAGAGGGACCCTGAGTTTGCTGCCTCAAGTGACATGGACACTGAGAAGCCCTGACTCAAAATAAGGCCAGGTGTCCCTGCAGTGGCTTGAATGCAGGCTCATCTCTCATCTCACAAGATGAAGGGATGTCTGAATCCCCTGTGGAGACCCTAGAGAATACCCTAGTTCCCAGCCTCATCTTAAAAGGAGGCCTCACATCCCTTTGACAACTCGAGAGGAACACAGAGCAACATGTAAAGGCTCTGTGTACTCCAAAACAACTCGAGATGAGGCCCGATTCCCCTGCACTGCGTTCAGAGCAAGTCTGTGTTCCCCATCAAACACGAAAGGAGCTTTGACTTCCCTGATGGAAATCCAGAGAGTACCCAGGAACACTGTCACAAGTTTCGAGGGTCCCTGAGGTCCCCGCAGCAACATGAAAATGCACTGTGTACTTGAAATCAACTAGAGATGAGGCCCGCTTCCCATGCACTGCATGCAAAGCAAGTCTGTGTTCCCCATAAAACATGAAAGGAGCCTTGATTCCTTGATGGAAATCCAGAGAGTCCCCAGGAACACTTTGAAAAGTCTAGAGGGACCCTGAGAACCCCACAGCAACATGAAAGTGCACTGTGTGCTTCAAATCAACTCGAGATGAGGCCCGATTCCCCTGCATTAGCTCCAGAGCCATCACTCATTCCCCATCAAACACAACAAGTGGCTTGACTTCCTTTAGGCAACTCCAGAGATTACCTGAGAATACCGTCTCAAGACAAGAGGAATACCAAGTTCAGCACAGCAACTCGAGAAAATTCCGTGTACCCCAAATCATCTCGAGATGAGAGCTGATTCCCTGGCTTCGACTCAAGAGGAATGCCAACTTTCCACAAGCCCCTCAAGAGGAGGCTTCTTTCAGCTCTAGGTATGTGAGAGGGACCCTGAGTTTGCTGCATCAAGTGCAATGGTTGCCCAGATGCCATGACTCAAAATAAGGTTGGATTTCCCTGCAGTGACTTTAATGCAGGCTCGTCTTTCATCACACATGATGAAGTGATGTCTGAATCCCCTGTGGAGACCCTAGAGAAAACCCTAGTTCCCCGGCTCATCTCGACAGGAGGACTCACAGTCTTTAGAAACCTCCAGAGGCACGTGGATTTAAATGCTCCAAAAGGAGAGCATGGCTGCCTCCTCTTGAAAATTGATAGGAATCCCCAAATTACTGTAGCAACTGGAATGGACACTGGGTCTCCCCCCTCACCTCGAGAGGCATCCTTATTGCCCTACCAAGCCTCGAATAGAATCCCGAGTTGTCCCTTGAAGCTAGACAGGAGTCCTAATGTCACTGAATCAACACGAGTTTGAAGGGCCATCCCAACCATAACTTGAGAACATAACTCAGGTTCCCGCCACAGCTCAAGAAAACCGTGAGAATTCCCCCTTGCCATGAGATGAGGCCCGATTCCCCAGCATTGCATGCAGAGCAAGTCCATGTTCCCCATCAAAAACGAAAGGAGCCTTGACTTCCTAGATGAAACTCCACATAGTCCCCAAGAACTGTGTCAGAAGTCTAGAGGGACCCTGAGGTCAGTGCAACAATAGGAAAGAGCACCGTGTACCACAAATCAACTCGAGATGAGGCCCGATTCCCCTGCACTGGCTCCAGAGCAATCCTGCATTCCTCATCAAAGAGCACAAGTGGCTTGACTTCTTTTGGGCAACTCCAAGATTCCCCGAGAACACCATCCCAAGTCTAGAGCAACACCAAGTTCAGCACAGCAACTCGAGAAAAGCTCCGTGTAGCCCAAATCATTTCGAGATGAGAGCAGATTCCCTGGCTTTGAAACAAGAGCAATGCCAACTTTCCACAAGCAG
The DNA here is from genome assembly GCF_963930625.1 of Muntiacus reevesi. NCBI lineage: Eukaryota > Metazoa > Chordata > Mammalia > Artiodactyla > Cervidae > Muntiacus > Muntiacus reevesi. The sequence goes on from NW_027077850.1 coordinate 283,090, forward strand.
CTCGAGTGGAGGCTTTTCTCAGCTCTTTGTATGTGAGAGGCACCCTGAGTTTGCTGCTTCAAGTGGAATGGACACCGAGATGCCCTGACTCGAAATAAGGCCGGAATTCCCTGCAGTGACTTGAATGCCGGCTCATCCTTCATCTCAAAAGATGAAGGGATATCTGAATCCCCTATGAAGACCCTAGAGAAAGCCCTAGTTCCCCGCCTCATCTCGACAGGAGGCCTCACATCCCTTTGACAACACGAGTAGAACACGGAGTTCAGTGCTTCAAAAGTAGACAATGATTGAGTCCTCTTGAAAATTGACAGAAGTCCCAGTATCCGTGTGGCAACTTGAAAGGACACTGGGTCTCCCGCCTCACCTCGAGAGGCATCCCTATTACCCTGCCAAGACTCGAGGACAATCCCGAGTTGTCCATCGCAACTAGACAGGAGTCCTGACGTAGCTGAAAAAACACGAGTTTTGACGGGCCATCCCCATCGTCACTTGAGAATATAACCCAGGTTCCCTCCACAACTCGAGAAAATCCATGAGACTTCCCGCTCGATGAGAGATGAGATCAGATTCCCCTGCACTGAGTGAAGAGCAATTCCGTGTTCCCCATCAAACATGAAAGGAGCCTTGACTTCCTTGATGGAACTCCAGAGAGTCCCCAAGAACACTGATAAATGTCTAGAGGAACCCTGAGGTCACCGCAGCAACAAGAAATAGTTCGGTGTACCCCAAATCAACTCGAGATGAGTCCAGATTCCCCTTCATTGGCTCCAGAGCCATCCGGTGTTCCCCATCAAGCATGACAAGTGACTTGACTTCCTTTAAGCAACACCAGAGATTCCCCGAGAACAACGTCCTGAGTATAGAGGAACACCACGTTCAGCACAGCAACTAGAAAACAGCTCCGTGTACCTCAAATCATCTCGAGATGAGACTTGATTCCCTGGCTTTGACTCAAGAGGAATGCTAGCTTTAAACAACACCTAAAGAGGAGGCTTCTCTCAGCTATACGTACGTGAGTGGGACCCTGAGTTTGCTGCCTCAAGTGGAATGGACACCGAGATGTCCTGACTTGAAATAAGGCCGGATGTCCCTGCAGTGATTTGAATGCAGGATTGTCTTTCATCTCACAGATGAAGGGATGTTTGAATCCCCTGTGGAGACCCTAGAGAATACGCTAGTTCCCAGCCTCATCTCGACAGGAGGCCTCACATCCCTTTGACAACATGAGAGGCAAGCGGAGTTCAATGCTTCAAAAGGAGACGAAGCCTGACTCCTCTTGAAAACTGACAGGAGTCACAGTATGGCTCTGGCAACTGCAAAGGGAAACCTGGTGTCCCGCCTCACTTCGAGAGGCATCCCAATTGTCCTGCCAAGCCTCGAGAAGAATCCTAAGGTGTCCCTCGGAACTAGACAGGAGTCCTGACGTCGCTGAACAAACACGAGTTTTGAAGGGCAACTCTGCCGTAACTCGAGAATATAACCCAGGTTCCACACCACAGCTCCAGAAAAACAATGAGACTTTCCCCTCACCGTGAGATGAGGCCCGATTCCCCTGCATTGCATGCAGAGCAAGTCCGTGTTCCCCATCAAACACGAAAGGAGCCTTGACTTCCTAGATGAAACTCTCCATAGTCCCCAAGAACTCTGTCAGAAGTCTAGAGGGACCCTGAGATCAATGCAGCAACACGACAGAGCCCCGTGTACCACAAATCAACTCGAGATGAAGCCTGATTTCCCTGCATTGGCTCCAGAACAATCCTGCATTCCTCATCAAAGAGCACAAGTCGCTTGACTTCTTTTAGGCAACTCCAGAGACTCTATGAGAATACCGCCACCAGTCTAGAGGAACACCAAGTTCAGCACAGCAACTCGAGAAAAGCTCCGTGTACCCCAAAACATTTCGAGATGAGAGCTGATTCCCTGGCTTTGACTCAAGAGGAATGCCAACTTTCCACAAGCAGCTCAAGCAGATGCTTTTCTCAACTATAGGTATGTGAGAGGGACCCTGAATTTGCTGCCACAAGTGGAATGCACACCGAGATTCCCTGACTCGACATAAGGCTGGATTTCCCTGCAGTGACTTGAATGCAGGCTTGTCTTTCATCTCAAAAGATGAAGTGATGTCTGAATCCCCTGTGGAGACCCTAGACAAAGCCCTATTTCCCCACCTCATCTCGACAGGTGACCTTACATCCCTTTGACAACACGAGTCGAATGCGGAATTCAATGCTTCATAAGGAGACGATGACTGAGTCCTCTTGAAAATTGACAGGAATCCCAGTATGTCTGTTGCAACTTGAAAGGACACTGGGTCTCCCCCGTCACCTCGAGAGGCGTCACTATTGTCCTGCCAAGCCTTGAGGAGAATCTCAAGGTGTCCCTCGCAACTAGACAGGAGTTCAACATCGCTGAACAAACATGAGTTTTGAAGGGCCATCCCCGCCGTAACTCTAGAACATAACCAGGTTCCCTCCACAACTCCAGAAAAACAATGAGACTTTCTCCTCACCGCGAGATGAGGCCCAGTTCCCATGCAATGTATGCAGGTTAAGTCCGTGTTCCCAATCAAAAGGAAAGGAGACTTGACTTCTTTGAAGGACCTCCAGAGAGACCCCAAGAACACTGTCAGAAGTCTACAGGGACCCTGAGGTCCCCGCAGCAACATGAAAGGGCTCCGTGTACTCCAAATCAACTCAAGATGAGGCCCGATTCCCCTGGACTGCATTCAGAGCAAGTCCGTGTTCCCCATCAAACACGAAAGGAGCCTTGACTTCCTTGATGGAACTCCAGAGAGTCCCCAGGAACACTGTCACAAGTCTAGAGAGACCCTGAGGTCCCCTGCAGCAACATGAAAGTGCACCGTGTACTTCAAATCAACTCGAGATGAGACCCGATTCCCCTGCATTGTCTCCAGAGACATCACTCGTTCCCCATCAGACACACAAAGTGGCTTGATTTCCGTTAGGCTACTCCAGAGATTACCCGAGACTACCATCTCAAGACTAGAGGAACACCAAGTTCAGCACAGAAACTCGAGAAAAGCTCTGTGTACCCCAAATCATCTCAAGATGAGAGCTGATTCCCTGGCTTTGACTCAAGAGGGATGTCAACTTTACACAAGCACCTGACGAGGAGGCTTCTGTCAGGTATATGTATGTGAGAGGGACCCTGAGTTTGCTGCCTCAAGTGGAATGAACACCGAGATGCCCTGACTCATAATAAGGCCGGAATTCCCTGGAGTGACTTGAATGCAGGCTCGTCTTTCATCAAACAGGATGAAGGGATGTCTGAATCCCCTGTGGAGACCCTAGAGACAGCCCTAGTTCCCCGGCTCATCTCAACAGGAGGCCTCACATCCTTTTGAAACTCGAGAGGCACGTGGATTTAAATGCTTCAAAAGGGGAGTATCGCTCCCTCCTCTTGAAAATTGATAGGAATCCCAAAATTCCTGTGGCAACTGGAAAGGACCTTGGGTTGCCCCTCTCACATTGAGAGGCGTCCCTATTGCCCTGCCAAGCTTCGAGGAGAATCTTGATGTGTCCCTCACAACTAGACAGGAGTCCTGATATCACTGAACCAACACAAGTTTTGAAGGGCCATCCCAGCTGTAACTCGAGAATATAACCCAGTTTCCCGCCACAACTCGAGAAAACCATGAGAATTCCCCCTCGCCGTGAGACGAGGCCTGATTCCCCTGCATTGCATGCAAAGCAAGTCGGTGTTCCCCATCAAACACGAAAGGAGCCTTGACTTCCTAGATGAAACTCCACATAGTCCCCAATAACTCTGTCACATGTCTAGTGGGACCCTGAGGTCAACGCAGCAACACGAAATATCCCCGTTTACCTCAAATCAACTTGAGGTGAGGCCTGATTTCCCTGCATTGGCTCTAGAGCAATCCAGCATTCCTCATCAAGCAGGACAAGTGGCTTGACTTCTTTTAGGCAACTCCAGAGATTCCCTGAGAACACCGTCCCAAGTATAGAAGAACACCAAGTTCAGCACAGCAACTCGAGAAAAGCTCCGTGTACCCCAAATCATTTCGAGATGAGAGCTGATTTCCTGGCTTCGAATCAAGAGGAATGCCCACTTTCCACAGCAGCTCAAGCGGAGGCTTTTCTCATCTCTAGGTATGTGAGAGGGACCCTCAGTTTGCTGCCTCAAGTGAAATGGACACCGAGATGCCCTGACTCGAAATAAGGCCGGAATTCCCTGCAGTGACTTGAGTGCAGGCTCGTCTTTCATCTCATCAGATGAAGGGATTCCTGAATCCCCTTGAAGACCCTATAGAAAGCCCTATTTCCCCACCTCATCTTGACATGTGGCCTCACATCCCTTTGACAACACGAATGGAAAGCGGAATTCAATGCTTCAAAAGTAGACGATGACTGAGTCCTCTTGAAAATTGACAGGAATCCCAGTATCCCTGTGGCAACTTGAAAGGACACTGGGTCTCCCGCCTCACCTCGAGAGGTGTCCTCCTTATTGACTTGCCAAGTCTCGAAGTGAATCTCGAGTTGTCCCTCGCAACAAGACTGGAGGCCTGATGTCGCTGAACAAACACGCATTATGAGGGGCCATCCCCTTCGTCACTCGAGAATATAACCCAGGTTCCTTCCGCAACGCGAGAAAGTCCATGAGACTTTCCACTCGAAGAGAGATGAGATCAAATTCCCCTGCATTGCGTGCAGAGCAATTCCATGTGCACCATCAAACATGAAAGGAGCCTTGACTTCCTTGATGGAACTCCAGAGAGTCCCCAAGAACACTGATACAAGTCTAGAGTGACCCTGAGGTCACCGCAGCAACACGAAAGTGCTCAGTGTACTGCAAATCAACGTGAGATGAGGCCAGATTACACTACATTGGCTCCAGAGCCATCCGGCGTTCCCCATCAAACACGACAAGTGGCTTGACTTCCTTTAGGCAACTCCAGAGATTCCCTGAAAACACTGTCCTAAGTATAGAGGAACACCACGTTCAGCACAGCAATTAGAAAACAGCTCCGTGTACCTCAAATCATCTCGAGATGAGAGTTGATTCCCTGGCTTCGAATCAAGAGGAATGCCAACTTTCCAGAACCCCCTCACGGGGAAGCTTCTCTCAGCTATAGGTACGTGAGAGGGACCCTGAGTTTGCTGCCTCAAGTGGAATGGACACCGAGATGCCGTGACTCGACATAAGGCCGGATTTCCCTGCAGTGACATGAATGCAGGCTTGTCTTTCATCTCAAAAGATGAAGGGATGTCTGAATCCCCTGTGGAGACCCTAGAGAAAGCCCTAGTTCCCCACCTCATTTCCACAGGAGGTCTCACATCCCTTTGACAACTCGAGAGGAACACGGAGTTCAATGCTTCAAAAGTAGACGATGACTGACTCCTCTTGAAAATTGACAGGAATCCCAGTATTCCTGTAACAACTTGAAAGTGACAGTGGGTTTCCCTACTCATCTCGAGAGGCATCCCTATTGTCCAACCAAGTTTCGAGGAGAATCCCGAGGTGACCCTCACAACTAGACAGGCGTCCTGACATCATTGAACAAACAGGAGTTTTAAGAGTCCATCCCTGTCGTCACTCGAGAATATACCCCAGGTTCCCTCCGCAACTCGAGAAAAACCATGAGACTTCCCACTCGATGAGAGATGAGATCAGATTCCCCTGCATTGAGTGCAGAGCAAGTCCGTGTTCCCCATCAAACATGAAAGGAGCCTTGACGTCCTTGATGGAACTCTAGAGAGTCCCCAAGAACACTGATACAAGTCTAGAGGGACCCTGAGGTCCCCGCAGCAACATGAAAGCACTCCGTGTACTCCAAATCAACTCAAGATGAGGCCAGATTCCCCTTCATTGGCTCCAGAGCCATCTGGCGTTCCCCATCAAACACGACATGTGGCTTGACTTCCTTTAGGCAACTCCAGAGATTCCCCGAAAACACTGTCCTAAGTATAGAGGAACACCCTGTTCAGCACAGCAACTAGAAAACAGCTCTGTGTACCTCAAATCATCTCGAGATGAGACCTGATTTCCTGGCTTTGTCTCAAGAGGAATGCCAGGTTTAAACAACACCTAAAGAGGAGGCTTCTCTCAGCTATAGATATGTGAGAGGGACCCTGAGTTTGCTGCCTCACGTGAAATGGACACCAAGATGCCCTGGTTTGAAATAAGGCCGGATTTCCCTGCAGTGACTTGAATGCAGGTTCGTCTTTCATCTCATAAGAGGAAGGGACGTCTGAATCCCCTGTGGAGACCCTAGAGAATGCCCTAGTTCCCCGCCTCATTTTGACAGGAGGCCTCACATCCCTTTGACAACACGAGAGGCACGTGGAGTTCAATGCTTCAAAAGGAGATGAAACCTGTCTCCTCTTGAAAACTGACAGGAGTCACAGTATTGCTCTGGCAACTGCAAAGGCAAACTTGGTCTCCCCCCTCACCTTGAGAGGCGTCCGTATTGCATTGCAACATCTCGAGGAGAATCCTGATGTGTCTCTCCCAACAAGACAAGAGTCCTGACGTCACTGAACCTCACCCCAGACCCTGCACCTGGGGTCACTCCTCCAGTTTCCAAGGTGACTCCACCTGAAATATCCTGTGTCTGTAATCACATGTGCACATCTCCAGGATGACGCCACTTCCCAGACCCAGTACCTGTGGTCACGCTTCCACAATCTCCAGGGTGATCACAACACACTGGACCATGCACCTGGGGTCACATGTCCACAGTCTGCAGGGTGACATTCTCCCAAACCCTATATCTAGGATCACATATCTACAGTCCCCTGGGTGATCCCTCCCAGACACTGTATCTGGAGTCACACATCCACAGTCTCCACGGTGACCCCTTCCCAAGCCTTGCAACTGGGCTTACAATTCCACAGTCTCCAGGGTGAATTCCTTCTGACCATTCCCCTGGGGTCACATATCCACACTCTTCAGGGTGACCAACCCAGTCCCTGTCCATGGGGTCACATATCAACAGTCTCCAGGGTGACACTCCTCCCCTGAATGCACATTTCAAGGGGAGCACAAAAAGCACACCCAAAATATGCACATTTGACAAAAGGGTTATTTTGGACTGATTAATTAAAAAAAACAAAACAAAACAAAAGAAAAAAACAAACAGCCGCCCCAGGAGGATCTTTGAAAACCAAGTCGAAATTCCATTTTATGAAGTAGATTTACATTTGTTAAGGATATCTCCATCTTTAAGGACGTGTCCCTGTCTGGACCAGGAAATAGAGGATGGCTAAATATCAAGAATGGACTAAGTATCAAGACTGACTTGATATCACTAAATGACTTGACTAAATATCAAGAAGGTCTATGGAATGGACCTGGAAGTTAATCTGCATACCACCATGTCTTTGTTTACTGTGCTTCACCTAATAATCTCCCTTAAATAGCTTCTTCCATTCCTTAACCTCCTTCTTTCATTCTTAGCTGATGATAGCATTTAAGGTAAAGTCTTGGACCATTTCAGAAAGTGACAGTTTTCCCAGGTATCTTTCAACTATATAGGAGGTATGCATGTCATATATTAAACTTCTGATTGTTTTTCTCCAATCCATCTTCCTTTCATTATGAACATCTCAGTGAAGAACATTGAGGCTAGGGGGAAAATTATCTTTCCTCTCATCTAATGCAATAAAATAGCATTCAGAGATATAGAGGAATGAACCACAGACCAATTTAAAATAAAAATAAAGGAAAGCATGAATCTAACACTTACATTACTGAGTGAGGGAATCCAGCCTCAAGTGCTACACACTGTATGATCGTATAAGACATTCTAGCAAAGGTAAAACAGACATGATAAAGAGTTTATGGAATATATGGTTGAAATATTTCACATGGTACTTTAGTGAGGAATACCTGCCACTATGCATTTGTCTAAGCACATAGATTTCTGTTTTCAGAACACAAGTAATTTATTACCTATTCACATTTATTTATTTATGGTATGGAGTGCTAAAGACTGGAATGCAGAATTTAACAAAGAATATAACAGATTGAGAAATAAATGAAAAGCTTCAGACTTCCCTAGGGGCCCAGTGGTTAAGACTCCACGTTGCCAGTGCAGGAAATATGGGTTCAATTCCTGGTCAGGGACCTAAAACTCCACATGACGTGGCACAGCCAAAAGATTTAAAAGGAAGAAGAAAAATTTTAAAAGGCCACTCTCACTCTTAGGACAAAATTATCTGACCTAAGTTCACTGTGTAAATGAATGGAATCTGCAGGCCAAAGGCAAATGTACCATACATAAACAATGGGCTCTGTAAGTTCTTTCCACGGGGGTTTGTAGCTAACAGGACTGAAACTACCATATCAGTTATTGAAGGAGCAAGCCCTGAATTTGATAAGTGATGAGTAGTGGAAGCCAGGTTTCCTACCATTGGAGTGGGAAGTTACAGGCAGACAAAAGGAGAAGGTTATAATACCTGTGTCATAAGAGATCAGGTTGGAGACATCATTATAAACTATCTTTAGCCTAATGCAGAAACATATAACTCCATGTGAAAATCTTCATAACTGTCTGTATGCATAGTCTGAATACATGCATGTGTATTTCCATGCATTGTCTGCTGAGATTATTAAGTTCCCACATACAAGTTTTTATTAATATGCTCTAACAAAAAGGGACAAGGACTCTTTAAATATGTGTCTGATACTAGGACTGAGACAATAAATATGTAAAGCAGCATAATCTTAAAATGTGAGAAAGAAGGACCAAAAAGCCCCATAAAAGCTGAATTATGTAAAATAAAAGCAGGAGAGTATGGAAAAAGCTCTCAATAGCCAAAGCTAGAATGAACTAAGCAGTCTAATTGGCTGGATTATAGCCAAAAGAAAGTGAAAGTGAAGTTGCTCAGTCGTGTCTGACTCTTTGCAACCCCATGGACTGTAAGCTATGAGGCGCCTCCATTCATGAAATTTTCCAGGCAAGAGTACTGGAGTGGGTTGCCATTTCCTTCTCCAGGGGATCTTCCCCACCCAGGGATTGAACCCAGGTATCCTGCATTGCAAGCATATGCTTTTACAGGCTGAGCCACCAGGGAAGCTCCCAAAAGTTTAAAATAATTTTCAGGTGTCCAAACTGGTAAAAAGTAAAAATTAGGTTTTATGAGTAATGTTGAATAAAAATCTCACACAGAAAGATTCTAAATAATTGATACAGACTCAGCTGTCCATCAAGTATATGAAGCTAACTCTCCTCTCCTCAAATGTGGGTCCTGCATTATGACTTCCTCCTTAATAAGGCACTCAGGATGGACGTGAGGAAAATCAACAATAAAGACAAATAACAAATGTTGGCGAAAATGTACGAAATTGAAACTCAAAACTTTACTTGTGGAGAGGTAAAATGGTGCAATCAATGTGTCCAAAACAAGCATTTTCTCGAAAACATAAAAATGTAATTATATCACTCAGTAGTGGCCACAGGACTGGAAAAGGTCAGTTTTCATTCCAATCCCAAAGAAAGGCAAAGCCAAAGAATGTTCCAACTGCCACACAGTTGCACTCATCTCACATGTTAACAAAGTAATGATCAAATTTCTCCAAGCCAGGCTTCAACAGTAAGTGAACCATGAATTTCTAGATGTTCAAGCTGGATTTAGAAAAGACAGAGGGACCAGAGATCAAATTGCCAACACCCGTTGCATCACTGAAAGAGCAAGAGAGAAAAACATCCAGAAAAATATTTACTTCTGCTTTGTTAACAATGCCAAAGCCTTTGACTCTGCAGATCACCACAAACTGTGGAAAATTCTGAAAGGTATGGGAATACCAGACTGCCTTACCTGCCTCCTGAGAAATCTGTATGCAGGTGAAGAAGCAACAATTAGAACTAGACATGGAACAATGGACTGGTTCCAAATCAGGAAAGGAGTACAGCACCCTGCTTATTTAACTTATATGCAGAGTATATCATGTGAAATCTCAGGTCTGGATGAGGCACAAGCTGGAATCAAAATTGCCAGGAGAAATATCAATAATTTCAGATACACAGAGGACACCACTCTTATGGCAGAAAGCAAAGAAGAACTAAAGAGTCTCTTGATGAAAGTGAAAGAGGAGAGTGAAAAAGTTGGCTTAAAAATCAGTATTCAGAAAACTAAGATCATGGCATCTGGCCCCATCACTTCATGGCAAATAGATAGGAAAACAATGGAAATGGTGACAGAATTTATTGTGGGGGGGGGGGCTCAAAAATCACTGAAGATGGTGACTGCAGCCATGAAATTAAAAGACACCTGCTCCTTGGAATAAAAGTTATGACCAACCTAGACAGCATATTAAAAAGCAGAGACATTACCAACAAAGGTCCATGTACTCAAAGCTATGGTTGTTCCAATAGTCATGTATAGACGTTACAGCTGGACTACAAAGAAAACTGAGCACCGAAGAAGTGATGCTTTGGAACTGTGGTGTTGGAGAAGACTCTTGAGCATCACTTGGACTGCAAGGAGAACCAACAAGTCAATCCTAAGGGAAATCAACCCTGAATATTCATTGGAAGGACTGATGCTGAAGCTGAAACTGCAATACTTTGGCCACCTAATGTGAAGAACTGACTCATTGGAAAAGACCCTGATGCTGGGAAAGATTGAAGGCAGGAGCAGAAGGGGATAACAGAGGATGAGATGGTTGATGGCATCACCAACTCGATAGACATGAGTTTGAGCAAGCTCTGGGAGTTGGTGATGGATAGGGGAGCCTGGTGTGCTGCAGTCCACGGGGTCACAAAGAGTCGGACATGAGTGAGTGACTGAACTGAAATATCATATGTTTTGGTAACTCCACTCCTAGATATACATCCAAAGAATTTAAAAGAGGTGCTCAAATATATACTTGTACACCAATATTTACAGCAGCAGTGTTCTTGATAATCCAAGTTAAAAACAATGAAAATGTCCACCAACAAGTGAATGGAAGAGCAAATAGGGCAGTTCCATCCATGAGATGCATTACTCTGCCATATAAAGGAATATAGTAAAATAATGCCACAGCTTCAGAAAATAGTAGGGGGCTTTACAAAAACTTAAACACAGAGTTAACATAGAATCCATCAATTCCGGTCCAGGTTATACACTCAAGATATTTAAAACCAAATACTGAAACAGATATTCAAACCCCATATTCATAGCAGCATTATTCATAGTAACCAAAAGGTGGCAGCAGCACAAGTGTTCAACAGATGACTGGATAAGCACGATGTAGTATATACACAGTGGGATCTGATTCAACCTTTAAAAACAAGATAACTCATACTTGCTATAATGTAGATGAAACTTCAAGTCATTAGGTGAAGTGAAACAAGCCTGACACAAAAGGAAAAATGTTCTATGATTCCAGTAGTATGAGATATCCATATAAGACAAATTCCAAGTAGAGTAAGATGGCCAGGGATTGGGGGTTATGAGTATTTAATGGTTACAGTGTCACTTCAGGAAAAGGGAAAGATTCTGGAGATGAATGGTGGGGAAATTTTTACAATGAGAGTGCAGTTAATGCTATAGAAGTTCATACTTAAAATGACTCAAATAATAAATGTTGTTATATGTTTGTAAGCACAGTGAAAAAAATGACACATGGCACAACATGGAAAAGCACTAAAAACATTCTCAGTGAAAGAAACCACACTGAAAAGCCACCCAGATCATAGTCATCTTGTCACTTTAAATCCATGAAGGTTTTTAACATGAGGGAAAGCCCCAGTGATGGCTCCAGAAAAAGAAAACTGCATTAGAATGAAGAAAGACAGTTGCACAAAGCTTGGGCAGCTGATGAAAGTTGAACTGGTCCTATGGATAGGATTGTAATGTGGAAACCATAATTATCCCCCATTTTGGGGTTGTGGGCTGGTTCCTGGGAAAGTGACCATGTTTTGGGTAAAACACATTGCGGTATTTGGTGTGAATGTAGAAAACTTTGTACCACTATTTAAAGTAGACACGTTTGAAATTTTACTAGAAAGTAAGTTACTTTTCAATACAGCCATGTAAGTCACATGCCAGAAAATCAGAGATGACATCGAACATTGCAATAGAGGCCAAGAGTTAACCTAACTAAATTCAGCTAAAGTAGTTTGATGCTAATTGCCTTGTACTAGTCCACATGGTATTAAAAGGCACCATAGGAAGAGTATATTAGTAGACACCATGCCCTGGGTGCTGTGGATGACCAGATGGAACTGAAACTATTAGATGACTTAATTCTAGTTTTCCACATAACACTGCACCAAAGCAACTGTCAGAACTAAAAAGCGAATTCACAGACTTGCCTGGCAGTCCAGTAGTTAAGACTGCACTTCCACTGCAGGGGGTACAGGTTTGATCCTCGGTCAGAGAACTAAGATCCAACATGTCGAGCTGTGGGGCCAAAAAAAAGAAAAAAGAAAGTCAGCAGAACTGCAAGATCATTTGTGATTCTCTACACTAATAATGAACTATCAGAAAGAGAAATTAAGAAAATAATTCCTTTTACAATTGCATCCCCTCCCCCACATAACTAGAAATCTAACCAAGGACTTGAAAGACCTGAAAGCTAAAAACTACAAGACAATGATCAAAGAAACTAAATGGATACAAGTAAAAAGATATCCCATGCTTATGGGTGAAAATACCATTAAAATATCCATTCTAAACAAAGCAACGTACACATTCATGCAATCACTGCCAACATTTCAATGACATTTTTCACAGAAACAAAAGCAATCTTTACATCTGTGTGGAGCCACAAAGGAACCAGAAGAGCCAAAGGGATCCTGAGAAAGCAGAACAGGCTGGTGGCATGTCTATCCCTGACTTCAATCTAGAGTATGTACCTAAAGTCACCAGAAGACGTGTGGAATTGGCACAGAAATAGTCAAGAGAGCTCAGAAGTAAACCTACAGGTGCATGGTAATTAATTTACAAGAAAGGAACTAAAAATATATACGCGGGAAAGGACAGTCCCCCCCACCCCCCTCAATAAACCGTGCTGGGAAAAATGGAAACCACACACCAAGGAACAATATAGGACACCATCTTATACTACAGACAAAAACTGACTAAAATCCCACAACTTTCCACATCAAGCCCTAACAGTCTTGGGTCCTCTTAAGACAGACTTTCAGCAACAGCCACACACAGAAGCTTCTTCCCAATTTTCCTCACTTTTTCTTTCAGCAGCACATCGTTGCAGGAATCTTGAGGAAACCAGACTCCCGTCAGACTCAACTGAACCCCACAATGTCCCAAAGCTGAAGCCCCAATGGGTTCTGAGGAGATCATGGGTCCTGAGGAAACTAGATTCCATCAGCCAAAACTAAACCCCATAATGCCCCAAAGCCAAAATACAATGGATCCTGTGGTGACCCATCTCCTGTCAGCCTGAACTGAACCCCACAATGTCACAAAGCTGAACCCCCATAAGGTCCTGAGGAGATCAAATTCTATCAGCCTGAATTGAACCCCACAATGCCCCAAAGCTGAAACCACATGGGTCTTGTGGTGACCCATCTCCTGTCAGCCTGAACTGAACCCCACAATGTCCCAAAGCTGAACACCCAGCAGGTCCTGAGGAGACCAGATTCCATCAACCTGAACTAAACCCCACAATGCCCCCAAACTGAAGCCCCAGTGGGTTCTGAGAAGACCAGATTCCATCTGCCTGACCTGAACCTCAGAGTATCCTGAAGCTGGGTCCTGAGGAGACCAGAGTGCTGTCAGTGGCCACCAACAGCCAGGTGCTCCAGCAGAGTGGGGAGTTCCCCCTGGGGTGAGGAGAGTGTCAGGGGGGCGGGCTCCTCATTATCATGAATAGGCATGATCAAGAAGGTTTGCAGGGGCCAGGGCAAGGACAAGGGAGATAAGCTCCAGCTCCGAGTATTCTAAGTCCCCACTTTCTGAGATTGCGTGACCTACATGATCCAGACTTTGCAAGGAGCAAGCTGAGTTACAGAGGCAGAAGGAGCAGGAGGTGATGTAAAATTTTAACGTTTCCTCTTCAGGTTCAGAAAGATGAAGCCCTCCCAGGTTCCCAGGTCCTTGTGCCCCAGTGACTGTGAGCTCTTCCTTCTGGGTGTATGACCAACCCCCACACTAAGTCCCCTCTATACCCATGGCCCTGGCCCAAGCCTAACCTCCCCCTCAGGCCCTGATGAAGCTCCCCGCCCCCATTGTGCATCTCACATCCCACCCCAACGTGGTCTTTTTGAAGCCTAAACAAGACCATCCTCCTCTCCTCCCTGTGATTCCGCTCACCTGATGAAGCCAGGTCTTCATCCATTCCAGGTGACTCCAAGGGCCTCATTCTCTCCATGTGTGTGGCCGCTCTCTGTGCCCGTCTTTATGGGCATGTGGTGATCTCCTAAAATGAGGGTTATTTGACAGAGAGAGAATGGGGTAAATGGTGGCCACCAAAGATGTGTCCCCCCAGAACAGGGCCGTATCTGGGAAAAGAGTCTTTGTAGATGTAGTTAAGGATAGCAAGGTAAGGTCATCTAGGGTTAGGGTGACCTTCAATCCAACTGACAGACTCCTTCAAAGAGACGAAAGAGGACACAAAGGGGAAGCCTCTTAAAGGCAGAGGCAGAGATGGGAGGGAGGGGGCCACAAGCCCAGGGACCCCTGGAGCCCCTGAAGTTGGAAAAGGCAGGAATGATCCTGTCCTGGAGCCTCTGGAGGGACCTCAGCCCTGTGCCACCTTGATTTCCGGTGTCTGGTCTCCAGGACTGAGAGAGGATGAACTCCTGTTGTTTTAAACCACCCAGCATGTGATCATGTTAGAGAAGCCACAGAGCAGCCACACAGACCCTGCTCTGTAGGATCCTAGAAATGTGGGTCTCATTAAAGCAGATGAAGGGTGGATTACAGAACCCTTAAAATCAGCTCTGGACCCTCAGAAATGCTAAAGCAGTGGCTGGGCTCCAGAATGTTGAGGGGTCAAGTCTGAAGCCTGTGCCTAGGGGTACTGGGTGCACACGCCTCCCCGGGTTCTTACACCAGTACATGTGGTGTAACATCTCAGTCTTGATGGAGGACATTTAACATCAATGGCCACATTGCTAATTAAGAAGCCACCAGTTGCACAGGTGAAAGCCCAATTAGGGCACTTGCTTCAGGGATGAGCAATTCTGAAGATGGTCAGGGATGGGGACTTACTCATGTGTAGCCAGCCAGCAGCCCTTGCACATACCCCACCCCCTCCCCTCCCAAGGAGGGACCTCAGTGGGAAGCTGGGAGACTACACGGAGTCATCTCTAAGTAAATGCTGGCTGACCCCCAGGCTAGCCATTCCTGAACCTCATCCACCCTTCATAGATAAAACACTTGAATATGTGCAAAGACCTCACAGGCTGGAGAAAAGTGGAGCCACTCCAGCGACAGCATGCTTACTGACGTGGCTCCTGTAGGTCAGGCAGAATGGTCCTGGCCTGGGTGATCTGGAAGCTTTGCACTTTCCTACCTGAGTTACTCCTCCTGTGCTGCTCCCATTGCCTGTTTTCTTGCTTCCTCATTTCTGCCTGAGAAGATTTCCAACAGCAGGAACAGGTGACACAGCCCATCCTTAGGAAGTGACAGCTTAGCACCTCCTGCAGAAGGTCCAGCAGAGCCCAACACAGACCCAATCCCCCGAAACACTATGGGCCCTCACTCTCTCTTATCAAGCCAACCCTGCAAGATCTAAGCAGAAAGACAGCATCAGGTACAGCTGCAGGCACTTGAGGGGGTTTATATAGACCTCAACCCAGGCACACATCCAAAGGGCAGGCCAGTCAGGTCAGCCAATCTGCCCACCTGGGCTTGTGGTTTCAGAAGATGGGCCTCGTTGTCCTGGCCAGGGTTCCAGGAACAGGTGTGGGTCCTTTGGGTCAGGATGGATATGGGGCTGCTGCTCTGACTTGTTTTCTCATCTTCTTATCTGACCTATAAGTGGGAGAGGATTTCAGGAAGGCCTTCTTCTAATGAGAGGGACCCAGGGGTCAGGGAGAGGATGGGTGGTGGGTGGAGACAGACTCAGTGCCCAGGTGCTATGGGACCCTCTGGAAAACCTGCTGGAAGGAGGCTGCAACCAGTGAAGCCCAAGGTCACAAAACTATCCTGAAGCTGCTGTATGTTACCTCAGGTCCTCCTCTGAGGGTCTCAAGGTCAGATCTGTCCAACAGAGGAGCTGGGGGCTCTTTGCAGTGAGGGCTCTGTGAACAGCTCCTGGGTGCTGAGCCCTGCAGGATACCTGCCCAGGTGAGCCCCATATCCTGGGAGGCACCTGCCCATAAGAACCATGTATCCTGGGAGGGGCGAGTGAACAAGTATTCTCTCTGTGCAGTTATCACAGATTAGCTTAGTGACTCTCACGTGGGCAGTGCTGGAATTAGATGAGAACAAGGACATGTTGGGGGACGTTCCCTGAAACACCCCCAGGCCCATCCAGAGTGAAGAGTTCAGTAGGTGGGTACTGGTTGCTGTGCTGGGGTGGGAGGTTTCATGGGTGCCTCTTGTTTCTTCACCTGACACCACAGAGGCCTCTGCAGGACACAGAAGACAGCCTGCCCAGGGACGGTGTGAGCCCCTGGCGACCAGGCACGGGAAGTGAGAGGGAAGGACCAGGCTGAGGGGGCCTTTCTGCTCTGAGTTGGGAGTGGACAAGCAAGTGGTGAGTGTGATCTAGGAAAGTGGCTCTGGTGATGGGAGGCTTGTTGAGGCCGTCTGAGTACGAGTTGGAAAAGAATGTTCAGACATAGAGCATTTCAGAAGGGAGTGAGTTTGTATTAAGAACAAAGAGCAGAGATAAAGTGGGCACTGTGGGCTCAGGGGGCCAACCACCTGACAGACTAGGGAAAGTTGACTGATTTCCTGGGTTAAGAGCCAATTTTTACAGTTTCAAGGCAAAGAAAATTCCTACTGGAAGGTTGATATTAGGTGATTGGGTGGGGTACCATAGGGTGTTTACTGGAGTGGGCATCCTTGCCTGGTAGGGAGTCAGGAAGCTCATTAGCGATGATCAGGTGCTTTTGGCAACAGTTGCAAAGGGGGCCCAGTCCGATTCACAAGTGAGCTTGGTTCTGGGGCCCACTTCTATGGCCTTGGTGTGAGGACTCCCAGTTGTGGCCTTGGGGAAGGAGTCACCTCAACAAGACTGACCCTGCTTCAGAGTAAAAGTTCCATCAAGTTTTCTCTGCAGGAGAGATCTAGTGATCCTAGATCTGTTTGGAAAAGTCTTGGACACTGCAGGGACACATACTGAGTGTGAAACTGGATATTGAACCTTGTTGGCAAAACTCACCTTTTCTCTCTGTTGGCATTAAAAGGGTGTGGGCTGACAGCTACCTGAGAATCCATCCAATTGACAATTTCCTATTTACAACATAAATGAGTTTGGTCAAATTATTTCTATTTCTATGCAAACAGGCAGCTTGCAACACCTTGTGGCAGGATCATTTCCAATAGATTGTCAACTAATCAAGGTAACAACATTATGACACTCAACACATTTAGATATAATTTCCTAAGCCTTTTTCTTGAGGGACAGACCCAATATGAGCTAGGAATGTGTTCAAAAGGCTCAGAAAGTGCAGGAAAATACACTGGCTATGACTGGAAATTAGGGTCTCTGTGCAAACCTGGAGTTCTGACATCTTACAATCTAGACAGTTCCTGATAGACAGATGCATGAAAAACACTCTACTTTTATGTTTTTCTTTCATCAAAGGAACATGGATTTCCTAGCATTCTGTGTGCTGAGAGTAACTCACTGCTCTAAAATGCTTGCTTGGACTTCATTTTTCAGTCAGAACTTCCCCTGACTGTGTTACAGTCAGGACGGTCCCACACTCACAGGGAAAAAGCAAACTAGCATCCAAACGTTTGTTCCATCAGGTTTTCTCTGTAGGAGAGATCCAGTGATCCTAGGTCTGCCTGGAAAATGCTTGGGTAGTGCATGGACACATACTGAGTGTGAAGCTGGATCCTGGACCTTGTTGGCTAAATCAGCATTTTCTTTCAGGTGGTCCTAAAATGGTGCAGAGTAGCAACTGCCTGAAGATCCATCCAATTGCTGTTTTCTTACTTGTGACAGCAATATCTTTGGTCAGACCTCTTGGATTTCTGCAGCAAACATGGGACTTTCAATTCCTTGCCACTGGATCATTTCCAATGGCAGGTAAACTCATTAGGTAACCAGACTCGATGGCATTCAGCACTCTCAGACACACTCCTACAGCCTGTTTCTTCATAGACAGTCCCAGGATGACCTAGGAATGGGTTCGCTAGTATCAGAAATGTGAGCAAACATACTGGCTGTGACTCTGAAAATTAGGTGCTCTGTGCAAATCTGGAGTTTTAACATTTTAGAATCTAGACAGTTTCTGATAGATGTCTGAAATACACTCCTTTTTATTTTTTGCCTTTCATTCCTCAAAGAAACACAGATTTCACAGCATTATGTTTGCTGAGAGTGACAGACTGCTTGGAAATTCTTGCCTGGAAGTCATTTTGAAGTAACAATTTCCCCTCCCCTGTGTTACCATGGGAAATGCCCCCACACTGACAGAGAAAAGTAAACAAATGTCAAAACATCTGTTCCGTGAAGTCCCCTGTAGGAGGGATCCAGTGATCCTAAGTCTGTCTGGAAAATTCTTGGATAGTGCTTGGACACATGCTCAGTGTGAACCTGGATTCTGGACCTTGTTGGCAAATTAGAATTTTCTCTGTGTTGGCCACAGTAGGCTGGGGTTTAGCAACTCCTTGAAAATCAGTACACTTGCTCTTTTCCCACTAACGACAGCAATAGCTTTGGTCAAAACACTGGAATTGCTGAAGCAAGCAGGCAGCGTGCAACTCCTTGTGGCAAGATCATTTCCATTGGAATGCCAATTAAACTACTTAGAAACAGTATGGCACTCAGCTGTGTCAGACACACTCCTCCAGACTCTCTCCTCATGGTGTGTCCCAGTAAGATAGAGTACTGTGCTCATGAACCATGGAAAGTTCAGGGAAACTTACTGGCTGTGTCTCTGGAATTGAGGGCATCTGTGGAAGCGTGGTCTTCTCACATCTTAGAATCCAGACAGCAGTCATGGATAGAGAGATGCCTGAAAAGCACCCTATTCATTGCCGCTCATTCCACGAGTGAACACAGGTGTCCCAACATTCTGTTTGCTGAGAGTAACCCGCTAAGTGGAAACTCTTGCCTGGAAGTCATTTTTAAGTAAAAATTTCCCCTCACGTGTGTTACACTAGGGAAGGCTCCCACACTCACAGGGAAAAGCAAGCAAACATCAAAATGTCTCTTCCATCAATTTTTCTCTGTCAGAAGGATCCAATGGCCCCAGGTCTCTCTGGAAATTTCTTGGATACTGCAAGGGAAACATACTGACTGTGAACCTGAATATTTGACCTTCTTGGCAAAATTAGCATTGTCTCTCTTTTGGCACTAACAGGACGTGCGCTGGCAGCTGCCTGAAAATCCATCCAATTGATATTTTCCTACTTCTGACATCAATAGGTTTGGTCAAATCTTTCAGGTTTCTGACACAAGCAGGTGGCTTGCAACCCCATCGAGCTGGATCATTTCCATTAAAATGTCAAATAATCTAGGTAACAACAGTATGGCTCTCAGCAATCTTAGATAATTTCACAGCCAGTTTCCTCTGAATCAGACCCAATAGGAGCCAGGAATGTGTTCATAAGGCTCTGAAAGTGCAATGAAATATACTGGCTATGACTTTGGAAATTAGGCCCTGTGTGCAAACCTGGAGTTCTCACATCTTAGACTTTAGATAGTTCCTGACAGATAGATGCCTGAAAAACACCCACTTTTATGTCTTTCATGCATTTAAGTAACATAGTTATCCCAGATTTCTGTGTGATGAGAGTAACACACTGGTTGAAAATCCTTGCTTGAAGGTGATTTTTCAGTAACAATTTCCCATGACTGTGTTACTGTAGGGAAGACCCCCAAACTCACAGGAAAAAGAAAACAACCAACCAAATGTCTATTCTATAAAGTTTTCTCTTTAGGAGAGATCCAATGATCCTCTGCCTGTCTGGAAAATTCTTGGATACTACAGGGACACATACTGAGTGTGAATCTGCATCCTTGAATCTGTTGGCAAAATTAGCAAATTTTGTCGGTTGGATCTAAAAGAGTGCGGCCTTAGCAACTGCCTGAAGATTCATCCAATTGGTCTCTTCCTAATAATGACAGTGATAACATTGGTCAAACCTTTGAGGTTTCTAAAGCAAGCAGGCGGCTCACTACTCCTATCTGCTGGCCCATTTCCAGTGTAATGTCACCTCATCTAGTTAAGCACTGTATGGCACCCAGCCCTCTCAGACATACTCCTGCATCCTGTTTCCTCATGGGCAGGCCCAGTTTGAATAAGGAATGTGTTTAAAGCCTTGGAAGGTGCAGGGAAACACAGTACCCTAACTCTGGAAGTTAGGACCCTGGGAAAGCCTTGAAGTCTCATGCCTTGAGTTCTAGACAGTTCCTGATAGATAGAGGCCTAAAAATACACTCCGTATGGATGCCTTTCCGTCCTCGAAGAAACATAGCTTTCCCAACATTCTGTGTGCTGAGAGTCACACGGTGCTTGAAAACACTTGCTTGTAGGCCATTGGTCAGTAGAAAATTCCCCTGAAGGTGCAATGGTAGGGAAGGCTCCCACACTCACTGGGAAAGGCAAACCAACATCCAAACGTGTACTCCATAACATTTTGTCTTTAGGTGCGATCAAGTGAGCCTAGGTCTGTCTGGAGAATTCGTGGGTATTGTGGGGACACATCATGAGTGTGAACTTGTATATATGAACTTGGTGGCAAAATTCTCATTTTCATCTCCCACACTCATTTTGGGACCACATTGGTTCTAAAATGGTGCAGTGTAGCAAATCCTTGAAAATCCATCCAATTGCTGTTTTCTTACTTTTGACAGTGATAGATTTGTCCACCCTTTGGAATTTCTGAAGCAAGCAGGTTGCTCACCACTCCAGCCACTAACTGATTTCCATTGTACTGGCACCTCATGCAGGTAAGCACAATATGCTGCCCAACACACTCGGATACACTCGTGCAGCCTGTTTCTTCAGGAGCAGTCCCAGTATATACTTGGAAAGTGTTTACAGGGCTTGAAAAGTTCATGGAAACACACTGCCCTGACTCTGGGTGTTAGGATCCCTAGGAAAGACTGAAGGTCTCACGACTTAGAATGTAGACAGCTCCTGATAGATAGAGGGCTGAAAGCACTCTCTGTTGATGCAGTTCTATTCTTGAAGGAACATAACTTTCCAAACATTTTGTGTGCAGAGAGACACACACGGCTTGAATATGCTGGCATGGAGGTCATTTTTCAGTAGCACTTTCCCCTGATGGTGTGACCATGGGGATGCCACACTCTCCATTTTTAGAGAAAGACAAATTAGCATTCAAACGTCTGTTCCATCACATTTTCTCAGTAGGATCGATCCACTGAGACTAGTTCTGTCTGGAAACTTTGTGGATACTGCATGGAGACATCCTGAGTCTGGACATGGATACCGGATTTTTGGGGCAAAAATAATATTTTTTCTCTTGATTTGGGAAAATGCTACGGCCTTGCAACTGCTTGGAAATCCATCCAATTGCTGTTTTCTTCCTTCTGACAATGATAGCTTTGGTCCATCCTTTGGGATTTCTCAATCAAGCAGGCGACTCACCACTCCTACCCTCTGGCCCATTCCCAGAGGAATGTCATCTCATCTAGGTAAGCACAGTATTGGTACCATACAATCTCAGACACTCTCCTACAGTCTGTTTCCTCATGGGCCATCCCTATATGAGCTAGGATGTCTTTGGGAGGCTTGGAAGGTGTAGGAAAAATAGTGCCTTGACTCTGGTAGTTAGGTCCCCTGGACAAGCCTGGAGGTCAATGTTAGATTCTAGACAGTTCCTAATAGATATAGGCCTAATAACACACTCTCTGTTGATGCCTTTTCTTCCTTGAAGAAACATACTTTTCCCTGCATTCTCTGTGCTGGGGATCACACACTGCTTGAGAACGCTCTTTGGAGGTCATTTTTCAGTAGAAACTTCCTCTGACAGTGTAACCTTAGGGAAGGCCCCCACACTCACTGGAAAAGGCAAACCAACATCCAAACTTCTGTTGCATCACATTTTGTCTCTAGGAGTGATCCAGAGAGCCTAGGTCTGTCTGGAAAATCGTGTATACTGCAGGACCACATCCTAAGTGTGAACCTGGATACTGGAACTGGTGGCACAATTCACATTTCTCTTTCGGTTTGTCCTAAAACTGTGTGGCCTGGCACCTGCTTGAAAATCCATCTAATTGCTGTTTTCTTACTTTGAAGAGCAATAACTTTGGTTCACCCTTTGGGATTTCTGAAGCAAGCAAGGAGATCACCACTGCTAGTCATGGGCCTATTTCCAGTGGAATGTCACTTTATCTAAGTAAGCACATAATGGCCCTTCTGTATACTCAGACACACGCCCACAGTCTGTGTCCTCATGGACAGTCCCAGTGTGACCTAGGAATATGTTTACAAAGCATTAAAAGGGCAAGGAAGACACTGCCCTGACTCTGGAAGTTCCGTTCTCTGGGAAGGCTGGAGGGCTCTTGTTAGAATCAAGACAGTTCTTCATAGATAGAGGCCTGAAAACACACTCTCTGTTGATACCCTTCCTTCCTCGAAGAAACAGTACTTTCCCAGTATTCTGTGAACTGAGAGTCACACATTGCTTGAAACCGTTTGCTTGCAGGTCATTTTTCAGTAGCAATTTCTTGTGATGTTGTGACAGTAAGGATGTCCTCTACACTCACAGGGTAAGGCAATCCAAGATCCAAACATCTGTTCCATCACATTTTCTCTATCAGAGCAGCCAGTGAGCCTAGGTCTTTGTGAAATATGGGTAGATACAGCAGAGACACCTCCTGAGTCTGACAGTGGATACCGGAACTTGATGGTCAAATTTGCAACTGCTAGAAAATCCATAAAATTGCTTTTTTTTTTAAAATTTCTAACAGTGGTCACTTTTGACCCACCTTTGGGATTTCAGAAGCAAGAAGGCAGCTCGCAAGTGCTGCTGATGGCCTATTTGCAATGGAATGTCACCTCACCTGGGTAACAACAGCATGGCACCCTGCAGTCTGAACACATTCCTGCAGCCTGTTTCCTCATGGGCAGTTCTGGGATGATGTAGGAAGGTGGTTAAAAGCCTGGGTTAGTGCAGGGAAACACACTGCCCTGACTCTGCAAGTTAGGTCCTCAGGGTAAGACTGGAGGTCTCACATCTTAGAAATCTAGACAATTCTTGATAGATAAAGGACTGAAAATTCATTCTCTGCTGATGCCTGTCTTTCCTTGAAGGAACATTGTTTTCCCAACATTCTGCTTGCTGAGTGTCACACACTTGCTTGGAGGTCATTTATCACTAAGAATTTCCCCTGAAGATGTGACTGGAGGGAAAGCCCCACAAACACAGTAAAAGGGAACCACATTCAAATGTCTGTTCCATCACGTTTGCTCTGTAGGTGAGATATAGTGAGCCTAGTCCTATCTGGAAAATTCTTGGATACTGCAGGGACACATCATGAATGTGAATCTTGATAGCAGATCTTGGTGGCAAAATTTGCATTATCCTCTCCATTGGGCTTAAAACGTTGTGGCCTAACAACTGCTTGAAAGTTCATTTAATATCTGTTTTCTTACTTCTGACAATGATAGCTTTGTTCCAGCTGTCTGGATTTCTGAAGCAACAGGCGGTTCATAACTCCTAGTCACTGGCCCATTTCCAGTGGAATGTCAGTTCATTTGGTAAGGGCAGAATGACACACAGCACACACGGACACTCTTCCATCGCCTGTTTCATCATGGACATTCCTGAGTGATCTTGGAATGTGCTTACAAGGCTCAAAATTTGCAGGGAAACACTGCCCAGACTCTGGAAGATGGGTCCTCTGGACAAGCCTGGAGATCTCACATCTTAGAATATAGACAGATCCTGATAGATAGAGGCCTGAAAACACACTCTCTATTGATGCCTTTCCTTCCTCAAATGAACGTAGCTTTCCCAGCATTCTGTGTGCTGAGAGTCACATACTGCTTGAAAATGCTTGCCTGGAAGTTGTTTTTCAGTAGCAATTTCCCTTGATGGTTTGACCATAGGGAAGTCCACCACACTCACAGGAAAAGGCAAAACATCATCCAAACGTCTGTTCCATCATGTTTCTCTGTAGGAGAGATCCTAGGGTTAGGGTTAGGGTTAGGGTTAGCCTAGGTCTGTCTTGAAAATTCTTCAGTGCTGTGGGGACACATCCTGCATGTGAACCTGGGTAATGGACCTTGGTGGCAAATTTCGCATTTTCCTCTAGGTTGGCCCTAAAATGTTGGGAAAGCAATGGCCCTTTGAGTAAGGAAAGGCGTCACCAGAGAGTGTGTTTCCAGGCCTCTATCTATTAGGAACTGTCTAGATTGTAAGACGTGAGACCTCCAGTCTTGCCCAGATGACCTAACATCCCGAGTCAGGGGATATGTTTCCATACAATCTCTGAGCCTTGTAAATACATTCCTAGGTCATACCAGGACTGCCAAGGAGGAAACAGGCTGTCAGAGTGTGTCTGAGAGAGCTGGGTGCTATGTGGTGCTACCTATATTATGTGACATTTCACAGGAAAGGGACCACCAGATAGAAGTGGCAAGCAGACTGCTTGCTTCAGAAATTACATGGGTGAACCATATCTGTCACTGTCAGAAATAAGAAAACAAGTACTGGATGGATATTTAAGCAGTGGCTATGCCAAACCATTTTAGTGCCAACTGAGAGAAAAAAGTGAATTTTGTCCTGTATTCAGGTTCACACTCAGGATGTGACCCCACAGGATCCAAACTTTTCCAGATAGACCTGGGTTCACTGGACCTCTCTAACAGAGAAAACGTGATGGAACAGCTATTTGGATGCTTGCTTGTCTTGTGATTGTGGGCGCTTCCCTACTGTCACAGTCTCTGGGGAAATTGCCACTGAAAATTGAACTCCAAGCAAATGTTTTCAAGCAGTGTGTGACTCTCAGCACACAGTACATTGGGAAAGTTATGTTCCTTCAATGAAGGAAAGGCATCAACAGAGAGTGTGTTTTTTATAGCAGGAACTGTTCAGCTTCTAAGATGTGAGAGCTCAGGCCTGATTAAAGGACCTAAGTTCCAGAGTCAGGACAGTGTGTCTTGCTGCACTTTCTGAGACTTCTAAATGCATTCCTAGGGCATACCAGGTCTGCTCCTAAGGAAGGATGCTGAGGGAGTGTATCAGACTGTGCTGGGTGAAATACTGTGGTCACATAGATGAGGTGTCATTCCACTGGAAATGGGCCTGCAGCTAGGAGTTGCAAGTCATTCACATGCTTCAAAAATCCCAAAGGGTGAACCAAAGCTAGCATTGTCAGAAGGAAGCAAACAACATTCAGATGGAATTTCAAGCAGTTGCTCGGCGGCACTCTTTTAGGGCCAAGTGAGAGAAAAATGCATATTTTAACACCAACGTCTGGTATCCAGATTCAAACATAGGTGTTTCCCCGCAGTGTCCACGGATTTTCTAAATAGACTTACATTGATGAATGGCCCCACCAAGAAAACGTGATTGAACAGATGTTTGGAAGTGCTTTTGAACTTACCTGTGAGTGTGGCGCCTTCCCTACAGTCACACCTCCAGGGGAAATTGCTAATGAAAAATGACCTCCAACAAGCGTTTTCAAGGAGTGTGTGACACTCAGCACACAGAATGTTGAGAAAGCTATATTCCTTTGAGGAAGGAAAGGCATCTCGAGAGAATATGTTATCAGGCCTCTACCTGTCATGAACTGTCTAGATTCAAACATGTGAGTCCTCCAAGTTTCCCAGAGGACCTAAATACCAGAGTCAGGGCAGTGTGTTTCCCACCACTTTCTGAGATTTGTAAACACATTCCTAGGTCAAACCAGATCTGACCATAAAATTCATGCTGCAAGAGTGTGTCTCAGAGTGCTGGGTGACATATTGTGCTAACCTAGATGAGATGACATCTCCCTGGAAAGGGGCCAGTGGCTTGGAGTGGAGAGCCTCCTGCTTGATTCATAAATCCCAAAGGGTGCACCAACACTATCACTGTCAGAAGTAAGAAAACAGCAAGTAGATGCATTTTCAGGCAGTAACTAGGTTTAACCGTTTTAGGGCCAACTGAGAAAACAATGGAAATTTTGCTGCCAAGGTCCAGTATCCAGGTTCAAACATAGGGTGTGTAGGAACAGTATCCATGAGCATTCTAGACAGTTAGGTTGAATGGATTGCTCCTATCAAGAAAACGTGATTGAGCAGACGTCTGGATGATCCTTTGCCTTTTCCTGTGGGTGTGGCGGTCTTCCCTAAGGTCACAACATCAGGGGAAGTTGCTACTGAAAAATTACTTCTAACAAGCCTTTTCAAGCAGTTTGTGACTCTGAGCACACAAAAAGCTGGGAAAATTATGTTCCATCCAGGAAGGTAAGGCATCAACAGAGAGTGTTTTATCAGGCCTCTGTGTATCACAAACTGTATAGACTCAAAGATGTGAGACTTCCAGGTTTGCCCTGAGGACCCAAATTCCAGAGTCAGAGCATTGTATTTCCCTACACTTTCTGAGATTGCATCCAAGTACCATATTTTGGACTCGATTGTTGACCATGATGGCTACTCCATTTCTTTTAAGCGGTTCCTGCCCACAGTAGTAGATATAATGGTCATCTGAGTTAAATTCACCCATTCCTGTCCATTATAATTTGCTGATTCCTAGAATGTCGACATTCACTCTTGCCACATCCTGTTTGACCACTTCCAATTTGCCTTGATTCAAGGACCTAACATTCCAGGTTCCTATGCGATATTGCTCTTTACAGCATTGGACCTTGCTTCTATCACCAGTCACATCCACAACTGGGTATTGTTTTTGCTTTGGCTCCATCCCTTCATTCTTTCTGGAGTTATTTCTCCACTGAACTCCAGTAGGATATTGGACACCTACCGACCTGGGGAGTTCCTCTTTCAGTATCCTATCATTTTGCCTTTTCATACTGTTCATGGGGTCCTCAAGGCAAGAATACTGAAGTGGTTTGCCATTCCCTTCTCCAGTGGACTACATTCTGTCAGACCTGTCCACCATGACCCGTCCGTCTTGGGTGGCTCCACACGTCATGGCTTAGTTTCATTGAGTTAGACAAGGTTATGGTCCATGTGATCAGATTGGCTAGTTTTCTGTGATTATGATTTCAGTGTCTGCCCTTTGATGCCCTCTCACAACACCTACCATCTTATTTGAGTTTCTCTTACCTTGGACGTGGGGTATCTCTTTACAGCTGCTCCAGCAAAGCACAGCCACTCCTCCTTACCTTGGACAATGGGTATCTCCTCAGGCCGCCCCTCCTGACCTTGAATGTGGAGTAGCTCCTCTCGGTCCTCCTGCACCCGTGCAGCTGCTGCTCTGTGGACGTGGGATTGCTCCTCTTGGCCACAGCCCCTGACCTTGGGCATGGGGTAGCTCATCTCAGCCACCTCCCCTGACCTCAGGCATGAGGTAGCCCCTCTCGGCCGCTGCCCCTGGTCTCGGACATGGGGTGGCTCCCCTCAGCCACTACCTCTGACCTTGGGCGAGAGATAGCTCCTCATGGCCATGCTTCTGCATGGTCCGTCACAGCCTGCACCATTTGAATGCCGAGTTCCAAAGAATAGCAAGGAGAGATAAGAAAGCCTTACTCTGATCAATGCAAAGAAATGGAGAATAACAACAGAATGGGAAAGACTAGAGATCTCTTCAAGAAAATTAGAGATACCAAAGGAACATTCCATGCGAAGATTGGGTTCAATAAAGGACAGAAATGCTATGCATCTAACAGAAGCAGAAGCTGTTAAGAAGAGGTGGCAAGAATACACAGAACAACTGTACAAAAAAAGATCTTCATGACCCAGATAATTATGATGGCGTGATCAGTCACCTAGAGCCAGACATCCTGGAATGTGAGGTCAAGTGGGCCTTAGAAAGCATCACTACAAACAAAACTAGTGGAGGTGATGGAATTCCAGTTAAGCTATTTCAAATCCTAAAAGATGATGCTGTGAAAGTGCTGTACTCAATAGGTCAGCAAATTTGGAAAACTCAGCAGTGGCCACATGACTGGAAAAGATCAGTTTTCATTCCAATTCCAAAGAAAGGCAATGACAAAGAATGCTCAAACTACTGCACAATTGCACTCATCTCACACGCTAGTAAAGTAATGCTCAAAATTCTCCAAGCCAGGCTTCAGCAATACATGAGCCGTGAACTTCCAGATGTTCAAGCTGGTTTTAGAAAAGGCAGAGGAACCAGAGATCAAACTGCCAACATCTGCTGGATCATTGAAAACGCAAGAGAGTCCCAGAAAACATATATTTCTGCTATATTGACTACGCCAAAGCCTTTGATTGTGTGTATCACAATAAACTGTGGAAAATTCTGAAAGAGATGGGACTACCAGACCACCTGACCTGTCTCTTGAGAAACCTATGTGCAAGTCAGGAAGCAACAGTTAGAACTGGACATGGAACAACAGATTGGTTCCAAATAGGAAAAGGAGTATGTCAAGGCTGTATATTGTCTCCCTGCTTATTTAACTTATATGCCGAGTACATCATGAGAAACACTGGGTTGGAAGAAGCACAAGCTGGAATCAAGACTGCCAGGAAAAACATCAGTAACCTCAGATATGCATATGATACCACCCTTATGGCAGAAAGTGAAGAGGAACTAAAAAACCTCTTGATGAAAGTGAAAGAGGAGAGTGAAAAAGTTGGCTTACAGCTCAATATTCAGAAAACTAAGATCATGGCATCTGGTCCCATCACTTCATGAGAAAGAGATTGGGAAACAGTAGAAACAGTGTCATACTTTATTTTTGGGGGCTCCAAAATCACTGCAGATGGTGATTGCAGCCATGAAATTAGAAGATGCTTACTTCTTGGAAGGGTTAAGACCAACCTAGATAGCATATTAAAAAGTGGAGACATTTCTTTGCCAACAAAGCTCCATCTGGTCAAGGCTATGGTTTATCCAGTGGTCATGTATGGATGTACGAGTTGGACTGTGAAGAAAGCTGAGCACTGAAGAATTGATGCTTTTGAACTGTGGTGTTGGAGAAGACTCTTGAGAGTCCCTTGGACTGCAAGGACATCCAACCAGTCCATCCTAAAGGAGATCAGTCCTGGGTGTTCATTGGAAAGACTGATGCTGAAACTGAAACTCCAGTACTTTGGCCACCTGATGTGAAGAGTTGACTCATTGGAAAAGACCCTGATGCTGGGAGGGCTTGGGGGCAGGAGGAGAAGAGGATGACAGAGGATGAGATGGCTGGATGTCATTACCAACTCGATGGTCATGAGTTTGTGTAAGCTCCGGGAGTTGGTGATGGACAGGGAGGCCTGGTGTGCTTCGATTCATGGGGTCCCAAAGAGTCGAATACAGCTAGCGTCTGAACGGAACTGAACTCTTCCTGAGCATTGTAAACACATTCCTAGGTCATACCAGAAGTGCCCTTAAGAAAAAACAGGCTGCAGGAAGATTTCTGAGATTGCTGGGTGCCATGCTGCACTTACCAAGATGATGTAGCATTCCACTGTAATTGGGCGAGCGGCTACGAGTTGCTAGCTGCTTACTTGCTTCAGAAATCCCAAAGGGTGTACCAAGTGATCACTGCCAGAAGTAAGAAACCAGCAGCTAAATGCATTTCCAGGTAGTTGTTATGCTCTACTCTTTTTGGCCAACTGAGAGAGAAAGGTGAATTTTGCCACCAAGGTCCACTGTCCATGTTCACACCTAGGATGTGTCCACTCAGGATCCAAGAATTTCCCAGACAGACCTAGGCACACTGAATCTCCACTACAGAGAAAACATGATGGAACTGACCTTTGGTTGTTGCTTTTCCTTTTCCTGTGAGTTTGGTGGCCTTCCCTATGGTCACACTATCAGGAGCAATTGCTAATGAAAAAGGACTTCCAACAAGTGTTTTCAAGCAGTATGTGACTCTATGGACATGGAATACTGGAAACCTACGTTCCATTGAGGAAGGAAATGTATTTATAGACAGTGTGTTTTCAAGAATCTGTCTATTAGGAACTGTCTAGCTTCAAAGATGTGAATTCTCCATATTTGCCCAGAGGACCTCAATTCCAAAGTCAGGGCAATGTGTTTTCCTGCACTTTTTGAGCTTTGTAAATACATTTCTTGGTCATACCAGGACTGCCCATGAGGAAACAGGCTCTCTATATGGGGAACTGTCTAGATACTAAGATATGAGACCTCTAGGTTGGTACAGAGGACCTAAATTTCAGAGCAAGGGCAGTGTGTTTTTGAGCATTTTCTGAGCTTTGTAAACACATTTCTGAGTAACGCCAGGTCTGCTCATGAGAAAACAGGCTTCAGGTGTGTGTCTGAGGGTGCTGAGTACCATACTGTGCTTACCTAGATGAGGTAACTTTCCATGGCAAATCGGCACGTGACCAGGAGTTGTGAGCCATCAACTTGCTTCAGAAATCTTGAATGGTGGACTAAAGTTTGCACTGTCAGAAGTAAGAAAAAAGTAATTGGGTGGATTTTCAAGCAATTGCTAGCCACACCTCTTTATGGCTCCAGAGAGATAAATACAAATTGTGCACCCTAGGCCCTTTATTCAGGTTCACACACGGGATGTGTTCCCTCGTGATTCAAGAAATTTCCAGACAGACCTTTGCTCCCCAGAGTTCTTCTACAGAGAAAACTGGTTGGAACAGCCATTTGGATGTTGCTTTGCCTTTCCCTGTGAGTGTGGGGCCGCTACTTATGGTCACAGCCTCAAGGAGATATTGCCACTGAAAATAGACTCGCAAGCAAGCACTTTTCAAGCAGAGTGTGACTCTCAGGTCGCAGAATGTGAAGAAAGCTATCTTCCTTTGAGGAAGGAAAGACGTCCACAGAGAGTGTGTTTTCAAACCTCTATCTTGCAGGAAATTTTGAGCTTCTAAAACATGAGACCAGCAGGTCTGCTGAGAGGACCTATATTCCTGAGTCAGGGCCGTGTGTCTCCCTGTAATTTCCGAGTCTGACAAACACATTCCTAGATCATAACGGTACTGACCATGAGAGAGCTGGCAGCAGGAGTGTGTCTGAAAGGGCTGAGTGCCTTACTGTGGTCAACTGTGTGAGGTGACATTCCAGTGACAGGCTCAAAGCTCCAAGGTGTGAGCCACCCACTTGCTTCAGAAACCCCAAAAGGTAGAGCAAAGCTAGCTCTGTCAGAGGTAAGAAAAGAGCAATTGGACGGATTTTCAAGCTGTTGCTAGGCCGAACCACTTTAGGGCCCCCTGAGAGAAAAATGTGAATTGTGCCCTGTAGGTCAGGTATCCAGGTTCAAACACAGGGTGTGTCCCAGCAGGATCCAAGAATTTTCCACAGAACTAGGCTCACTAGACCTCTCCTGCTGGGAAAATGGGATGGAACAGACATTGGAAGTTGGTTTGCCCCTCCCTATTGTCACAGACTCAAGGAGAAAGTGCCCCTGGAAGATGACCTCCAAGCAAGCACTTTTCAAGCAGTGTGTGACTCTCAGTTCACAGAATGCAGGGAAAGATATCTTCCCTCAAGGAAAGAAAGGCATCAAAAGAGAGTGTATTCTCAACCCTCTATCTTGCAGGAACTGTTTAGCTTCCCAGATGGGAGGCCTCCAGTAATGCTCAGAGGAATTAAATTCCAGAGTCAAGGCCATGTTTCTCCCTGCACTTTCCAAGCCTTGCAAAGCCATTCCTAGGTTATACCAGTACTGCACATGAGGAAGCAGTCTGCGAGAGTGTGTCCAAGAGGGCTAGGTTCCTCACTATACTCACTTCAGCGAGGTGGCATTCCACTGTAAAAAGGCCCACAGCTGGGAGTTGAAATTCACCCACTTGCTTCAGAAATCAAAAAGGAAGGAGCAAATCTAGCTCTCTCAGAATCAAGAAAAGAGCAAGTGGATGGATTTTCAAGCTGTTGCTAGGCTACATTGCTTTAAGGTCCACAGAGAGAAACACAAATTGTGCCCCCTCATTCTGGTATCCTGGTTCACAAACAGGGTGTGTCCCCAAAGGATCCAAGAATTTTCCAGACAGACTTACGCTCACTAGAGTTCTCCTACAGAGAAAACGGGATGGAACAGACATTTAGATATTGCCTTGTCTTTCCCAGTGAGTGTGGAACCCCTCTGTTTGACTACAGCCCCAAGTGGAAATTACCATTGAAAACTCATGTCTAAGCGAGCACTTTTCAAGCACTGTGTGACTCTCAGTTCGCAGGATACTGGCAAACCTATATTTCTTCAAGGAAGGAAAGGCATCCACAGAGAGTGTGTTTTCAAACCTGTCCCTTGCAGGAACTCTTTAGCTCCTAAGACATGAACCCTCTAGTTCTGCTCAGAGGACCTAAATTCGAGAGCCTGTGCCCTGTGTCTTGGTGCATTTTCCCACCTTTCAAACACATATCTAGGTGATACTGGTACTGCCCTTGAGGAAGCAGACTGTGGGAATATGTCTCAGAGTGCTGGGTCCCTTACTGTGGTCACCTCTGTAAGGTGACACTCCAGTGTAAATAGGCCCAAAGATAGGAGTTGCGAGCCGCCCATGTGCTTCAGAAACCCCAGGGGTGGAACAAAGTTAGCTCTGTCAAAAGTAAGAAAATGGCAATTGGACGGATTTTCAAGATGTGGATAGGTTACACCACTTTAGGGCCACCCGAGAAAAATATGCAAATTTGAACCTGGGTGTCCAGATTAACGCACAGGGTGTTTCCCCACATGATCCAAGAATTTTTCAGACAGACCTAGGTTCACTGGAGCTCTCCTGCAGAGGAAACATACATCCAGAGTCTCCAGTGTGAACCCTCCAAAATCTATACCTGGTGTCACGAATCCACAGTCTCCAGGATGACCCTACCCTCAAGATCCTGTACCTGGGGTCACAAGTCCACTATTTCCATGTCGAGTCCACCTCCAAGAACTTGAACTTGTGGTCACATGTCCAGAGTCTTCAGGGTGACCCCACCTCCCCGAAGCTACTGGTGTGAAGCATCCACAGTTTTAAGGATGGACCCAATTCCCAGAACCTGTAGCTGGGGTCACACTTCCAAATTCTAAGGGTTACCCCACCTCCCACACATTGAACCTGGTTTCCCATGTCCCTGTTAGCCAAGGTTACCCTCTCCATGACCCTGTAATGGGGATCACATGTCCACAGTCTGCTGTGTGTCGTCACTTCCCAGACCCTTCACCTAGAATCACAATCACAGTTTCCAGGTTACTCCTTTGCAGACCCTGCACCTGGAGTCACTTATCCACAGTCTCCAGGGTGACTCATTCAAAACCCCACACTGGGGCTCACATGACCACAGTCTCCAGGGTGACCCAAGCACCCAGATCCTGCACCCAGGGTCACATATCCA
The DNA here is from genome assembly GCF_963930625.1 of Muntiacus reevesi. NCBI lineage: Eukaryota > Metazoa > Chordata > Mammalia > Artiodactyla > Cervidae > Muntiacus > Muntiacus reevesi. Next base: position 316,542 of record NW_027077850.1, read on the forward strand.
CAGGCTCCAGGGTGTACCTCTTGCAGACCCTGCACCTGGGGTCACATATCTACAGCCTCCAGTGTGATCCCCATCCCCAGACCTGATTTGGGTGAGAAATATCCATAGTCTCCAGACTCACACCTTGGATCACATATCCACAGTCTCCAGAGTCACACCTTGGGTCACATAGCCATAGTCAGCAGGGTGAACTCACCTCCCAGAGCCTGTACATGGTGTCAAATGTGCACATTCTCCTGGGTTACCACCCTTCCAACATGCTGTACCTGGGTCAAAAGCCCACAATCTCAAGGGTGACCCCCTCTCAGACCCTGTTCCTGGGGTCACATGTCCAGAATCTCCAGAATGATCTACCTCCAAGATGAAGCACCTGATGTCACATGTCAACAGTCTCCAAGGTGACCCCATCCTCAGAATCTGCACCTGTGGTTACATTTCTCCAGTCTGCAGGATGACCCCCAATCTCAGTATTTGTATTATGTGTCACATGTACATAGTCACCAGGGTAACCACTGCAGGCCCTTTTTCTGACATAACATTTCCACAGACTCCTGAAGAACTCCCTTCCCAGACTCTGAACCTGGGATCCTACCTCCAGGGTCTCGAGGGTGATGCCCTTCCCTGTCCCTTCACCTGGTGTCAAACATCCACAGTCTCCATGGTAACATCCACACCAAAGTCTGATATTGGGGACACAGATCCATAGTCTTCTGGGTCGCAACCCCTCCCAGATCATGCACCTGGTCTCACATGTCCTCAGTCTCCAGGTTGACACCCCTCCCAGACACTGCAGCTGGGGTTACACATCCACAGTCTCCAAGGTGAACCCACCTCACTGACTATTGTACCTCTGGCCACATGGCCTCAGTCTCCAGGGTGACCCTATATCTCAGACACTGTACTTGAGGTTACATATCAACGGTGTCCAGGATGACACCTCTCCCCAGACCCTGTACCTGGGGTCGCATTTGCACAGTCTCCAGGGCGATGCTATATTCCCAACCCTGTACCTGGGGTCACAGGTCGCAGTCACCAGGCTTTCCCCACCCTCAAGAGCCTTTACCTGGGGTCATACGTCCACAGACTCCAGGGTGACTCCCTCCCAGACCCTTCACCTGGCATCCTATGTCCACAGTCTCCTGTGTGATATCACTTCCCAGACCCTATACCTGTGGTCACAGATCCACAGTCTCCATGGTGATCCCCTTCCCAGACCCTGTAATTTGGATCCCATATCCTCAGTCTCCAGTGTGACACCACCTCTCATACCTTGTACTTTGGTGACTTGTCCACAGTTTCCAGGATGACCCAAACGGTGCATGTGGAGTCACATGTCAACATTCTGCAAAGTGACCCCAGTCCCTAACCCTGAACCTTAGTCACACAGCCACAGTTTCCAGAATGACCTCACTCCAGACCCTGCACATAGGGTCACACCTCCACCTTCTCCATATTGACCCCCTCCTTGAACTTCTATCAGGTTTCACACATGCACCATCTCCACAGTGACCACCACCAGATCCTGTACCTGTGGTCAGGGTCCGCAGTCTGCAGGGTGAGACCATTTTGTACCTTAAACCTTGGTTCACCTAGCCAGTCTCCAGGGTCATCCCTGCCAAACCTGCACCTGGGGTCACATGTCCATACTCTCCATGGTGACATCCCCCAGGCCCTGTACTGCTGCTGCTGTTGCTGCTGCTGCTAAGTCATGCCAGTTGTGTCCAACTCTGCGACCCCATAGATGGCAGCCCATCAGGCTCCCCCATCCCTGAGATTCTCCAGGCAAGAACACTGGAGTGGGTTGCCATTTCCTTCTCCAAAGCATGAGAGTGAAAAGAGAAAATGAAGTCACTCAGTCATGTCTGACTCTTAGGGACCCCATAGACTGCAGCCTACCAGGCTCCTCCATCCATGGGATTTTCCAAGCAAGAGTACTGGAGTGGGTTGCCCACTCCAGTACCTAGTGTCATATATCTGCGCAGACCCTATACGTAGTGTCATATATCCACAGTTTCCCGGGTTACCCCACTTCCCATATCATGCACCTGGGATCACATGCTCAGTCTGCAAGGTGACTCCGATCCCATTCCTGTACCTTGTGTCACAAGTCCACAGCCACCAGGATGGCCCCACCCTCAAGATCCCATACCTGGGGTCACACTCCTGTCTCCAGTGTGATCTCACCTCCCAGAAACTTTACCTGGGGATAAACGTCTACTGTTTTCAGGATGGTCCCAACTCCCTGAAACGGTACCTGGAGTCACTCTTCCATAGACATTGAGGCTGTTCCATGCCCCTGGTCCACAGGGTTACACCCTCCAAGACCCTGTAATGTGGTTTACATGTCCACAGTCTCCTGTATGTCATCACTTCCCAGAACCTTCACCTGCAGGCACACAAACAGAGGTTCCAGGATGACTCCCTCATAGACCCTGCACTTGGAGCCACATATCCACAGT